>NC_088380.1:147108333-147437222 GCF_037993035.2 Macaca fascicularis | reverse complement strand
TGGGTGCCTGTAGTCCCAGCTACTCAGGAGGCTGAGAATGGCGTGAATCCAAGAGGCAGAGCTTGCAGTGAGCCAAGATCATGCCACTGCACTCCAGCCTGGGCAACAGAGTGAGACTCCATCTCAGGAAAAAAAAAAAAAAAAAGATATAAGTAAGTCAAGTATCTGTGGCCAGATAAATGATCTTCCAAGGCACTGAAAGAACTTACAGATGTGACTAGAGAACCCAATTTCCTATCTTTTAAAAAGTGCCATTAAGCTTGATATAAATTCCTTTGAAACTCTAATAGTACTAAAGTGATTGTTTATGAGCACTTAGAAATGAAGGCATTCATACTAAGGACTACTTTGGCTTAATTAAAAACTGGTAACTTCGAACTAACCACATAGACTTGAGATTGTTTTTCATATGGACATTTTAGATTTTCATTTACTAGAATCATTGCCAAAATAAATGCTTATCAAAACAAAATTTAAAAAAAGGAATGCTGCAGGAACAGTCGATCTAGAATTCGTGGAGACATTAAACAAAGTCTCCCAATATACTCTTATGGAGAAGATAAAGAAAGAAAGGCAGCTGCAAGACAGTGTAGTTAGGTGATTTTGTAATTGTTTAAATAACATGCCAAAAAGTGTTTATTAATGGAATACTTCAACCTAGAAGAAGAATTCTAATGGGGGCTACAGGGATCCACTCTTGGTCTCTCAAGAAACAGAGTCTAGTAAATCTTGTTCTTGAACCTCAAGAAACAGAGCCATGGTAAAAAGAGGCTTCCTGGAGCTTCTGATAAATTCCATCACCATTTTGGGACCCAGTTTCTTCATCAATACCAACCTCATTAGGGTCCTGAGAGGAGTACATGAGGTTAGATATGTACTGAAATAATATGCCAACTCTTAAGTGCCAAGGCATTAGGATGCAAGGAGGTTGGGTGACCAAAAAGTCAACAATTACTTGATACTCTAGATACCCCATTCGACATTTTATTAATGACTCAAAACAAGGAGGTAGCAAGTGTCCGTGCCAGTCTAGTAGCAAGTTGAGCATTTTTGGAACAAGAATTGCAACTGCCTAGGTTAAGCTATGTTTCTAATTCACTAAACTTAGTACCAATTTTCTACCTGAAACTCAAGATATGCCCCAAATTCATTAGTGTGTATTTCAGCTAATTTCTGGCTTATAGTTGCCATTAAACCTGTTCCAAGTTTCCATTCATCACTTGGGACCTCTTATTTTAATAGAAAACCTTGTTTGGCCCTATTTCTCCTCTGTAACTCTTGGGATTTTAGCCACAGACTAAAATAAGATGATGAGTATTTGGCACTAAAGAACATCCTCATTCCCAAGTAGGTTTTAGCCAAAGCACTCATTGATTTGGATAGGGGTTTTAAAAATATATTTCAAAAACACATTAGATATTGTTGAAGTACCTTGAATTTGAACTGTTTTCCAACTGTTTTCCTAAGCTTAGTCTATGTGAAGGCTACAGTTTCTCTTTCCTATACCCATTATGTTTGCTGCTTGGAACAAACAAACCTACACCTCTGTGTAAGAAGGATTACTTCTCAAAATTATCCATACATGTATCTAGAGTATCAAGTAATTGTTGACTTTTTGGTCACCCCACCCCCCACCCCGGTGCATCCTAATGTCTTGGCACTTAAGAATTGGCATATTATCACAAGGTCAGGAGATCGAGACCACGGTGAAACCCCGTCTCTACTAAAAATACAAAAAAAAAAAAAAAAAAAAATTAGCCGGGCGCGGTGGCGGGCGCCTGTAGTCCCAGCTACTCAGGAGGCTGAGGCAGGAGAATGGCGTGAACCCGGGAGGGGGAGCTTGCAGTGAGCCGAGATCACGCCACTGCACTCCAGCCCGGGCGGCAGAGCGAGACTCCGTCTCAAAAAAAAAAAAAAAAAAAAGAATTGGCATATTATTTCAGTACATATCTAACCTCATGTACTCCTCACAGGACCCTAATGAGGTTGGTATTGATGAAGAAACTGGGCCCCAGAAAGGTGACGGAGTTTATCAGAAGCTCCAGGAAGCTTCTTTTTACTATGGCTCTGTTTCTTGAGATTCTGAAATAACATCTGACCACTACACATGCAACCTCTAACTTAAGAACTGTATTATCAGTCTCAAGCTATTAATGTCTAAGTATTTCATAATGAATACTATTATTCCCACAACTACAAGTTTCTTTCTCTTTTAGAAACTTCAACTAAATCTTCTGTACATGTTTTTAATAATAAACAGCCGGTACTTAACAAAATCGTGATGCAAAATAGATTTGTACTTCATATCCGAACTTCTTTCAGTACCATCTTCCTCCTACCTACGATATTCTGCCTAAGTAATGGGGCTTTACAAATGGCTTTGATTTTTCTGATATAAATCCTACTCGTGTATTCCTTGATAGATTTTGCTACAAAATTCCTTTAGCAGTTACAGGCATAATACATTATAATGTGGGTAAAATATAAATCCTCTAAATTAGCCATGTTAATATACACTGTTCTTATTGAACATTAAAATATACTTTAAGGCATTTTGATGAGATAATGTTACCTAAAAATTTTCCCTTTCAGAGCCCATTTTATTGAAATTATTTAGAAATGATTTACAAATTCTTCAATTTTGCTTCTGTGTTTTTTCTCTCTTTTTTCTATCACAAGCAAAAAAAAGCACATTATACTTGGCTGATAGAATTGAAACAAAAAATCTGGTACTGATTCTATTTATACAGCATCTCTGAATTAATGGTCTTAAAGATCTTAAAATTTTTTAGTTTGATCCATATATAACAATATGCCTTGATTGATGCCAACTTCAACTTTTCAGCACAAAATAGAAAAAAATACACAAATTCTCAGATCAATCAACACTTTATCTTAATTTGTGACTTTTTTTTTGAGACAGGGTCTCACTCGGTTGTCCCATTGGAGTGCAGTAGCATAATCACAACTTATAGCAGCCTCAACCACCGGGCTCAGTGATGCTCCCACCTCAGCCTCCTGGGTAGCTGGGACTACAGTCATGCACTACCATGCCCAGATAATTTTTGTATTTTTTGTAAAGACAGCATTTCACCATGTTGCCCAGGCTGGTCCTGAACTCCTGGGGTCAAGCAATCTGTCCACTTTGGCCTCCCAAAGTGGGCTCAGCTCACCCACCTTCACACCCCTGCTGAACGTCCAAAACCAAGGATAATATTGAATTCTATATATACTACATTTTTTCCCATACATACATACCCATGATAAAGCTTAATTTATAAATTAGGTACAGTAAAAGATTAACAACAATAACTAATAATAAAATAGAACAATTATAATAATATACTATAATATTATTACAGGTGTGAGCCACCACACCCAGGCTGACTTTTCTATATCTATTATACATCTATTGGTCAATTCTTTTATAAACCCATTAAATCATTCTAGTGACTGATAACTTTAAGATATAAAAATTAAAACAGAATGGTTTGGTAATTTACTAGAAATAGAAAGTTGATTTCAAACAGAAATGGGTAAAAATCTCACTTTCTCTCTTTCCAATTCAGTGTTACATCTATTATAACAGAGTTGTCACTCTAGGATATTCAATATCCTTTATAATTAAAATTTCATCATAGATTTCTGTGATTGGTTTTCTGCAGTACTGTCAAGCTGGACTAGTATTCCTTTGATCCAATTATCATAAGCTCATTTAAAATCTCAACTGTGTATGAAATATTTATTGGTTCATAAGTCAATGTACACATAGGATATATTGGACAGCAATGCTTCCTAGGATATGTGGATTTAGTGCTCTTTAAGCCAGCAGGAGTTGAAGAATAAAAAAGATTTTCAAATTATAAAAAGTCATTCTTTCCAAGGATCAGTGATAATGTTTGATGACGTGTTAAGAAAATAGCAACAATCGGCCGGGTGTGGTGGCTCACACCTGTAATCCCAGCACTTTGGGAGGCTGAGGCGGGCGGATCACGAGGTCAGAAGATCAAGACCATTCTGGCTAACACGGTGAAACCCCGTCTCTACTAAAAATAAAAATAAATAAAAATAAATAAAAATTAGCTGGGCGTGGCGGCGGGCGCCTGTAGTCCCAGCTGCTGGGGAGGCTGAGGCAGCAGAATGGCGTGAACCCAGGAAGCGGAGTTTGCAGTGAGCTGAGATTGTGCCACTGCACTCAGCCTGGGTGACATAGCAAGACTCTGTCTCAAAAAAAAAAAAAGAAAGAAAATAGCAACAATCCTGATAAAGTCAGACTGTGAACTTCCTGTGATTTATTTATTTTTTGATCTCTAGTTTATTTTAATTAGGTTCAATAATATTTAAAATATATACTTCTTGTACCAAATTAAATTTGTTCAGAATTTTTAAAAGCAATGAAAGTGAAAGTCCTTTAAAATCTAATTCCCTTGTAGACTAGACCAGTAACAGATAATTGTATATCACTCCAGGCTTTTGACTATGCTATATAAATACACACACTGATACATTTTACCAAAAGGGAACCACACTCTACACACTAGTGTACAACTTTACTTTTTGCTTCTGTTTTTTTTTTTCTCTCTCTCTCTCTTTTCTAACACAAGCAAAGAAAGCATAGTATACTTGGCTGATAGAATTGAAACAAAAAATCTGGCACTGATTCTATTTATACAGCATCTCCCAATTAATAGTCTTAAAGATCTTAAAATTATTTAGCTTGATACATAGATAACAGTATGTCTTAGTTGATGCCAACTTCAGCTTTTCAGCACAAAACAGGAAAAAAAATACACAAACTCTCAAATAAATTAACACTCTCTTAATTTGTGACTTTTTTTACTTAACATATATAATGAACTTAGTTTTTACTTAACATATATTATGAACATCCTTTCATGTCAGTATATATAATTCTGATCTTTCTTAATAAAAACTACACAATGTTCATTGTCTATATATTTCATAATTTTTACTCCATGATTGAATATTTAAGTGCATTTCTGAAAGTGTGTGCGTGTATATGTCTGTGTGTTTATTCTGGGAAGTGCCTTGTTAAAAGTATAGTAGTCCCTCCTTTTCCACAGGGGATACTTTCTAAGATCCCCACTGAATGTCTGAAACCAAGGATAATACTGAGTTCTATATATACTATGTTTTTTCCTATACATACATATCTATGATAAAGTGTAATTTATAAATTAGGCACAGTAAAATATTAACAACAATAACTAAGAATAAATTAGGACAATCATAACAATACACTATAATAAAAGTTATATGAATGTGGTCTCTCTCTCAAAATATCTTACTATACTGTGCTCACCTATTTTCTGAAACTGCTCAAAGTGAAACTGCAGGTAAGGGGCGACTAGTGCTTACATGTTTAAATTTTAGGTAGACATGCCAAAATGCTTCCCCAAATGTTTGTGCCTATTTATATTCCCAATCAGTGATCAATAAACCAATTTATATATTTATGATTTGTCTCCAAAATTCTTAGTTCATAGTGTGTAGTAAAGAAACACACAGAATCATGTCCATAGCAATATTTCATTTTCCTTAATAAAAAGCCCTTAGTCACATTTATAATTTATTTTATATAACTCCCATAAATATCTAAATGCACACTGAGAAATTCAGACCACTTCCTTGAATTTATTTTACTTAAATTGACTGATTATAGTGTTTTAATGTAAATTTTATCCTATATCCAGCAGGGTTAAAGTTTATACCTTTAAGAATATGCATTCATTGATATCTAACTCTCCACACATTCAACCATTTAACCCAAGATTTAAAAATATTAAATTCAAAATTGAAACAGTAATAAATAGCCCACCAACCAAAGTCCAGAACCAGACAGATTTACAGCTGAATTCTATCAGAGGTACAAAGAGGAGTTGGTACCAATTCTTCTGAAGCTATTCCAAACAATGGGAAAGGAGGTACTCCTCCCTAACTCATTTAAGGCCAGCATCATCCTGATACCAAAACCTGGCAGAGATACAACAAAAAGGAAAACTTCAGGCTGATATCCCTGATGAGCATCAATGCAAAAATCCTGAATAAGATACTGGCAAACCGAGTCCAGCAACACTTCAAAAAGCTTATCCACCATGATCAAGTAGGCTTCATCCCTGGGATGCAAGACTGGTTCAACATATGCAAATTGATAAATGTAATTCATCACATAAACAGAACTAAAGACAAAACCCACATGATTATCTCAATGGATTCAGAAAAGGCCTTCGATAAAATTCAACATCCCTTCATGTTAAAAATGCTCAATAAAGTAGGTCTTGAAGGAACATACCTCAAAATAATAAGAGCCATATATACGACAAACCCACAGCCACTACCACGCTGAATGGGCAAAACCTGGACGTATTCCCCTTGAAAACCAGCACAAGACAAGGATGCCCTCTTTCACCACTCCTATTCAGCATAGTATTGGAAGATCTGGCTAGGGCAATTAGGAAAGAGAAATAAATAAAGGGTATTCAAATAGGAAGAGAGGAAATCAAATTATCTTTGCTTGCAGATGGCATGATCCTATATCTGGAAAACCCCATTGTCTCAGTCCAAAAGCTTCTTAAGCTGATAAGTGACTTCAGCAAAGTCTCAGGATACAAAATCAATGTGCAAAAACTGCTAGCATTCCTAAACACAAACAACAGGCAAGTAGAGAGCCAAATTTTGAATGAACTCCCATTCACAATTGCTACAAAGAGAATAAAATACGTAGGAATACAGCTAAAAAGGGAAGTGGAAGACCTCTTCAAGGACAATGACAAACCACGGCTCAAGGAAATCACAGTGGACACAAACAAATAGGAAAACATTCCATGCTCATGGATAGAAAGACTCAGTATTATGGCCATACTGCTCAAAGTAATTTATAGATTCAATGGTATTCCTATTAAACTTCCATTGACATTCATCACAGATTTTGAAAAAACTATGTTAAAATTCATATGTGTATTAGTCTGTTCTCATATTGCTATAAAGAACTGCCTGAGACTGGGTAATTCATAAAAGAAAGAGGTTTAATTGACTCACAGTTCAGCATGGCTGAGGAGGCCTCAGGAAACTTACAATCATGGTGGAAGGGAAAGCAAACATATCTTTCTTCACATGGTGGCAGGAAGGAGAAGTGCCAAGCAAAAAGGGAAAAGCCCTTATCAAACCATCAGATCTAATGAGAACTCACTCACTATCATGAGAACTGCATGGGATAACCGCCCCCATGATTCAATTACCTCCCACTGGGTCTCTCCCACAACATGTGGGGATTATGGGAACTACAATTCAAGGTGAGATTTGGGTGGGGACCCAGCCAAACCATATCAATATGGAACCAAAAAAGAGCCTTTATAGCCAAGACAATACTAAGCAAAAGAATAAAGCTGGAGGCATCATGCTACTTGACTCCATATATAGCAGAAAACTACAGTAACCAAAACAACACGGTACTGGTACAAAAGCAGATGCATAGACCAGTGGAACAAAATAGAGAACTCAGAAATAACACCACACACCTACAACCATCTGATCTTCAACAAACCTGACAAAAACAAGCAATGGGGAAAAGATTCCCTATGTAATAAATGATACTGGGAGAACTGGCTAGCCATATGCAGAAAATTGAAACTGGACCCTTTCCTTACATCTTATACAAAAATTAACTCAAGATTAATTAAAGACTTAATTCATAAAAGTATAAAACTATAAAAACCCTAGAAGAAAATCTAGGTAATACCATTCAGGACATAGGCACAGGCAAAAATTTCATGACAAAAGTGCCTAAAGCAATTTCAACAAAAGCAAAAATTGACAAATGGGATCTAATTAAATTAAAGAGTTTCTGCACAGCAAAAGAAACTATCATCAGAGTGAACAGACAACCTACAGAATGGGAGAAAAATTTTGTAGTCTATCCATCTGACAAAAGTCTAATATCCAGAGTCTACAAGGAACTTAAACAAATTTATAGGAAAAAACCAAACAAGCCCATTAAAAAGTGGGCAAAGAACATGAACAGACACTTCTCAAAAGAAGACATTCATGCAGCCAACAAACATGTGAAAAAAACCTCAACATCACTGATCATTAGAGAAATGCATATCAAAACCACAATGAAATATCTTCTCATACCAGTCAGAATAGCAATTATTAACAAGTTCAGAAACAACAGATGGAGAAAAAGGAACACTTTACACTGTTGGTAGGGGTGTAAATTAGTTCAACCATTGTGGAAGACTGTGTAGCGATTCCTCAAAGATCTAGAAGCATAAATACCATTTGATCCAGCAATCCCATTACTGGGTATATACCCAAAGGAACATAAATCATTCTATTATAAAGATACATGCATGTGTATGTTCATTGCAGCACTATTCACAATAGCAAAGACATGGGATCAACCCAAATGCCTATCAATGATAGACTGGATAAAGAAAATGTGGTACATATATACCATGGAATACTATGCATCCATAAAAAGGAACAAGATCTTGTCCTTTGCAAGGACATGGATGGAGCTGGAAGTCATTATCCTCAGCACAATAATGCAGGAACAGAAAACCAAACACCACATGTTCCCACTATGTGTGGGAGCTGAATGATGAGTACACATGAAAGTATGGAGGGGAACAACTCGCACTGGGGTCTGTCTGCGGAGCAATGGGAGGGAGAGCATCAGGAAGAATACCTAATGGATGCTGGGCTCAATACCTAGGTGATGAGTTGATCTGTGCAGCAAACCACCATGGCACATGTTTACCTGTGTAACAAACCTGCACAACTGGCACATGTACCTCAGAACTTAAAAGTTGAACAAAAAAATAAATATTAGATTTAATTCTTGGATAAATGTAATGTTTAAGCAAAAATTTCAAAATACAATGTCTGAAGCTCAGTCTAGTACATCAAAGTAAGCTCATAATAAACAGACCCTTCTAGAGATAACAACTGTAGCCTCTGGCCAAAATACATAAAGCAAATATCTAAGGACTCTGGAGAATAAACAAAAGCAGGCAGTTTTGGGGGAGGAGGGCACTAAAACGGAGAAAGGAATCAGCATGAAGTGAGTTTCCTGTTATTGTTGCTTTGGCCTAATAGCTGATCAAGGTTGTGACATAGCATGAGGAAGCTAAAACTCTGACAGATAATCCCTAGTTTCTCCATCTTAAGGGACAAAGGGAAGGAGCCAGGAGCAACAGCACTGTAATCCACAACTGAGAGGGGTAGGGAATCCTTGAGTGCACAGAACAAAAGAAGGTGAGCCCTAAATTCAATAATTAAATTCTTCCCACATCTCTGCTGTCCCTGAATCACATATAAAGAGCAAAGGCTAAAGCTAAAAGAACTAAATTGAAGTTTGAACTGCTACCCAGCATAAGAAAGAAAGATTTTGCATTTTTAGTCTAATCAAGTTTATTTGCTACTAAAACAAAAATGTTAACACCCTTCATAGAAATATAACAGTGATATGGTTTAGATCTGTGTCCCCGCCCAAATCTCATGTCAAATTGTAATCCCCAATGTTGGAGGTGGGGCCTGGTGAGAGGTGATTGGATCATGGGGGTGGATTTCCCCCTTAATGTGTTGTTCTCATAATAGTGAGAGAGTTCTCATGAAATCTTGTTGTTTAAAAGTTTGTACCACCTCCCTCTCTCTTGCTCCTGCTCCTGCCATGTAAGATGAGCCCACTTTCCCTTTACCTTCCACCGTGATTTTAAGTTTCCTGAGGCCTCCCCAGAAGCCAAGCAGATGGCCAGCAACATGCTTCCTACAGCCTGCGGAACTGTGAGCCAATTAAACCTCTTTTCTTTATAAATTACCCAGTCTTCGATGTTTCTTTATAGTAGTGCAATAATGGACCAATACAAACAGAATGATGAATCTCAAAAATAACACATTAATAATATCAGGATAAAATCCAAAATTACCGAACATGAAATACCAGAAAAATGTGATGCATTCTTAAAGGTAAAGACCATCAAGAATCCAAACCTGAGATGACACAGATATAGGAATTAGCAGACAACGACTTTAAAGTAGCTACTATAACTATATTCAATAAGATAAAGGAAAACATGTTGGTAAGGAATGAAAATAAAGGAAATATTATCAGAAAAAAAGGAAAATACAAAAGAGCCAATGAAAATTTTAGCAATAAAAATATAATATTTGAAATTAAAACTCACTGCCTGATCTTAGGAAGAATGGAGATAAAAGAGGCAAAAGTCAGTGAATCTGAAAATAGATCCATAGAAATGATCCAATCTGAAGAAAAGTAAAAGGACTGAAATAAAATAAAAATAAAATAAATCTTACAGACCTATGGAACAATATAGAATATATAAGAATATAAAAAAAGTGTATAGTCTTAAAGGACCAAACTTTAACCCTACTATGGTAAAACCAGACAATATTTTAAAAGTACCATATGTATGTAATTGGAGTCCAGAAAGGATAGAGAGAAATTAGGATTAAAAAATTTAAGGATATAAGGAACAAAAATTTGTCAAATTCGGTTAACAATATACATTTACATGTTTGATAAACTCAGCCAACCCTAAACAGGATAAAAATAAAGAAAAGCATAAATAAGCACATCATAGTCAAACTTCTAAACCAAAGGCAAGTAGAAAACCTTAAAATAAGTGTCCCCACAGCCATGGAAGAGCAACAAAACAATCATGTAGCACACAGGAAATAATGACTTAAATGACTATACGCTTCTCGTCAGAAACTATGAGCATTAGAAGACAGTAGAATAACATTTTTTTATGTGGAAGAAAATAAAATCTGTCAATCCCCCAGAATTCTGTATCATTCAAATGCAAGATAAATAGATCTTCAGATAAAGGAAAACTAAGATAAATCACTGCAGCATATATGCATTACAAAAAGTGCTAAATAAAGTTTTTCAGGTTGAAGCAAAAAGACATTATGGAGAAACTCAGCTCTTTAGGAACAAATTAATGGCACTAGAAATGGTAAATGACTACGTAAACAGAAATGACTATTTTTTTCCTTCTTAATTCTCTAAAGTACATAATAACTGCTTAAACAAAAATTATAACTGTGTCTTGTGGGTTTTGTATTGTATGAGATTTAGTACAAATGAAAACTACAGCATAAGCAATGGAATAGGAAGAGCTAAATAGTCTTATATGGTTGTAACTTTTCTATATTTTAAAAGGTGGTACACTATTAACTCTAAGTAGACCGAGAAAAGTTAAGTATGTATTCTGTAATACTTATAGCAACCACTAAAAAATGCAAGTAAAAAAATCTAAAAGTTGGTATATCTAAAAATTAAAAGAGATTCTGAGGAACATCCAAATAATTCAAAAGACAATAGATAAGGGGAAAGAGAAGAACAAAATCAGAGGGGACAAATAGAAAGCAAATCATGTATTGAAGGACACGAATCTAAACATATCAATTATTACACTAATGTGAATGGGCTAAACACTTCAATTAAAAAGCAGATGTTATCAAAATGGGTAAAACAGCAAGATCCAACAATACACTTCTACAAGGGCATGCTTTAAAGAAACAAAAGTAAAATGAATAAAAAGTAATATGCCATGAAAACAGAAAACATGAGACTAGAATGGCCACATTAATATCAGACAAAAGCTACTTCCAGAAAGAATGACCAGCAACAAATAGATATTTTATAAAGATAAAAGGATCAATAAATCAGGAAATTATAATAATCATAAATGTGTGTGCCTAATAACAGGGCTTCAAATTACATGAAGCAAAAATGGACACAAAAAGATAAACACAATGATGATAGATGACTTTTTTTTTTTTTTGAGACGGAGTCTCGCTGTGTCGCCCAGGCTGGAGTGCAGTGGCCAGATCTCAGCTCACTGCAAGCTCCGCCTCCCGGGTTTACGCCTGCCTCAGCCTCCCGAGTAGCTGGGACTACAGGCGCCCGCCACCTCGCCCGGCTAGTTTTTTGTATTTTTTGGTAGAGACGGGGTTTCACCGTGTTAGCCAGGATGGTTTTGATCTCGTGACCTCGTAATCCGCCCGTCTCGGCCTCCCAAAGTGCTGGGATCACAGGCTTGAGCCACCGCGCCCGGCCAATAGGTGACTTTTAACACTGCTCTCTGGGCAATTGATAGAACAACTAGACAAAAAAATAAAGACACAGAAAATCTAGATAACAATAATTTATACTTTTAAATGATTACACCCAACAATTACAGAATATACATTCTTTTCAAGTGCACTTGATATGTTCATCAAGATAGACTGTTGCTGGGCCACAGAACAAGTCTAAACAGATTTTTAAAAGACTGAAATCATACAGAGAATGTTCTCTGACCAAAAGAGAATTAGATTAGAAATCAAAAGCAACAAGATAGCTAGGAAAACCAAAAATATTTGTAAATTTGATCACACTCCTAAATAATGAATGGGTGAAAGGATTAAATCATAGTGGAAATTAGAGCATACTTTTAAATGAAAAAAAAGAAAAACATCACATATAAAAATTTGTCAAATGCAAATAAAGCAGTTCATACTAATAAATTTGTGGCTTTAATTTTTTTATATTAGAAGAAATGTCAGTTACCTAATCAGTTACCTAAAAATCCATTTAAGATCTAAAAGAGAGCAAAGTAAACCCAAAGTAATATAAGAAGGCAAATAATACAGACAAAAGAAGAAATTAATGAAATAGAAACCAAACAATAGAAAATATATCAACAAAGTCAAAAGCTGGCTATTTGAAAAAAATCAACAATATTGATAAATTCTTAACTAGACATCAATTAAAAAAAGAGGATAGAACACAAATCACCATATAAAATATGAAAAAGATGTTATCACTACAGATTATACAGACATTAAAAGATGAGAGGATATTATTAACAACTTTGTGGAAACAAATAAGAAAAATTGAATGAAATTGACAAATCCTTTAAAAAATACAACTTAACAAAACTGAGAGCATGAAGTAAAATATAAATAGTATTTTCATTTTTAATAGAAAGCCTATGAAATAAATTGAATTTCTTATCAGAAACTTTCCCTAAAAGAAAACCCCTGGCACAGAATGTTTCACTCAAGGAAGAAATAACACCAATATTATACAACCTTTCAGAAAACAGAGGAAGGAATACTTCCTAAGTCATTAGGTTAGAAATACTAAAACCTAATGAAAACATTAGCCCCCAAGAAGAAAAGATATTCTTTACAAAATTATTTACAGATATTCTACATGAACACAGGTGTAAAAATATTTACTAAAATGCAAGTTAAATCTAACAATGTTTGAAAAGATAATATATCATGACTAAGTGGGATTTATCCTAGGAATGGAAGGTTTTTTCCAACATTCAAAACTCAATTGGTGTAATCCAACATATTAGTAAAATAAAGGAAAATCATATGCTCATATAAATAGATTTTTAAAAATTGATGAAATTCAGCAATGAATCATGATAAAACTCTGAGCAAACTAGAAAGAAAAGGGTACTTCCTCAATTTAATAAAGCATTTGGGAAATACCTATGAGTAGCATACACTTAATAGTAAAATATTGAACACTTTTCTCATAAGATCAGGGGTAAGGCAAGAATATCTGCTCTCATCACTTCTCTTTATAGGGTACTGGAAGTCCTGGCCATTATAAAGGCAAAATAAATAAATAAATATAAATATTGGAAAGGAAGAAATAGTCTCTGTTTGCAAATTAAAAATCTGTTTAAAATCCATCTACAATAGAATTTTTTAAACCATAAAATACATAAGAATAGGTATTACAAAAAACTTTCAAAACCTCAATACTTAAAACTACAGAACATACTGAGAGAATTTTTTAAACACATTCCCAATAAAAATCCCAGTGTAATTCTTTGTAGAAATTGAAAAGTTGATTCTAAAATTTATATGAAACTTTAAATGACCTATAATAGCCAAAACAATTTTGACAAGTAGAACTAGGTTGGAGGATTTCACAGGTGATTTTCAAACTTATAAAGCTACAATACCAAGACAATCTACTTTTAGTGAAAGGATAAACGTACAGATCAAAGGAATGAAATAGAGTCCAGAATGAAGCCCATACATTTATGGTCAACTGACTTTTTACAAAGATGTCAAGATAATGCAATAAAAAGAACAAGTCTTTTCAACACATGGTACATTGGATTATCTTACTTGTTTTTCCTGTCATAAATGACAGGATTTTCTTTTTTTTAAGGCTGTGTAGTATACCATGAATATATACCACATTTTCTACCCCCTGGAAGTAACTATACATTTTATTACTTTTATTATTTTAATTGACACATACATATTTATGTGTCAACTGATGTTTCAATACATATATACACTGTGTAATGATCCAATCAGGGTAATTTGCATATCCATTACCTCAAACATTTATCATTTCTTTGAAGTTAGAACACTAAAAATCCCCTCCTTCTATAATAGTTATTTTGAAATATACATTATTCTTAACTACACTCTACTGTTCAATAAAACACCAGAACTTATTATTCCTAATTGTAACTTTGTACCCATTGACCAACCTCTCTCCAACCTCTCCTCCTTACTACTGCCCTACTCATCTCTGGTAATCACTGTTATTTATACTCTCTGCTTCTATGAGATCAGCTTTTTTACATTCCACATTAATAAGATCATGCGGTATTTGTCTTTCTGTGTCTGGCTTATTTCACTAAACATAATGCCCTCCAGATTCATCCATGTTGTCACAAATGACAGGATTTTATTCTTTCTAATGGTTGAAGAGTATTCCATTGTGTGTGTGTGTGTATATGTGTGTGTGTGTGTGTGTATATATATATATATATAAAACAATTTCTTTAGTCATCCACTATGAACACTTAGGTTGATTCTATATCTGAACTATCATGAATAATGCTGCAATGAACATGGGAATGCAGATAGATCTTTGACATACTGATTTCATTTCCTTTGGATATATACCCAGTAGTGGGATTGCTGGATAGTTGTTTCATTCTTAATTTTTTGAGTAACCTCCATATTGTTTTCCATGATTGTACTAATTTACATTCCTACCAACAGTGTGCAAGAGTTCCCTTTTCTCCACATCCTCTACAACACTTGTTATCTTTCCTCTTTCAATAATAGCCATTCTACCAGGTGTGAAGTGATATCTCATTGGGGTTTTAATTTGCATTTTTCTGATGATTCATGATGTTGAGCATTTTTTAGTATACCTGTTAGTCATTTGTGTGTCTTCTTTTGAGAAATGTCTATTCACATCCTTTGCCCATCTTTTAAATCATATTATTTGTTTTCTTACTATTGAGTTGTTTGAGCTCCTTATATATTTGGTATGTTAACTCCTTATCAGATTTATGATTTGCAAATATTTTCTCCCATTCTGTGGATTGTCTCTTCACTCTTGTTTCCTTTGCTGTGCAGGAGCTTTTTAGTTTGATGCAATCCATTTGTCTATTTTTGCTTTCATTGCCTGTGCTTTCAGGGTCATATAAAAAACATCACTGCTCAAATCAGTGTTATGGCTCTTTCGCCCTGTATTTTCTTTTGTTAGTTTTACAATTTCAGGTCTATGTTTAAGTCTTTAATCCATTTTGAGTTGACTTTTGTATACAGTGTGGGATAAGGGTCTAGTTTCATTCTTCCTCATCTGGATATCCAATTGCCCCAACACCATTTATTGAAGAGACTGTCCTTTTTCCATTGTATATTCTTGATACTTTTGTTGCCAATCAGTGGATGGTAACTGTGTGGATTTATTTCTGGGTGCTCTATTCTGCTCCATTGGTCTACATGTCTGTTTTTTATGCCAGTACCATGCTGTTTTGATTATTATAGCTTTGAAGTATATTTTGAAGCCAGTTAGTATGATGTCTTCAGCTTTATTTTTTGTTTGTATGTTTTTATTTATTTATTTACTTTGCTCAATATTGCTTTGGGTATTTGGAATACTTTGTGGTTCTATGTAAATTTTAGGAAAGATTTTTATATTTCTATTAAAAAATTCATTGAAATTTTGATAGGAATTGTATTGAATTTGTATACTGTTTTGAGTAATATGGACATTTTAAACAGTATTAATTTTTCCAAGCTATGAACATAAAATATATTTCCATTTATTTGTGTCTTCTTCAATTTCTTTCATCAATGTTTTAAAGTTTTCAACGTCAAGTCTTTCATCCTCTTGGTTAAATTTATTCCTAAGTATTTTTATTTTCTCATAGCTATTGTAAATAGCATGGTTTTCTTGATTTATTTTTCAGATAGTTCAAAAGTGTACAGAAATGCTATTGATTTTTGTATGTTGATTTTTTATCTTTCAACTTTATTTCATTTATTAGTTCCAAGAGTGTTTTTGTGGAGTATCTAGGGTTTTCTTTGTGTAAGACCAAAGATAACTATGTCTGAGTAAAAAATAATTCATGACCCACAACTATTAAAGTAGACCCACCAGAGAGGTTAAGATGATACTCTTAATTACAATAATCTGAAGAAGGCATAAGCCAATATAAAGATATGTTTCTGGATTTATAGGTATTATAGGAACTGTACAGTGGAGTAGGTGGTTAAGAGAAATAAGGATGATTCTAATATCTCATTTTACAATTATGGGGCAAAGATCACTGTGGACCCTCGACAGACTTGTAAAATACAGTAACAGGAGGAATAAACCCAGCATTTTTTCCATGTAAATGCTCAGACTTACTAAGCTGTTCAAAGACAAAATAACCTGATAATTACTGTTATTAATAGGATACACAGAATAGATAAATAAGGGGTATGGACTCCCAACCCACACTTGCTTACAACACTGTACTTCTACAGCACACAACTCTACCCAGGAAAATTCTGAAGTGATCTCTACAGTAAGTTGCCAGGAAAACTGTGATCTTTAAATACTTAAATCATTTAAAATATGAAATATGTTCCTTGCCACCATTTAAGAAGCCTCAGTCCAGTGCCTCACACCTGTAATCGCAGCACTATGGGAGGCCAAGGCAGGTGGACCGCTTCAGATCAAGAGTTCGAGACCAGCCTGGCTAACACAGTGAGACTCCATCTCTATAAAAAAGTAAAAATTAGCCAGGTGTGGTGGCACATGCTTGTATTCCCAGCTACTCAGGAGGCTGAGGTAGGAGGATCGCTTAAGCCCGGGGTGTCAAGGCTGCAGTGAGCAGTGATCACACCACTGCACTCCAGCCTGGGCGACAGAGTAAAACCCTGTTAAAAAACAAAACAAAACAAACAAACAAAAAACCAGCCTTGGCCCTTTAATTTTCAACTCTTCTAATCTTCAACCTCTTCTTCTCTAGTACCCTTTTCCCATGACTTACTCAGGCTTCCTTTATCTTTAACAAGAAGCCTTTCTGTATCCCAATCTGGTTTTCCATATTTTGAAGATAATTGCTTTTGGGGGATACTCAACAGTTCTGTCTCTGTTTTCTTAACTCCTTTAACTCTTGAATTCACCGCTTCTCCTATAACCACACTTCTGAAACTGCTCATGCTAAAGTACTCATGACATCATAATGACCAGTCCAATGAACACTTTAGAGACCTCTTCTTACTTGACTTCTGTGAGATCTTACAACTTCAATCAACTCATTTTCTTCAAACTTTCCTCTTTTGCTTTGCATAAACACTTCCTAGTTTTTTTCCTACATCTCCTACCGCTTCTTAGACTGGACTTTCATTCTCTCAGACCTTTTAATGTGTTCCACAATATTTTGACCTTGTCCCTTTTTTTCACAGTTTATATATTGTTCATAGATAGTTTTATCCATACTCCAGCTGCAACGATTTTCCTTATGCAGATGAATCAAAATCTATATTTAGAATTCAGCCCCACTCAGATCAACAAATTCAACTATTGTCTATGTCTATTTACATGACATTTTGCATACTGAACTCAACATTTCCATGAACCTTGATAGCATCTATTTATTATTTTACTGTATCTCCCACATTTAGCCTTATCAATTCTATTTTTTATATCATATTAAAGCCCTTGCCTCTAGTCTGAATTTAAATATCCATAATTTCTTACCTATATATTTTAATAATCTCCTTTCCTCTACTCTCATCCTGTCCAATGGATACTACACAATATTGCTAATAATGTCTTCCCAAAATTTAATTCTTTCTTTCTTTTTTTTTTTTTTGTGAGACAGAGTCTCACTCTGTCTCCCATGCTGGAGTGCAGTGGCGTGATCTTGGCTCACTGCAGCCTCCACCTCCAGGGTTCAAGTGATTCTCCTGCCTCAGCCTCCAGAGTAGCTGGGACTACAGGCACCCACCACCATGCCTGGCTGATTTTTGTATTTTTTAGTAGAGGTGGGGTTTCACCATGTTGGCCAGGCTGTTCTTGAACTCCTGACCTCAAATGATCCACCCACCTCGGCCTCCCAAAGTGCTGGGATTACGTGAGCCACCACACTCAGCCCCAAAATTTAATTCTGATAACAGAATGTTTACATTTTAAAGTCTTTAAATCTTTTTCAATTTTTTTTTCTTCATGCGTAGTCTTAGAGGTAACTTTTAGGAAAAAAGTTATCATGCTAAAGTAAAGTAATCATCTTACTGGAATTTTTATTGACACAGGGCCAAATCCAACTAGTTTGCGGAAAACATGCCTCTGTAATATTCTACATAAAAATACATTATGTCATCTCATTTACACAAGATTTTAAAATATTTTTCAACAAAATTTCATACTTTTACTTCATATTTCTCATTAAAGTTATTCCTAAAAATGTTGTGCTTATTGATTTTCTGAATGAGATCTCTTTTGCCATTTTTTTTTTTACAATTGGCAAATATAAACACTATAATTATACATGACATCCTATATGGGAAGATTTTTCTGCCTCAACCCCTCCCCCCAACTATACTGAGTTAGTTGCTTCCCTCTGAGTTTCCTAGATAGCATGTATTTATTTCAGTTGTAGCTTGAATTTGATTGTATTATAATTGATAGTTTACTTGTTTATTGTTAGATATCTCTTTTTTTTTTTGGAAACAGAGTCTCATCTGTCACCCAGGCTGGAGTGCAGTGATGCAATCTCCATCAACTGCAACCTCCACCTCCCCCTGGTTCAAGTGATTCTTGTGCCTCCACCTCCCAAGTAGCTAGGATTTCAGGCATGAGCCACCATGCCCAGCCTTAGATATCTTTTAATGAAATGGATATCTTATTTGCCTACACATTTTAAATACCTTATGCTCAAAAATGTATTTTAAATAAAATATCTGGAATAGAGAAATAAGGAAACTGTTTTAGGTCAAGTAAAGTCACAAATATCCCCTTTAATAAAGTTTGATTATGTGAATGTTTTAGGTAAATGCATGTGCTCTCTTGGCTCAATTAGTAAATATTTCATAATAGACCAGGTTTATGAATTATTTTTTCCCAAAATTAATAATAAGAGATATAAATCCCTTATCAAGGTTTAAGGAAAGTAAAGATACTATTGATTTCAAAACAAAAGTAATTCAAATATTTTAAGATATACATAAAAGCATTTCAATATTATTTAGATGCTAGTCACTGGTGATAGAACTCTATGATAGGGAATATCAGGCAATGGCAGCCTAAATTATTTACAGCAGTCATCCTACTGAAATCAACTAAATATTCTTGGATAAAATATTAAAACAAATATCTTAAAAGCACTGAAAATCTGACAAGATAATGGGGAACTGCTAGGACAAATTGTGGAGGAAACCTAAGCCCAAAGACGTAAACAGAATATTGAACTTGACATAAACTTGGACATAAATTGTAGGAAGACAGAAATTAAGAATCAGGATGGGCTGGGAACCATGGCTCATGACTGTAATTCCAGCACTTCGGGAGGCCGAGGCGAGTGGATCACGAGGTCAGGAGTTCAAGACCAGCCTGGCCAAGATGGTGAAACCCCGTCTCTACTAAAAATACAAAAAATTAGCCAGGCGTGGTGGTGGGCGCCGGTAATCCCAGCTACTCTGGAGGCTGAGGCAGAGAATTGCTTGAACCCGGGAGGCGGAGGTTGCAGTGAGCCAAGATCGTGCCACTGCACTCCAGCCTAGGTGACAGAGCGAGACTTCATCTGAAAAGAAAAGAAAAGAAATAAAGAAAAGAAAAGAAGGGGCCGGGCGCGGTGGCTCAAGCCTGTAATCCCAGCACTTTGGGAGGCCGAGGCGGGCGGATCACAAGGTCAGGAGATCGAGACCACAGTGAAACCCCGTCTCTACTAAAAATACAAAAAATTAGCCGGGCGCGGTGGCGGGCGCCTGTAGTCCTAGCTACTCAGGAGGCTGAGGCAGGAGAATGGCGTGAACCCAGGAGGCGGAGCTTGCAGTGAGCCGAGATCGCGCCACTGCACTCCAGCCTGGGCAACAGCGTGAGACTCCGTCTCAAAAAAAAAAAAAAAAAAAAAAAAAAAAAAAAAAAAAAAGAAAAGAAGGAAGGAAGGAAGAAAAAGAAGCAGGATATTCAAGATGGGGAGTCTTATGGGATCTCCAAACTACATTAAGCTGGAACTCCAAAGGACTAATCTTTCCAGGTAATGGTATGTGAAAACTAAACCCACCTACTCTCCAGCCCAGGAAACTGCTGGGGAATTTGACGTGGCACCAAAAAGGCCAGAAGGAAAATAGGAAAGGAAAATTTAATCCTATAAACTTGTAGCTAGATACTAGATATCCTGCATATTTTTAGCTGAGAATATGTAGTCTAAGTAGCCAAGGAGCTTCAAGTCTTAAACTTGATTTAAAGTGGTTTACAAGCAGTAGTATTTACTCACTGGAAAATGTATAAAAATCTATCATGAAGAAAGGCACTTCCATCCAAGATCTCAAGATACCCTGACAAATATCATTTTCAGGATATGGACCATCACAAGTCAAATAAAAGTTGGCACACAAAACATGGAGCTATCCAGCTGAAACAGCACACAGCAGATACACACTTGCAGACTTCAGACACTGGAATTATCAGATGAAGATTTAATATATTTAAATAAATAAATGACAAGCTTAAGAATATTTGCAGGAGCCAGGCGCAGCGGCTCATGCCTAAAATCTCAACACTATGGGAGCCAAGGCAGGAGAATCACTTGAGCCCAGGAATTTGAGATTGCAGTGAGCTATGAGCATTCCTGAGCGACGGAGCAAGACTTGTTTTGAAAAAAAAAAATTGCAGGGAACAGAAACCTATAAAAGATATCATGGCAGACTTGATCAGTAATAATTATAATTTTTAAAATGAAAAACACAATAACCAAAATTAACAACTCAAGGAATACTTTTAATAGCATGTTGGACACACAAAAAGACAAAACTAGTAAAATTGGAAGAAAGACAGTAAGTTACTGATAAAGCAGCATAATGAGACAACAGTGGAATCCAGAAGATAATGAGGTGGTAACTTTAATGTACCAAAATGAAATAAATGCCAATCTTGAATTTTATACCCAGGGAAAAATATCTATCAAGAATGACATTTCAGGCAAACAAAAACTGTAATAGTTTATCACTAGCAGAAATAGAGGTAAATAATACATAATGCTAAAAGTTTCAGTTTAGCAGAACGATATCACATATTTACATTTGGTTAAGAATCTAATAAAATAAAATAGCCTTAAAACATATGACACAAAAAATTGACAAAATCCAAGGAAAAAAATTCACTATTCATAATGGAACACTTTAACATAATTTTCTCAGTAACTGATAAAATAAGCAAACGAAAAGAATAAAAAAGAATGCAGAATATTTGAACAACACAACTAGCAAAGCTGACCTAATGGACATATACAGAACACCACAACAAGCAATGTCGGAATACTGCTTTTTCTTGAATATGCAGAACATTTATAGAAATTGACCATTCACACCCTGAAGTACTATATAATGACAATGAATGATATACAGCTACATACAACAATATAAATGTATCTCACAGATGATAATGTTCAGCAACACACACACATACATACAAGTTGGTTATTCCTATTATTCAAGATTTCAGTACCCTGAATGATTTTCTTTTGTTTCCTTGTTCTATCTGTTTCTGAGCAAGGTATGTTAAAATTTTCCATTTTGATTAACCAAACTAATACAATGAGAAATAGAGGCTCTTTATAATTCTATAACTATTAATATTATAGACAT
Organism: Macaca fascicularis; assembly: GCF_037993035.2. Classification (NCBI taxonomy): domain Eukaryota; kingdom Metazoa; phylum Chordata; class Mammalia; order Primates; family Cercopithecidae; genus Macaca; species Macaca fascicularis. Next base: position 147,415,046 of record NC_088380.1, on the reverse strand, counting down.
TGAATTTATAATTTAAAAGATTTTCATGAAGAGAATTCTAGGCCTATAAATTTCACTCTTAATTTTTTAAATGCTTATGGAAGGAAAAATACTGATTGACACAAACTTGCTATGATCTGAATGTTTGTGTGTCCCCTCTTCCTCTGCAATCATAAGTTGAAATGCTAACCCCTAAGTTTATGATATTAGGAGGTAGGGCTTTTGTGGAGATGATTAGACCATGAGGGCACAGCTCTCATAAAAGAGGTTCCAGAGAGCTACCTTGCTCCTTCCAGAAGGGGAAGACACAGCAAGAAGATGATATTCTGTTTTATGAACCAGGGAGTAGGCCATCACTAGACACAAATGTGCCAGGGCCTTGATCATCAACTTCCCAGCTTCCAGAATTGTGAAAAATAAATTTCTATTGTTTTTAAGCCACCCAGTTTATGGTATTTTGACATAGCAGCCCAAATGGACTAAGACAAACTCTTCCTAATAAGTGAAAGAAAAGTAACACTTCTCAACTTACTATATAAAGCCAGGATAGCCTTGATGCCAAACTCCGACAAGAGCATTGTGAGAATGGAAAGTCAAAAGCCGATTTATTGTGCATGCGAGTGTGTGTGTGTGTTGCTTTTTAACGTTTATTTTAGGTTCAGGGGTACATGTGCAGGTTTGTTATAACGAAAACTCATGTCACAGGGGTTTGTGGTACAGATTATTTCATCATCCGGGTACTAAGTCTAGTACCCAGTAACTATGTTTTTAAAAATAATTATTTTTTCTGTAGAAACAAATTTCTATCATAAACATATATTTTAAAAATTGTAAACAAAATGTTAGGAAACTAAGTCCAATGATATAAAGAAGGATTATACATCACAAGCAACCTGAGTTTATTCCAAGAATGCAAGATTGGTTTATCATTAACAAATCAACCAATGTAATGCATGGTATCAATAAAATAAAAGGATAAAAATCCATATTATCCATTCAATAACAGAAAATATGTGATAAATTCAATGCCTATTCATGATTTTTAAAAAACATAGTAAATTAAAAAACAAAGGGAACTTAATAAATCTGATAAAGGATTTATGCAAATAAACCCAATCAAACAATGTATTTAATATTAAATATTTAAAAACTTCCTCTCTGAGACCAGGAATAAGACAAGATTATCCATTAACATTACTTCTATTCACTATTATACTGAATTTCATAGGCAATGCCAGAAAGTAAGAAAACTATATGATTAGAAAGTTTTTAAAAGACCCGGCATGGTGGCCTACGACTGTAATCCCAGCACTTTGGGAGGCTGATGTGGGAGGATTGCTTGAGTCCAGGAGTTCGAGACTAGTCTGGGCAATGTAGTGAGACCCTACCTCTATTTTTTAAAAAACAGAGAGAAAGAAAAAAATACAATAATAAAACTAACAATATTTGGGGATAGCATGACAGTATATGTAGAAAACCTAAAATATAGAAATAGGAGATTTTACAATTTAGCAAGGACATTGTATACAAAGTTAACATAAAATCAGTATTATTTCAATATACTTACAACAAAAACCAATTATCAAATTAAACTTCTTTTTTTTTTTAGATGGAGTATCATTCTGTTGTCCAGGCTGAAGTGCAGTGGCGTGATCCCAGCTCACTGCAACCTCTGCCTCTCAGTTTCAAGCAATTCTCCTGCCTCAGCATCCTGAGTAGCTGGGATTACAGGCTTGTGCCAACATGTCCAGCTAATTTTTGAATTATAAAATTAAAGTTTTAAAATAGCATTAAAATATCAGCTATCTAATAATAGTTGTGCAATACCTCTACATACACATACACACACATAAACATTAAGATAAAATAATAAAATAAACGGAAGAATATACCTTGTTAATGGGTTGTCTGTCTCAATATTGTCAATATGTTAACAAGCCTCATATTTTTATAGATTCAATAAAGATCAAAATAAAATATTTTCAATATACCCCATATTTTCTACAGATTCAATATAGTGCCAATTAAAATCAGAGCAGGGGTTTTTTTTTAATAGAAACTGAGAAGCTGAATCTACAATTTATACAGAAATGCAAAGAGCCAAAAATAGCTGAGTTAATCTTGAAGCAGAAGAACAAAGTGAGAGAACTTACACAGTTATATATCAGTACAAGTGAAAAGCTACTACATTTAACACAGAATGGTATTGGCACAAGAATAGACAAGTTGCCCAGTGACAGAATCGAGAGTCCAGAAACAGAACAAATTATAGTCACGTGGCTTATGACAAAGGTAGCACTGCAGAGTAGAAGTGAGAAAAGGATGGTCTTTTTATTCAATAGTGCTGTGTATATAGACAATCTAACTGGATTTACACATGGAAAATATAAATCTTGACTTCTACATTGCACTGTATTCAAAAACAATTTCAGGTAATTTAATATCTAGATGTGCAAGTTAAAACAAGAAAGCTTCTGGAACTACAGCGACCACTAAACAGATGTGGTTATTTAAGCTTAAATTAAATAAAATTAGTAACATTAAAAATTGAGTAGCCCAGTTTCACTAGCCACATTTCAAGTACTTGGTAGCTACACATTCCATATATGCAGACAGAGAAAATTTATAACATGTCAAAAAGTTCTATTGGTTAGCAATGTTATAGAAGAAAACACAGGAATGTATCTTCACGACTTTTTTTTTTTTTTTTTTTTTTTTTTTGAGATGGAGTCTAGCCTTGTCACCCTGGCTGGAGTGCAGTGGCACGATCCCGGCTCACTGCAAGCTCCGCCTCCCAGGTTCAAGCAATTCTCCTGCCTCAGCCTCCCGAGTAGCTGGGACTACAGAGGCCCGCCATTACACCTGGCTAATTTTTTTTTTGTATTTTTAGTAGAGACGGGGTTTCACCTTGTTAGCCAGGATGGTCTTGATCTCCTGACCTCGTGATCCACCTGCCTCGGCCTCCCAAAGTGCTGGGACTACAGCCATCAGCCACCTTGCCCAGCCATCTTCATGACTCCAGAGAAGGAGTCAAGGCAGTGGCTCCACACTGTACTAGTGGTTATTACATTCATGATTGGACATTTGCAGTAAGAAAAATACCAGTAAGAATGCCCTTGGTGAAGCACTGACTATCATTAATTTTGATAAATCTCCACAATTAAGTACAAATCTTTTAAATATTTTGTGTGAGGAAATAGAAATGAAAAGTATGTTTAAAGTTCTTCTGTTGTACACTGAAGTATAAACATATAAGGAAGGAAATTAATAAAATATGAAAATTAATAAAATAGAAAGCAAATATACAAGAAAGAGAACCCAAACACCAAAGTTAGCCTTGGAAAGACTAACATCATTAATAAACTACTTCCAAGTCTAGTCAAGAAAAATGAGAGGTGACACACCCGGATTGAAAAGGGAAACATCACTACAGATCCTGCAGATGTGAAAAAAAGCCACAACAGGACATTATAAACAACTTTATGCCAAAATATTCAAAAGTACAGATAAAACTAACATACATCTGAAAAAATGAAATGTACAGGAATGAAATAAGAGCAATAAAAATACAAAGAAATTTGATCTCAATTAAAATTTTAGGTACAGAGAGCTTCACTAGTGAATTCTACCAAATATTTAAGAATGCTATATCACCAATCTCAGCAAACATGTCCAAGGAATAGAAAAAAAAATGTAAGAGAGATAGAGCAACAGAGATAGAGACAAGATTTCCAACTTGATTAACAGGGCCAGCCTAACCTTGATACCAAACACTAATAAGAAAAGAAAAAGACAAATCAACCTAAAAATCCACTATTAAGACCTCTTAATTGGTTGTTTTTATTTTATATGAACATTATTTTGAGTTTAAACAAAACAGCTGTAATCTTTGCTTAACAATTCTAAAGAATAACCATCATGTGTTTGAATTCAGAGTACATTTTGAAGGTATATCATTAGAGTGCCCCTACGAACACAGAATATCTGTAGATGATAACCAGATGGCTCTAGGAACAGCCAAGGAATTTGGGATGGGTTAGAAATAAAGTGTTTATCTTTCTCTACAGCACAGGAGAATATGAGATTGCATATTTATTTCTAGATTCCAAAACAAGTTCCAAATGAATATATAATAACCTTTGTGTTTATAATCCTTTCTTTTTCATAAATGCAGTATAAGAGACATGTAATTTATTTATATCCTGAACCATTATCTTACTCCAACATTAAAATTGGGAACAAAATGAGTGGCTAGCTACCTTTATTATTTAGCTTTGCTTCTTAAGAACAACCCTTACCAATAAATTCCTTACTTCCCATAATACTTTAGTCAGGATCCTAGACTGTAATCCATATTCACTTGAAGTTCTGCCAAATGTTAATATTTCTAATATTCGTATGACACGCATTTGAGCATTGTAAAAACCTTTCAGCAATTTAGTCCACCTTCATTCCAACCTAGCTAAGTGAATTTAGTTGTTGAAATATTGTTGTTTCCCTCAACTGAAAATATTGAAGACAACAAAAGTCAATAGGTCACTAACATTATGAGACACATTGTCAATACTTTCCCACTTATATGTTTCCAAGGTATTGTTTTTCTCTTATGTCCACTCAAATTATGTTCTTTTTCTTTCCTTTTTCCTGGTTTGAGGGTCTGCATTATACAAAATTATTGTGTTGTCTACATGAGTTTTTAAATTTGAATATATTTCATATGTCATGCAAACATGCAAACTTCCTTAGTTTCATCATTCTAAAGTTTCGGTGCTTTTTTTTTTTTTTTTGAGACGGAGTCTGGCTCTGCCGCCCAGGCTGGAGGTGCAGTGGCGTGATCTCGGCTCATTGCAAGCTCCACCTCCCGGGTTCACGCCATTCTCCTGGCGCAGCCTCCCGAGTAGCTGGGACTTTTGTTTGTTTTAGTAGAGACGGGGTTTCACCTTGTTAGCCAGGATGGTCTCTATCTCCTGACCTCGTGATCCGCCTGCCTCGGCCTCCCAAAGTGCTGAGATTACAGGCGTGAGCCATGGCGCCCGGCCTCATCATTCTAAAGTTTTTAAAAGTATGGTTATCAGCTTCAAAGTCAAAATAGATACACAAAACATCTAATTACCCTATGGGAGAGTCTACTTGTGGAATGTATGTTAAATAAAGCACCTTGAATGCCATAAACATTCTACTACTGTTAACAAATGACATTGCAAAGAGGAGATACCCTATTTCCTATATACCCTGGCAAAAAAGAAGATGCTTTAATTCCAGGTGAACAATACACCAATATAACATTGGTATGTTCAAACTATGCATAACTTTCATGTGGAAATTTAATAAGGCCAGTTGTACTGTAAGTATTTCATGCATTTTTGCTACATTAATATATTTATACCTTTAAAAATTATCAATGCAGTTTTTAATAAGTAGAAATTTATATCTCAGAGGTACCATCTTACATACCATTCTAAAAAATTTAAATTGCCCATCAAGAATGTTAACAGAAAAAGATGGACATGAGGTACACAATGTCTAGTTGTTATACAGTCAGTGGATCAATTTTTTTTATATCTTAAATATTATCAATTGGAAATATAGAGATAAAAACCATGTTTTCCTGAATTTCTTAAACTGATCATTTTACATAGTATTACAAGCTATGTTAATATATACTGTAAACTTACTGTAAACTAAAATGAAAGAACTTAGAATTTGAACAAAATATAAACACATATGCATCAACATGATTCTATAAGACTCAGACACACATTATAATCATTGTTAAATGTCATGCTTTTCAAATGATTTGAAATAAAATGAAAGCAATAAATATTTTATTTCTAGAATTCTGTTGTTATTAAGGCATTCAGGATACTATGACAAGAATTCTTTTCTAAAGAATTAAGATCAGATCAATAGGTAATTGAACAGGAAGAAGTAAATAACAAATGCCTTTGTGAATTACAAATACCCCATATTTATAGAAGTTATTTTATTCCTGTTTTTATGAATCATACTTCATTTATTTAGAAGGAAATATCCAGCCCACAACAATTATTAGCAGACCAATGAGCTACCTAAAAAGCAAAATATCAACAATGATGGAAAAAGATTGTTCAACTGAATGAATGGGATGGTACAATATTCTGGCACATATGAACAGTATATCTCTATTATTTTGTTAATCATATAAGTTTAAAAATTTGGTTTGAAAGTTTTTTTTCCTCTGTTATTTCCTATACTTTTCCTTTTAAATCGCTAATTTTCCTTCTAACTTCTAGATTAATCGGCCTTCCTATAGCTTACTTATATTTCCTTTCTAGTCTAGTGAAAATGTGTTTCTAAAAAAAATTCCTCACTCCCAAACTTTATAGCCATTACTGGTATTCTCATCTCTTTTTGTTACAGAAAGCAATGAAATAAAAGAAATAAATAGTGAAATTTCTTGGTAGAAAAAATGTTCACATATTAAGTGCTCTGATACCTGAAATATTAGCATTGTAGCGCACCAATTTTCTTCCCTAAAATTAACTGAGATTCTATTAAATAGTACCCACTGCAAATTTCACAATGTAATGATGTGCACACCTATTAATTCCTTTGTCATCTATAGAACTGGACTCATACTTAGTCCTAGACACGGCATTGAAGTTTTTCATGCTAGCTCTAGAACCGGAAAATTCCTCTGTTATGTTATTAGTGTATGTCATGAGGAAGAAAATAATCATTGAAACAGTACATTTGAAAGTGACCTTTAAACTATTAACCACATATACACATCTAAAGTAGAAAAGTAAGTTAAAGTTTTTCCCTCTGTGTTGAACAGTGTTACCATCCAATTCATATACGCACATATTTATTCAGTCAGTCAGCATTTACTAAGCATATTTTATATGCTGGATTCTATTATATCGTGAAAATATTAAGTATGGAAAATTTTAACATATGTAAATTTATTTTATTTGCAGCTGCCATCATTACTTGAGGAAAAATAACTTACAAGCCACTTTTCCCCTTATTGCCTAGAGTAGTAAAACAAGGAATGCTTCATTTTCCTCCCTTAATTTCTACACACCTCCTTCTTTTGCATCTAGGATTTCTATGAGAAGTCAAAAAGTAATAATGTAGAATTGCTTCAAAATGTTATCCTAACAGCACTCAAGAAGTTTGAGGGCCAGCTGCAGTGGCTCATGCCTATAACCCCAGCACTTTGGGAGGCCTAGGTGGGAGGATCACTTGAGGCTAGGAGTTTGAGACCAGCCTAGGCAGCATAGTGAGACCCCTGTCTCAAAAAAAAAAAAAAAAAAGTTTTGAAATGCCAAGGGCCACTAACAGATAAATTGAAGTATTTGAATCACTTAACTTTTATTAGCTACATTACTCTCAAATATGATATTTACTTATTTGTTAAATGTATTTGTCCTCTAAAATAAAAGAAATTAAATTCAAGTTGAATGGACTTTGGATGGTAAGTGCACCTTTGAACACATAAATATTTCTGACATAAAAATTACTCATCTTTCCTCTTTGTAAAATATTATCAATAGAAACACAAAACAAAAGGTTGTCAAGTTCTATATCCAACAATATGATCTCCTATCAGTATAAATAGATGTTATGAGACAGGCTTACAATTTCTGTGTACTTACAAAACACTGCTATGGAGCTATTAGCTATGTTTTAGGGTGCATTCCCAAAGAAGACACCTTCACCAAAATGGTATTCATGAAAAGTATAGGCTAGAGAATACACTGTTTTTGATTAAATGGTGTATCATATTAAAGATCCAACTAAATCTGTGATCTCTATCACAAAGCCTTCTCTGACTTCTTCCTCCCCACTCAGATGTTCTCTTATGTTCCCTTTCTCCCTTCTTTTAACCCCCATTATAATTTATTTTTACATCTTTTGTGGTTATTGTCATCTTTTAATAATGCATTGCAATAGTTTAAGTAAATGTCTCACCTTTCATATTATATTCATATTAAGCAGACTCTTACATATTTTTTATTCTTCAGTTTAAATATTAGAGTGCCTTACATATCTGTTGCTTATAAAATATTTTGGTACTTTATTTTTAATTTTAGACCTTCATGCCATATTACTTTTATTGTTCTTAAATAGGTTTTAATTTTTACCCTTGTTTCTCAAAAATAAACTATAAGTCCCTTGAGGCCTAGGGCAATCTTCTAATACTTCTATACTTTCAGATTTCTTGGCACAGGAAGTGCTAAGAAGGAGTGTTTAATTCAATTGATGAAATGTTGTGAAAGGCTTGTCTAACAAATATTTCAGAACACAGCTAGCAGCCATCTCCTGGTCAAAGGAATCAAATTCCATAAAATTTGCTTACCATGGCATTGACATTAGCGTGATCCCCTTTCCTATTCCGAATCTGAATACAGGATATTGGCAAATTCAGTCCTACCCCAGTGGCAAGATTTCGCAGGTCGGCAGCATTGTACTCCCCACGCAACAGCAAACTGTTATTATCAGAACCAAGTCCCAGAGAGGCCCGATACAGATAAGTCTGAGAAAGTCTCTCAACTGTAGTGACATCTACGGTGGCTGATGTCATGTAAGGATTTGAAACCATCTTCCTTCCATACCTCAGATCCTCTGTAGAGCGACAGCAGCTCTGAGGGCAACAACCTGGGCTCTGGTGCAACTTGGTACACACGAAGAAAAGTAAGCACCCCAGAAATAAAAAGGAAATACAAGCCAAGGCAATTACTAAATACAAGTTCTGGGCAGAAAGCTGCCCTCCTGGTTCCCAGACATCTTCAAAGTCTGGAAGTAACTGAGGAACAGAGTTACTCAACAGCACACCCAGAGTGACAGAGGAGGAAAGTGGTGGGTCTCCATGGTCCCGAACCACTACCACCACGCTCTGCTTAACTGCATCAGTGGGAAGAACTAAACGAGCAGTACGGAGTTCACCTATATTGGCTGAAATTCTAAAAAGACTAGAGTCAGACGCCCGGGAGATGTGGTAGGAAAGCCAGGCATTAGAACCACTGTCTGCATCCTCTGCTACTACTTTTGTGACCAAGTGTCCAGTCCTGGCAGAGCGGGGCACAATTTCCACAGGGACAGAACCATTTCTGGGCAAGGGAAACAAGATAACTGGATAATTATCATTCCTATCTACCACAAACAAGTTTATAGTCACTGTTGCACTTCTGGGAGGAATGCCACTGTCCCGGCCTTCTACTTGGAAGTGAAACCCCCTGAGCTGCTCAAAGTCAAAAGAAGTTTTGGCAGTGATAGCCCCACTGGATGATTCCACTGCCACCAAGCTAGAGGCTGGTGGCCCTTCAGAGATAACATCCAACAGCTCATAAGAGACAAGGCCATTCTTCCCCAGGTCAGGGTCCTGGGCAAACACTTGGCCTAGAGAGGCCCCAGGGCCATTGTTTTCAGCAACGAAAAGTTCCTGCTGCGGTTGAGGAAAGCTTGGTGTATTGTCATTCACATCAGCAACTGACACAGTGATTGTCCTTCGGGTGCTAAGTGGGGGTGAGCCACTATCTGAGGCCGTGATCAGGACTTGGTATTCACTGATCCGTTCCCGGTCCAGGGGCCCATCAATCAGCAGGCTGTAGTAGTTGTCAAAGGAAGCCGTCAGCTGAAAAGGGCCTCCACTAGACATGCCACAAATGACCCTACCATTAGAACCGAGGTCTTCATCCTTTACATTAAAGAGAGCAATCACTGTGCCAGGAGCAGCGTCCTCCGGTACTGGGTTCCAAAGAGTCATGAAGTCTAGTTCGGGGGCATGATCGTTCACGTCAGTCACCTCCACCAGCAGTTTAGCGGTGCTAGCTAAACCAAAGACACCTTCGTCCCTCGCCTCAATGTATGCCTCCAAGAGCGTTTCCGGCGGACCTAGTGAAGCAGCTACTTGCACCTCTCCACTTTTAGGGTGCACATGAAAGCGGTGTCGCAATTCTGCTTGCGTGCTATTGCTTAGGGAGTATCGGACTTCCCCATTGGACCCTTCATCTGGATCCAAGGCTTGAACTCGGAATAACACAGTCCCATTGGGTGCAGTCTCTGGAACCTTGGTGCGGTATACGGAGCGCTCAAATACAGGCGCGTTGTCATTTGTGTCCACCACTATGATGGTGACTTGTGCGTCTCCTGAGCGGGCAGGTAGCCCGCCGTCCCGAGCTGTAAGCACCAGCAGGTGGGTGGCGCGCTGTTCGCGATCCAGTGCTTTCTCCAGCACCAACTCCGGGTATTCGCTGCCGTCAACCCGCGATCCCATGTCCAGGCGAAAGTGCTGACTGGGGCTTAGGCTGTAGCTTAGTATCCCATTGCTTCCCTCGTCGTCATCTTGGGCATTCGGGAGAGTAAAGCGGGCTCCGGGCGTCAGGAACTCGGGGATGTGCAGCTGCACGTCGCCGGCAGGAAAGAGAGGTGAGTTGTCATTGGTGTCCAGGACGTGAACCCGAATCTTGTGCAGCTCCAGAGGGTCCTCGAGCACCACGTCGTAGGTCAAGACGCAGGCAGCTTTGCCCCTGCACAGCCGCTCGCGGTCCGCCGGTTCTCTGACCACCAAGTTGCCGCTGGCTAGGTCCACCCTGAAGTAGAGCTCGCGGTGGCTGGAAAGGAAGCGAAAGTTCCGCGAGGACAGAGCGGCCGCTGGCAGCCTCAAGTCCGCGGCGACATTGCCTACAGCTACGCCCCGCTCCGTCTCCTCCGGCACTGAGTACTCGAGCTGTCCCGCGGCAGCGCCGCAGGAAACCCACAAACATAGAACTGCCACCCCCCAGCCCACCATCCTCCCTCTGGGCGTCCACGTTCCACCAACACGCTATACCAACAGTGACCCAGGACCATGCTCCGGACTCCTGGAGAGCACGAGCCGCGGGGAAGAGCACGCTCCTGCCGGCCGTCACTGCTGCGGGCTAGATACTCAGCGACCGCCGACGTTGCCGTTCCCGAACGCCGGCATTGCCGGGGCTGGCCAGCTGGGAGCAGGGCTTGCTAGGCTGGAGGCTGGGTAGCCGTCTGGGAAAGCGGAACCGGCCGAGTGTTGAGGAGCGCAGCGCCGCCTAGGGGTGCAGAGACGAGGCTGCCCGCCCAGGCGCGAGAGGTGCCCAAGTCTCCAGTAGCAGCCGGCTGGGGTCTCGCCCACAGCGCTGGCCGCGGGCGCAGGGCGGAGCCTGGGAGACGCCCCGAGACACTAACTCGTCTCTGCTTAAACGGTGTTTTCTAGGACAACGCCCTGAGGCTGCCTGGATCTTAACCTCCACAACCTCTGCCTGCAGACTGCTGGTAACTGAGGCTGAGCCCCGCTGGGCTCCTCCTGCCACCCTTTGGGAGCCGCGCGTCGGAGCTGGACGCTCTGATCCCTGCGCACCTCTCCCGCGGAGAGGGCGGGACTCCGCGTGGAGCTGCCGGGCGAGAGGCGGGACCGTGAACGTGAGCGACCACACCTTCTAAGCTTAAGGAAACAGGAGCCCCCCAAAACAAGTGCTGCGGGGCTTTCTGCGTTGGATCCTGCTGCGGAGCTTTCCGCGCTGGGTCCTGCTGCGGGTTGAAGTCTGTCCTGCACCCTCTTGTATCCCAGGAGCCGCCAAGAGTGCAATAGAGACGACAAGGAGGGGAAGAAGGTTGGGGAATAGTGTCTGCATCAAACTGCCTCCGGACTCTGGTTTTCCGAGGCAGCGGAGTCAGCGAGCTCAAGGCTGTTTTGCGTGATAGCAGTTTCTCCTTCTCCAAGAGGCTCTATTTGGGAGTGCTTTGCAAACGGCCCTTGACGATCTGGGTGAAAGAGGAGGTTATAAACCAGTCAATACCAATAACTAGAAACTCAAAGACTTGACGACCCGTCCCCAAAGAGGACGTGAGAAGAAGGGGAGGGAAAAGTACTAAGATACTCATCAGAGTTTGACCAGGAAACTACTCTGTACACTTTCTTTCTGTAAATATTTAGAAAACATCATGAGGCGGGATAAGAATAGGCTAGATACCCATCCTTTCTCCAGCCTCGCTTTTTTTTTTCTTATTATTATACTTTAAGTTCTAGGGTACATGTGCACAACGTGCAGGTTTGTTATATACGTATACGTGTGCCATGTTGGTGTGCTGCACCCATTAACTCGTCACTTACATTAGGTATTTCTCCTCGCTTTTAATTTGGTCTTCTGCATGGATATTGGGACAGTGATCAGTTCTGTGAGAAACATCTCCGAGCCACAACTGATACACCCAAATTCTGCCTAACATCCTACAGCCAGTTCCTTTCCCTAAGAAGGAGGCAAGCCAAAAGGAGACTCACTGACTATTGACTCTTAAGCACTAAATTCCTCATTCAAATCCTTCTCTTAATACAATTGCAATATGTTCAAAGCCCCAATAATGAAAAATTTGGAAGGCAAAACCCGAACACAGATCAAGAATTAAAGTTTCCAGGACATATTTTCTGGTAGAAACCTGCCTAAAAGTATCGATAATTATTGAAGCTGGGTGATGGTACATTGGGATCAATTACACAATTCTCTCAACTTTTGTGTATGTTTCAAATTTTTTTCCCTCCCTCCCTCCCTCCCTCCCTCTTTCTTGCCTGCCTTCCTTCCTTCCTTCCTTCCTTCCTTCCTTCCTTCCTTCCTTCCTTCCTTCCTTCCTTCCGAGATGGGAGTATTGCTTTGTTGTCCAGTCTGGTCTCAAACTCCTGTGCTCAAGCGATCCTTCCATCTCAGCTCAGCCTCCTAAAGTGCTAGGATTACAGACATGAGCCAATGCACTCACTCTGCATTTATTTTTAACTTTTTTTTTTTTTTTTTTTTTTTTTTTTTTTTTTTTTTGGAGACAGGGTCTCGCTCTGTCACCCAGGCTGGAGTGCAGTGGCGCGATCTCGGCTCCCTGCAACGTCCCCCTCCCAGGTTCAAGCGATTCTCTTGCCTCAGCCTCCCAAGTAGCTAGGACTATAGGCGCGCACCACCACGCTTGGCTAATTTTTGTATTTTTATTATAGACGGGGTTTCACCATGTTGCTCAAGCTGGTGTCCAACTCCTGACCCCAAGTGCTCCGCCGGCCTCGGCCTCCTAAAGTGTTGGGATTACTGGCGCGAGCCCCGTACCACCTCGCTTGGCATCAGCCTGCATATTTCTACGGGCGCGGTGGCTCAAGCCTGTAATCCCAGCACTTTGGGAGGCCGAGACGGGTGGATCACGAGGTCAGGAGATCGAGACCATCCTGGCTAACACGGTGAAACCCCGTCTCTACTAAAAAATACAAAAAACTAGCCGGGCGAAGTGGCGGGTGCCTGTAGTCCCAGCTACTCGGGAAGCTGAGGCAGGAGAATGGCGTGAACCCGAGAGGAGCAGCTTGCAGTGAGCTGAGATCCGGCCACTGCACTCCAGCCTTGGTGACAGAGCAAGACTCCGTCTCAAAAAAAAATATATATATATATTTAAAAATTGCTGATTAAAATGGTGGGGAGAGGGGTAGCTCTGGTATTCTCTTTTTAACATTAAGAGTGGGATTGATAACTCCAGTGTTCCACTAAAAACCAGTTACCTCCCTGAACACACAAACCCATTCCTTATCTCTTCCAGGGAACTAGAAAGGGCACACTGTGATATAAGGCAATGTAAGTAGTAAATACCCCCTGGCTAGTTTACCTTTTTGAATTAAGAAATCAAAAAAATCATTGACACCAAGTCTCAGATAAAATTAAAGGAGGAAAGATGTCAGCCTATTAGGTAGAGTCAAAAGTACAGACCTCATTAGATCTCACCAAGATGCAAAACAGCCCGTAAAAATTGAACTTATTCTTCACCAAATTTCAAAACCAAAACTAATTTTCTGCTTCAGCGCCAGAGATTAGGATTTACATTTCTTCATTTTAAATTAATGCTGCTAAGCAAGCTAACTGCTTTGGAATGAAAGTTTATTCTTTCTGCCTTAAACAAATGAAATACAACTGTAAAGATGTACCCAACTTTTAGGCCCCTTACTTTTAGGTCTGCAGCCAAGCCTCCAATTATACCAGGTTTAGAAATTCTGAGCAGCATCTAGAGGGATAGTATGTGTGGATATACATTAGGGCATGAGGAAAAAGGAAAAATGCATACAGAGAACAGCATGGGAAATCTTCACAGAAACTCCTCCTTCACACGCTTCTCAGATTTTTGGCTTCCCTTTTTCCATTTCTCTATTTAAACTGCCACTGATGTCTATTTTCAGAAGATTTCATTTGTGGAAAGAATGAAGAAAGCATCCACCCAGTAGGATTTGTCCCACCATATGCCTCCTTAACTTTTGGCATAACATTACATTCTTATTCAAGTAAACTGGGATTTGTGAGAAAGCAACATTTAAGAGAGAAGGATATCCCAAAGATAAGGGAGGCTAAAGATTTTTGCCTTTTGGATAAAATGACCAGATAAACATTAAAATTATGAATTAACAAAACTTCTCTTTAGCAGGACTTTTCATTGCTGATATTTCATTTTGTCCTTTTTTTGAGGCAGAATCTCACTTCATCGTCCAGGCTGGAGTGCAGTGGTGTGAAGATGGCTCACTGCAGCCCCTACTTCTCTGGGCTCAGGTGATCCTCCCACCACAGCTTCCCAAGTAGCCAGGATTACAGGCACACACTGCCACATCCAACTAATTTTTAAAAATATTTTGTAAAGACAGAGTCCCACTATGTTGCCCAGGCTGATCTTGAACACCTAGGACAAGCACCCCCATGCCCAGCTAATTTTTTTTTTACTTTTTGTAGAGATAAGGTCTCACTATGTTGCCCAGGTGGTTTCAAACTCCTGGGCTCAAATGATCCTTTCACCTTAGCCTCCCAAATTGCTGCAGTAGATGTGAGATACTGCATCTGATCAAAAATTTATCTTTCTATAAATTTTTTTTTATATTTCACCTTCAAAATGTGACCCTACAAACTTAAAATCATACTCCCATTGGTCAAATAAGTGCTGACATGAGAAGACCTAGCTCTTTTATCCTAAATACTACACATGTAGTAATAGAGTCCAAAACTGCAGTCCAACAACTGTTCTTATGGCCCACCTGTTATCCTTGATATGCCATTGGCTAAAGACAAACTAGACTTCCACTACTGGAAGTAAAAGTCTGAAGTTTATCTGTATCTCAAAATTTTTTCTTGAATGATGTCTTTGGATTTTTTCCCCCTTATCCATGTATTTGGTCTCTTTGAAGACATCTATTAGTAGCAATGTTGTATCTCCTTTTTCTGTATTCCAAAGCTATAGCTTTCCCTCCAATTCTTTTAAATTCTTTATTCTTTTCCACTTTTTTTTCTCAACCTTGTCACATGTTTCTTTTTGTTCTTGACTGTATGGAAGCAGAGGCTGTTCACTTTTTTACTGCTTGCAGTATAGCCATATTTACTGTTTGATGGAATGGCTTATGTGTGCCATAGTTTTAATATATCTTCAACTGATGAAAACTGGCGGCTGCAGGGCAACTTGTCATCCCGACTTTTCCCCTTACCTTGCCACATCCTTAGGTTCAATCTTGAAATAATGGTGCATCTGCTCACTATCAGATTTAGTCCTGCCTTCTCTCCTATTTTGTGTTGACAAATAGGATTATGAGAGAGCCCTGCCTTTAGCCTCTGTACCTAGATCTTTTTGTTCCAAAACTAGGAGTCATTGGTTTTGCATCTCAGTGAGAATCACTACTCTAGAAAACACCAATCTACCAGCCCTTTCCAGGATCTCCAGTGAAAGGCATCCTCTCCTAGCATTTTCATATCTTGGTCCAATCTTCATGGCACTTAGTAGCTTATCTTCATGTACATCATGGTTGAGGTTCAAATGTTTTACAGAGTTTCATCAAAGATGTGACTTTATTTTTTTGTCTGCTGTACTTTTTGTTGTTTTTGATGAGTTTCATGGAGGATAAGAGACATTTAAATATGCATTTTCTTTTATCTATATTTGGTAGAAATACCACTTTTTGCTTAGTGGGATTTCTACACTTTGAAGGTATGTGGGAAAGTTACAATCTTTATACTTATTTTTTAAACTAATCATTTTATTGAACTCTTTTTTAGGTCTATATTGGTTCTCTGGGATTTTACAAGTGTAAAATTATATTGACTGTAAGTTTTATCATGTAACATATATTTATCCTCCTTTCTAAAATCATATATATACTGTATATATACACAGATATCTATAAATATATATGTATAGATATTCACATATATATCGTATCTTGTGTTATCTAGAACATCCAAGTCAGTATTGAATAGTAGCCAAAAAGTGTCCTGTTATGCTTATAATTTTTATGGGAGTAATTCTTGTGCTTACTGTTTAAAATTGAGGTGGCCAGTGTTTCATGATAACTGTCAAATTTTTATTAAAGTCCCTTAAATAGCTACCATAGTGATGATCTGATGCTACGTTTCTTATTACCTTTGAAACCATAATATAGTATGAGCTCTCTTATAACATAGTAGAGCTTTTTTTACAGAATGTTGTATCAGCATATTTTTATTTCGGGTTAGGCACTATCTAATAATCTAATCTCAGGTAGAGTGGTTTGGTAGTGGTGGCAGGCCTCCCTTTTCAGACACCGTTGAGGAAAATTTTTATCTGCAGCACAGAGGAAAATCTAGTGTGAAGGTTTATCAAAACGTAGAAATACGAAACTTGAATGTAGGCAAATATATTATGTGATTGGACCAGACAGATTAGCTCTTAATACAATGACGTTCAGCAAATTTGAGGTTTTTTCAAGTAAGTATAAAAGTCTAGGACTTTTTGATCTGTGGCTTAACATCATTTAGCAAAATTATATTTTTGCTTTACAGTTGTCCATCTATTGTGAAAAAACTGTGCTTTATGTCTGTCAAAAAAAATGCATTAGCTGGGTGTAGTGGTGTGCATCTATTGTCCTAGCCACTTAGGAAACTGAGGCAGGAAAAGTCCCTTGAGCCCAGGAGTTCAAGGTTAGAGTGAGCTATGATTGCCCCACTGCACCCCAGCCTAGACAACATAGCAAGACCCTAATTCTGAAAAAATAAACAAATACAATATTGTACTCTAGTACTACACGTGTAGTGTTTAGAATGAAAGGGCTAGATCACCTACTCTTGGAACTGATTTGATGAACCAAAGTATGACTTTAAGTTCTAAGCGCCACACTTTTTTTTTTTTTTTTTTTTTTTTTTTTTTTTTTTTGAAACACAGTCTCACTCTGTCACCAGGCTGGAGTGCAGTGGCGTGATCTCGGCTCCCTGCAACTTCCACCTCCCAGGTTTAAGCAATTCTCCTGCCTCAGCCTCCTGAGTAGCTGGGACTACAGGTGCACACCACCACGCCCAGCTAATTTTTGCATTTTTAGTAGAGATGGGGTTTCACCGTGTTGGCCAGGATGGTCTCGATCTCTTGACCTTGTGATCCGTCCGTCTCGGCCTCCCAAAGTGCTGGGATTACAGGCGTGAGTCACCGCACCTGGCCTAAGGGCCACACTTTGAAGGTGAAATAGAAAACTGAGTCTAACTAATTGCATAAAACAATATGTAAAACGATTGTTGGACCAAAAACATATAGAAATGTAACACATTTGTCAATTACAGTATAAAAGAGGTGCATGGGAGAACAGCTGTATCTGATAAAAAAAATGATACCAGGTGGTAGTATGAATCCACAAGAATAAATGAATAGAACTAGCAATAATAAATAAGAAATGCTATTAATATTTAATTTCTCCTTTTTTCTCTTAGTGCCTCTAAAAAATATAAGATTACATAAAGTAATAATTATTATAGTGATGTATTGTTGGGTATATAATACCTATAAATGTGCATTGGTTTTCTGTGGCTGCTGTGACAAATTACTATACACTGGGCTGCTTAAGACAGTTTCTCTCCTAGATTTGGACAGGAGAAATCAAAACTCAAGATGTTGGCAGGGTTGCACTCCCTTTAGAGGCTCTACAGAGAATCTGTTTCTTGCCTTTTCCACGTTTTGATGGCTGTTGACATCACTCCAATCTCTGCCTCCATCTTCGCATGGCCTTTTCCTCTGTGTCTGTTTTCTCATCTTCTATCTCTTATTTAAAAAATAAAACAAACTTTTCATTGGAATTAGCACCCACCTGAAAATTTTAGGGTAATTTCATCCCCAAATCTTTAATATAATTATGTCTTCAAAGACTCATTTCCAAATGAGGTCACAGGTTTCAAAGGTTAGTATGCGGACATGTATTTTTGAGGCCCACAGTCCAATCCACCACAAGATGTAATATGTGTAACAATAATACAAAAGGCAGAAGAGGAATAAAGCTATCTAGAAGTAACATATTTATATCTCACTAGAATTAAGTTAATATAAATCTGAAGTCAGATACCAATAAGCTAAAATATATATGGTAAACTGGAGAAACTACTATGAAAATAACTCAAAAGATACAGTTTAAAATTTAGTTTAAAAATTACCATGTTACATTCTAAAATATTCACTTAATAAAAAGCAATCTGTAAATGAAAAGTATAGGAAAAAAGAGAATTAAAACATATAGAAAAAGGAGTAAAATAACAAACATAAATCCAAATATATCAATAGTAACATCATGTGACTAGATTAAAGAACCCAATCAAAAGGCGGAATTGTCAGACTAGAGTTTTTAAGAAAACAAGATCCAACTACGCATTGTCTGCAGGAAACACTTTTAGATTCAAAGATACAAACAGATTGAAAGTAAAAGAATAGGAAAACATACATTGTGCAAACAGCAACCACAAGACTGCTGGAGCGACTACACTAATATCAGACAAAACAGACTACAAGACAAAAAATTTTACTAGAAATCAAGAAGGACATTTTATAATGACAAAAGGGCCAATTAGGAAGATATAGCAACTAAAAACATATTTGCACCTAGTAATAGAGTCCCAAAACACATGAAGCAAAAACTGGCAGAAATGAAGGGAGAAATAGACAATTCAATAGTCATAATTGAAGACTTTAATATCCCACTTCCAAAAATGGATTACAGCTAGGCAGAAGATCGCCAGGAAATGAAAGATGTGAGCAACACTAAAAACCAACTAACCTAAAGGATATCTGTCTTAGTCTGTTCAGGATATTATAACAAAATACCAAAATACCATATGCTGTGTAGTTAATAAACAAGAGAGATTTATTTTTCACAGTTCTAGAGGCTTGGAAGTTCATGATTCAGGTATCAGCAGATTTAGTGTCTGGGGAGGGGCCACTTTCTGGTTCATGGATGTCACATTCCTGCTGTGTCCTCACATGGTGAAAGAGGCAAGGCACCTCTCTGGGGCCTCTTTTATAAGGATGTCAATCCCATTCATCGGGGTTCTGCTCTCATGACTTCATTATGTTTGAAAGGTCTCACCTCCTCATACCATCACCATTAGAATTAGGTTTCAATATATGAATTTGGGGAACATGAACATTCATATCATAGCAACATCTATAGAACATTCAACCAACAACAGCATAATATACATTCTTCTCAATTACACATGGAACATTATCTAAAACAATCATCAATAAGTTTAAAAGGATTGATACCATCCAAAGCACTCCCCTTGAGACTTGGAATAAGACAAGGATGCCCACTCTCATCACTCCTATTCAATATACTACTGGAAGTCCTAGCCAGAGAAATCAGGCAAGAGAAAGAAATAAAAGGCATCCAAATAGGAAGAGAGGAAGTCAACCTATCTGTCTTAGCAGACAATATAATTTTATACCTAGAAAACCCTATATTCTCTGCCAAAAAGCTCCTAGATCTGATAAAACCTCCAGCAAAGTTTCAGGATACAAAATCAATGTACAAAAGTCAACATTTCTATACACCAACAACATCCAAGCTGAGGGCCAAATCAAGAACACAATCCCATTTAAAAAAGACATACACAAAAC
Organism: Macaca fascicularis; assembly: GCF_037993035.2. Lineage (NCBI taxonomy): Eukaryota > Metazoa > Chordata > Mammalia > Primates > Cercopithecidae > Macaca > Macaca fascicularis. The sequence continues at coordinate 147,395,177 of NC_088380.1, read as the reverse complement.
TAAAATATCTAGGAATATGGCAAATCAAGGATGTGAAAGATCTCTACAAAAAGAATTATAAAACACTGCTGAAAGAAATCAGAGATGATACAAACAAATGGAAAAACCTTCCATGCTCATGGGTAGGAAACAGCATTGTTAAGATAACTATACTGTCCAAAGCAATTCACAGATTCAGTGATGTTCCTATCAAACTACCAACATTATTTTTCATAGAATTAGAAAAACAAACTATCCTAACATTCATATGGAATCAAAAAAAGAGCCCAAATAGTCAAAGCAATCCTAAGCAAAAAGAACAAAAAGGACATCACCCTACCCAACTTCAACTATACTACAAGCCTACAGTAATCAAAACAACATGGTACTAATACAAAAACAGACACATAGACCAATGGGACAGGTTAGAGAACCGAGAAATAAAGCTGCACACCTAGAATTATCTGATCTTCAATAAAAACAAGCAATGGAGAAAGGACTTCCTGCTCAATAAATATTGCTGGGATAACTAGCTATCCATATGCAGAAGATCGAAACTGGACCCCTTCCTTTCAGCATGAACAAAAGTCAGCTGGAGATGGATTAAAGAGTTAAATGTAAAACCTAAAGCTATAAAAACCATAGAATAAAACCTAGAAAATATCATTCTGGGCATAGGCCCTGGCAAAGATTTCATGACAAAGATTCCAAAAGCACTTGCAGCAAAAACAAAAATTGGCAAATGGGGCCTAATTAAACTAAAGAGCTTCTGACATCAGACTATCAAGGTAGAGCAAGAGAGTGGAATAGACGCCTACACCATCTCCCCCACAACACATGAACACCAAATTGTAACAACTATCTGCACACAGAAAAATGTCATTACAAGAACCAAACATCAGGTGAGCAATGGTAATGCCTGGATTTAACAACGTATCACTAAAAGAGGCATTGAAGAGGGTTGGAGAGACACTGTGGAATCACCACCATCACCCCTCGCATATCCCCCAGCAGCAGCTGAGCAATGTGGAGAGTCTGTGCACTTGGAGGCGGTAAAGCACAGCAACTGGGGAACTTTACATTAAACTCAGTGCTGTCATAGCAGGGAGCAACACCATGCTGGACTCAGCCAGCAGCTGCACATGAAGGGAGCTTTTGGAATAGACCTAGCCAGAGGCAAATCACTTATCCCAGTAGTGAGAACTTGAGTTTCTCAGGAAGCCTCAACACTATGGGCTTAAGTGTTCTGGGGTTCTAGGTAAACTTGAAAGACAATCTAGGACACAAGAATTGCAATTCCTAGGTAACTCCTAGTGCTGGACTGCGCTCAGAACCAGACGGATAGGGTGGCATACGACCTAGGAAGTCATCGGCTGGGGCAGCTAAGGGAGTGCTTGTGCCACCTCTCCCCTAATCCCAGGCAGTGAAGCTTGCAGCAACAAAAGTGACTCCTTCCTTCTGCTTAAGGAGAGGAGAGCAAAGAGTAAAGAGGACTTTGTCTTGCATCTTGGATACCAGCTCAGCCACAGTAGGACAGGGCATTGAGCAGAGTCATGAGGCCCCCATTCCAGGCCTTAGCTCATGGATGATATTTCTAGACACACACTGGACAAATAGAAAACCCATTGCCTTGGCGGGAAGGACCTAGTCTTGGCAAGATTAATCACCTGCTGACTAAAGAGCCCTTGGGCACCAAATAACCAGCAGTGATATCCAGGTAGTATGCTGTGGGCCTTAGGTTCTGAGATGTGTTGACTTCAGGTGTGATCCAGCACATTCCTAGTTGTGGTGGCTACAGTGGAAGACTCCTTCCATTTGACAGAAACAGAGGAAAAAGTAAAGGGGACTTTGTCTTGCACCTTTGGTACCAGTTTGGCCACAGTGGAGTAGAGCAACAAGCATGCTCTTGGGGTCCCCAAGTCCAGGCTTTGGCTCCTGGACAGCATATTTGGATCTTCCCCAGGACAGAGGGGTGCCCACTTCCTTGAAGAGTCCCAGGCCTGGCAGCATGCACCACAACATAACTGAACAGCTGTTAAGCTTTAAGTGAACATCAGCAGTGGCCAGGCAGAATCCCTGTGGACCAGTGGTAGTATTGGCCACAGGGAGAGGCATCTCTGTCTGTGGAAAAGGGAAGGAAGAATGGGAAGGACTTTGTCTTGTTTTGAGTGCTGGCTTAGCCATAGTCAAATAAAACATCAGGCAAATTTCTAAGTATGTTGACTCCAATCCTGGCTCCCAGGTAGCATCTCTGGGCCTGTCCAGGGCCTGGGGGAAATTGCTACCCTAAAGGGAAGGATGCAAACTTGGCTGGCATCACCCACTGCTGATCTTAAAGCCCTAGGGCCTTGAGTGAACATAGGTGGTAGTCAGGTAGTGGTTACAGTGGGCCTTGGACAAGACCTAGTGCTGTGCTGGCTACAGGTCTGACCCAGGACAATCCAAGGTGGGGGCCACAGGAGTGCTTGCATCACCATACCCCTAGTTCAAGGTGGCCCAGCACCTTAAGAGAGAGAGAGAGAAAGAAACTGTTTGACAGAAGGCAAAAGAACAAGTGTTTTTGCCTGGCAATCCAGATAATCATTCTGGATCTTATTCAACACCTCCAAGATGGTACCTCTACGAGCCTGCAAAAACCACAGCATTATTGGGATTAAGGCCCAAGCTCCTTCAAATAAAAACCTTCTGGAAAACCTTCTCAAGGACAGGGACAAACAAGCCCAGACTGCAAAGACTACAAGAAATACCTAGCTCTTCAATGCCCAGACATTTACAGGTAAGAATAAGATACAGAAAAACACAGAATATTATAACAGTGTAATTGTAGTATGTAAACTTATCTTAAGTAGAAAGAAAAAATGATGAACTGGTCAGAAATAATGACAATCTGGCCAGGCATGGTGGCTCACACCCATAATTCCAGCACTTTGGGAGGCCAAGATGAGTGGATCACTAGGTCAAGAGATAGAGACCATCGTGGCCAACATGGTGAAACCCTGTCTCTACTAAAAATATAAAAATTAGCTGGGTGTGGTGGTACGTGCCTGTAGTCCCAGCTACTCAGTAGGCTAAGGCAGGAGAATCGCTTGAACCTGGGAGGTGGAGGTTGCAGTGAGCCAAGATCAGGCTACTGCACTCCAGCCTGGAAGCAGAGCAAGACTCTGTCTCAAAGAAAAAAAAAAAGACAACTTTTCACAACATAGTTAAAAAGCAGGAGGATAAAGTTAAAGTGTAGAACTTTTATTAGTTTTCCTTTTGTGTGTTTGTTTTTGTTTATGCTATCTGTTAAGTTGCCATCAATTTAAAATAATGGGTCATAAGATAAGTCATAAACCTCATGTAACCTCAAATCAAAAAACATACAATGGATACACAAAAAATAAAAAGCAAGAAATTAAATCATACCACCAGAGAAAATTATTTTCATGAAAAAGAAGATGAGAAGAAAAAAAGAAGGGAGAGATGACCATGAAACCATGAGAAAACAAGTTACAAAATGGCAGGAGTAAGTTCCTACTTAAATGAAAATACTGAATGTAAATGGACTAAACCCTCCAATAAAAAGACATAAAGTGACTGAATGGATGAAAAGACATGACCCAATGATCTGTTGCCCACAAGAAATACGTCACCTATGAAGATACACGTAAACTGGAAAATAAAGGGTTGGGAAAAGATATTCCTTGCTAATGGAAACAAAACAGGAGCAGGAGTAACTACACTTATAACAGATAAAATAGATTTCAAGACAAAAACTGTAAGAAGAGACAAAGAAGGTCTTTGTATAATGATAATGGGGTCAACTCAGCAAGAGAATACAATGATTATAAATATATATGCACCCACCATTGGAGCACCCAGATACAAAAAGGAAATAGTATTAGAGCTAAAAGAGATAGAGAGATCACAATACAATAATAGGTGGAGACTTCAACACCCCACTTTCAATATTGGACAGAACTCATAGACAAAAACTCAGCAAAGAAACTTCAGACTTGATCTGCACTATAGAACAAATTGACCTAATAGATATTTATGGAACATTTCATCCAACAGCTGCAGAATACACATTCTTCTCCTCAGCACATGAATCATTCTCAAGGATAGACCATATGCTATCCACAATACAAGTCCTAAAACATTTTTTTAATGATATCATATCAAGAATCTTCTCTGACCACAATGAAGTAAAATTAGAAATAAAAAATAGGAATTTTGGAAACTATACAAACACATGGAAATTAAACAATATGCTCCTGAATGACCAGTGGGTCAATAAAGAAATTTAAAAGGAAATTGAAAATTTGATTCAAACAAATGATAATGGAAACACAACATACCAAAACCTATGGGATACAGCGAAAGCAGTACTATTAGAGGGAAATTTATAGCTGTAATTGCCTACATTGGAAAAGAATGAAAACCTCAATTAAATAACCTAACTGTATATCCTAGAGAACTAGAAAAGCAAGAGCAAACTGAATCCAAAATTAGTAGAGAAAATAATAAAGATCGAAGCAGAAATATATTTGAAATGATGAAAATACAAGAGATCAACAAAACAAAGTCAATCTTTTGAAGAGATAAATAAAATTGACAAACTTTTAAACAGACTAATGAAGAAAAAAAGAGAGAAGACCCAAATAAATAAAATCAGAGCTGAAAAAATGAGCCATTACAGTGGATTCTGCAGAAATTCAAAGGATCATTAGTGGCTATGATGAGCCACTATATGCCAATATATTTAAAAATCTAGAGGAAATGGATAAATTCTTAGACACATACAACTTACCAAGGTTGAACTATGAAGAAATTAAAACCTAACCAGACCAATAACAAGTAATTAGATCAAAATTGTAACAAAAATCTCCCAGCAAAGTAAAGCCTGGGACCCATTGGCTTCACTGCCAAATTCTACCAAACATTTAAAGAAGAACTAGTACCATCCTACTCAAACTATTCCAAAAAGTAGAGGAGGGGTTAACTTCCAGACTAATTCTATGAGGCCAGTATTATCCTGATGCCAAACAACGACACATCAAAATAAAATAAAACTGCAGGCCAATATATCTGGCATATTGATGCAAAAGTCCTCAACAAAATACTAGCAAACTGAATTCAACAATACAGTTAAAAGATCACTTATTATGACCAAGTGGGATTTATCCCAGGGATATGAGGATGATTCGGCATACACAAATCAATTAATATGATACATCATATCAATAGAATGAAGACCAAAAACCATATATCATTTCAATTGATGCTGAAAAAGCATTTGATAAAATTCAAAATCCTATTATGATAAAAACCCTCAAGAAAATTGGCATAGAAGGGACATGCCTCAAAGTAATAAAAACCATCTATGACAAACCCACAGCCAACATCATACTGAAAGGGGAGAAGTTGAAAGCATTCCCCCTGAGACCTGGAATAAGTCAAGGATGTCCATTTTCACCACTTCTATTCAACATAGACACTGAAAGTCCCAGTCAGAGAAATCAGACAAGAGGAAGACATAAAGGGCATCCAAATTGGAAAAGAGGAAGTTAAACTGTTGCTGTTCACTGACAATATGATCATGTACTCTGAAAACCCTAAAGACTCATCCAAAAAGCTCCTAGAGCTGATAAATGAATTCAGTAAAGTTCCAGGATACAAAATCAATGCACACAAATCAGTAACACTGCTATACATCAACAATAACCAAGCTTAGAATCAAATTAAGAACTCAATCTCTTTTACAACAGCTGCAAAAAAAACCGCAAAATACTTAGTGTGATGGTAATACTGACTGTCAACTTGATTGGGTTACAGGATGCAAAGTATTGTTCCTGGGTGTATCTGTGAGGGTGTTATCAAAGCAGATTAACATTTGAGTCAGTGGACTGGGAAGGGCAGATCCACCCTCAATCTGGGTGGGCACAATCTAATCAGCTGCCAGCGCAGCCAGAATAAAAACAGGCAGAAGAACGTGGAGAGATTGGACTGACTTAGCCTCCCAGCCTACATCTTTCTCCTGTGCTGAATGCTTCCTGCCCTTGAACATTGAACTCCAAGTTCTTCAGCTTTGGGACTTGGATTGGCTTGCTTGCTCCTCAGCTTGCAGATGGCCTATTGTGGGACCTTGTGATCATGTGAGTTAACATTCCTTAATAAACTCCCCTTTATATATACATCTATCCTATTAGTTCTGTCCCTCTAGAGAGCCCTGACTAATACAGATTTTGGTCCCAGCAGTGGTTCTAGAGGAACAGAATATTAAGGATGGAGTTCTTTCATTGGTTTTGGGGTTTCTGGAGTTGGCTGCTTAATATGATTAGACCCAAAAATGCTAAGGACTGTACTTCTAATAGTATGGAGAATACTGATAGTCCTTGGCATGAACTGTTTACAGAGTTATGTAAAATAAATTCATCTGATGCTCCTGATTCACCGCTCATGAGAGGCAAGTTTAGTAACTCTATATATAATACTTTTGACCATATGTGGGGAACCAAGGAACATAATGAAGTTGGTTGGTTGCTCCTAAGTTCACTGGACAAAGTGAGGTAAGAAAATGATGTACTTAGGGATTCTAATTCCTGGCTTCAGAAGCAGATACTGAGCCTCAAATCTGCTAAGATTTCCCTGAGTGAGAGTCTTATCTCCCGTAGAGAAAGAGCTAAAATTGCGGGAAGTCAGACACAAGTTCTTATACCAGTGGCTGACCTGAAATGAACGGTGCATGCACAGCCTTGCCAGGTGTCCACTGTTGAAGCGGGGGCATTGATTGGAAAAGAATGGGACCCTGAAATTTGGAATGGGGACATGTGAAAGGACCCTGATGAAGCTGGGGACACTGAGATTGTAAATTCTGATGAACCTTTTTTTTGCCAGAAGAAACTGTTTTCTCATCCCCAGTGGTGGCAACATGCCCTCCCCAACTCACACTGCTATCACCCTTTTCACTTATGTCTGAGGAGATAAATCCTGCACTGCCTGAGGCAACAGTGATGGCCTCCCCTGAGGCGGCTGCCAGGCAAGATAATGTTGATTCTTCTCAGGACCCACCCCCTACCACCACTGTTTGCTTTTAGACCTATAACTAGACTAAAGTCCCAGGAGGGCCCTAGGGGTGAGGCTCAGAGTGTGACCCACGAGGAGGTGTGCTACACTTAAAAAGAACTGCTTGAGCTTTCTAATTTATATAAGCAAAAATCTGGAGGACAGGCATAGGAATGGATATTAAGGGTGTGGGATAATGGTGGAAGGAATATAGATCTAAGGCATTGGATCAGGCTGAATTTATTGATTTGGGCAGATTAAGCAGGGATTTTGCATTTAATGTTGCAGCTTGGGGAGTTAAAAAAGGTTCTAATAATTTATGTGCTTGGTTAGCTGAAATATGGATTAAAAGATGGCCCACTGTGAGCAAGCTGGAAATGCCCGATCTCCCTTGGTTTAATGTAGAGGAAGGGATCCAAAGGTTTAGGGAGATTGGGATGGTGGAGTGGATTAGTCACTTTAGACCTACTCATCCCAGCTGGGAGGGTCCAGAAGATATACCCTTAACTAATACTTTGCAAAATAGATTTGTGAGGTGAGCACCTGCATCCTTGAAGAGCTTTGTGATTGCTCTTCTCTGTATACCAAATTTTACAGTAGGAACCACAGTTACTCAACTACAAAATTTAAATGCAATGGGAATAATTGGATCTCGGGGTGGCAGGGGCCACTCAACTGTCAAAGGCAAGGTGAACATAACTATCATAATGGACAGCAGAGGCAAAAGAGCAATCAGAATAGTCTGACTCATGTAGATCTCTGGCATCAGTTATTAATCATGTGTTCCTAGAAGTGAAAATGATAGGAAGCCTACTGTGTTCTTATTTAATTTATATAAGTAGAAAACTTCCAGGTCAAGTGGACAAAAGACTAATTTGAATTATAAAAACAGAAAATCACAGCCCCTCAATCAATTTCCAGACTTAAACCAGTTTACAGACCTAGAATCCCTTGAATGAAGGGGAGGCTGGGTCCCCTTGAGGAAGGACCCCACTACACTGACAACAATTTATGCTGTTAATCTTTCTCCCATCCTTCCCCATGGAGACCTATGGCTTTTTACCAGAGTAACTGTGTATTGGGAAAAGGGAAATGATTGACATGTCAGGGATTACTGAACACTGTCTCTGAGCTGACGCTGACTCCAGGGGACCCAAAACATCATTGTGGTCCTCCAGTTAAAGTAAAGGCTTATGGAATTTTAGCTCAAGTCTGACTTACAGTGGGTCCAGTGGGTCCCTGGACTCGTCCTGTGGTCATTTCCCCAGTGCCAAAATGCATAATTGGCATAGGCATACTTAGCAGCTAGCAGAACCCCCACATTGGCCCCCTGTCTGGTAGGATGAGGGCTATTATGATGGGAAAGGCCAAATAGGAAGGCCAATTATGGCTGCCTCTACCTAGAAAAATAGTATATCAAAAACAATGTCACATCCCTGGAGGGGTTGCAGAGATTACTGTCACCATTAAGGACTCAAAAGCTGCAGGGGTTGTGATTCCCACCACATCCCCATTCAGCTCTCCTATTTGGCCTGTGAAGAAGACAGGTGGATCTTGGAGAATGACAGTGGATTATCATAAGCTTAATCAAGTGGTAACTCCAGTCGCAGTTACTGTACCAGATGTGGTTTCATTGCTTTAACAAATTAACACATCTCCTGGTATCTGGTATGCAGCCATTGATTTGGAAAATGCCTTTTTCTCCATTCCTGTCCATAAGGCCCACCAGAAGCAATTTTACTTTGGCTGGCAAGGTCAGCAAAATACTTTTACCATCCTACCTCAGGGGTATATCAACTCTCTGGCTTTGTGTCATAATCTTGTTTGGAGAGACCTTGATTGATTTTCCCTCCCATAGTATATCACACTGGTTCATTACATTGATGACATTTTGCTGATTGGATCCAGTGAGTGAGAAGTAGCAAACACACTGGGCTTATTGGTGAGACAGTTGCATGCCAGAGGATGGAAAATAAATGACTAAAATTCAGGAACCTTCTACCTCAGTAAAATTTCTAGGGGTCCAGTGGAGTGGGGCCTCTCAAGATATTCCTTCTAAGGTGAAGGATAATTTCCTGCATTTGGCCCCTCCTACAACCACAAAAGAGGCTTATATGGGCCTATTTGGATTTTGGAGGCAACACACTCCTCATTTGGGTATATTACTCCTGCCCATTTATCGAGTGACCCAAAAGGCTCTCACTTTTGAATGGAGTCCAGAACAGGAGAAGGCTCTACAACACGTCCAGGCTGCTGTGCAAGTTGCTTTGTCATTTGGGCCATATGACCCAGCAGATCCAATGGTGCTTGAGGTGTCAGTGGCAGATAGGGATGCTGTTTGGAGCCTTTGGCAGGCCCCCATAAGTGAATCACAGTGGAGACCTCTAGGATTTTGGAGCAAGGCCCTTCCATCTTCTGCAGCTAACTACTGTCCTTTTGAGAGACAGCTCTTGGCCTGTTACTGGGCTTTGGTGGAAATTGAACATTTGACTATGGGTCATCAAGTCACCAAGCAACCTGAACTGCCTATCATGAACTGGGTGCTTTCTGACCCATCTAGCCATAAAGTGGGGCATGCACAGCAGCATTCCATCATCAAATGGAAGTGGTATATATGTGATCGGGCTCAAGCAGTTCCTGAAGGCACAAGTAAGTTACATGAGGAAGTGGCTCAAATGCCCATGGTCTCCACTCCTGCCACCCTGCCTTTTCTTCCCCAGCTTGCATCAATGGCCCCATGGGGAGTTCCCTATGATCAGTTGACAGAGGAAGCAAAGACTAAGGCCTGGTTCACAGATGGTTCTGCATGATATGCAGGCACCACCTGAAAGTGGACAGCTGCAGCACTACAGTCCCTTCCAAGGACATACCTGAAGGACAGCAATGAAGGGAAATCTTCCCAGTGGGCAGAACTTCAATCGGTGCACCTGGTTGTGCACTTTTCATGGAAGGAGAAATGGCCAAATGTGCAATTATATACTGATTTATGGGCTGCAGCCAGTAGTTTGGCTGGATGGTCAGGAACTTGGAAGAAGCATGATTGGAATTTTGGTGACAAAGAAATTTGGGGAAAAGGTATGTGAATGGACCTCTCTGAGTGGTCAAAAACTGTGAAGATATTTGTATCCCATATGAGTGCTCACCAACGGGTGGCCTCAGCAGAGGAGGATTTTAATAATCAAGTGGATAGGATGGCTCGTTCTGTGGACACCACTCAGCCTCTTTCCCCAGCCACCCCATCATCACCCAATGGGCCCATGAACAAAGTGGCCATGGTGGCAGGGATGGAGGTTACACATGGGCTCAGCAACATGGGCTTCCACTCACCAAGGCTCACCTGGCTATGGCCACTGCTGAGTGCCCAATTTGCCATTAGCAGAGACCAACACTGAGCCTTTGATATGGCACCATTCCTCAGGGTGATCAGTCAGCTACCTAGTGGCAGGTTGATTATATTGGACCTCTTCCATCATGGAAAGGGCAGCGGTTTGTCCTCACTGGAATAGACACTTACTCTGGATATGGGTTTGACTATCCTGAACACACTGCTTCTGCCAAGACTACCATCTGTGGACTCATGGAATGCCTTATACACCATCATGGTATTCCACATAGCATTGCCTCTAACCAAGGCACTCACTTTACAACTAAAGAAGTGCAGCAGTGGGCTCATGCTTATGGAATTTACTGGTCTTACCATGTTCCCCATCATCCTGAAGCAGCTGGGTTGATAGACTGATGGAGTGGCCTTTTGAAGTCACAATTACAATGTCAACTAGGTGACAATACTTTGCAGGGCTATGGCAAAATTCTCCAGAAGGTTGTGTATGCTCTGAATCAGCGTCCAATATATGGTACTGTTTCTCCCATAACCAGAATTCATGGGTCCAGGAATCAAAGGGTGGAAGTGGAAGTGGCACCACTTACCATCACCCCTAGTGACCCACTAGCAAAATTTTTACTTCCTGTCCCTGTGACATTATGTTCTGCTGGCCTAGAGGTCTTAGTTCCAGAGGGAGGAATGCTACCACCAGAAGACACAACAACGATTCCGTTAAACTGGAAATTAAGATTGCCACCTGGACACTTTGGGCTCCTCCTACCTTTAAACCAACAGCCTAAGAAGGAAGTTACAGTGTTGACTGGGGTGACTGTCCCAGACTCTCAGGATGAAATCACTCTACTACTCCACAATGGAGGTAAGGAAGAGTATGCATGGAATACTCGAGATCCCTTAGGTATCTCTTAGTATTACCATGCCCTGTGATTAAGGTTAACGGGAAACTACAACAGCACAATCCAGGCAGGACTACAAATGGCCCAGATCCTTTGGGAATGAAGGTTTGGGTCACTACACCAGGAAAAAAACCACTACCTGCTGAGGTGCTTGCTGAAGGCAAAGGGAATACAGAATGAGTAGTAGAAGAAAGTAGTCATCAATACCAGCTACAAACTACACGACCAGTTGCAGAAATGAGGACTATAATTGTCATGAGTATTTCCTCCTTCTTTGTTAAAAACATGTTTGTGCATTTATATACTTCTACTAAGAAAATATCTGCATTTTATCTCCTTTTTCATTTATCATGTGACATAAGATTTATTGACTTCATATCAACATTTAAATGTTAACTTTATGTAATAGCATTTGGGTTAGGAATTAGTGCACTCTTGGTTGTATGAAAGATAGTTGTATTATGTTGGGAATAATTATGACCTTGTTGTCTTAATTTGAAGATTATCTGTAATTTCAGGAGGTGTGTATGGGTTCACGTTGACAAGGGGTGGACTTGTGATGGTTAATACTGAGTGTCAACTTGATTGGATTGAAGGATGCAAAGTATTGTTCCTGGGTGTGTCTGTGAGGGTATTATCAAAGGAGATTAACATTTGTGTCAGTGGACTGGGAAAGACACACTTACCCTCAATCTGGGTGGATGTGATCTAATCAGCTGGTAGTGCAGCCAGAATAAAAGCAGACAGAAGAACATGGAGAGATTAGACAGGCTTAGCCTCCCAGCCTACATCTCCCGTGCTGGATGCTTCCTCCCTTTGAACATCGGATTCCAAGTTCTTCAGCTTTGGAACTCAGATCGGATTCCTTGCTCCTCAGCTTGCAGATGGCCTGTTGTTGGGCCTTGTGATTGTGTGAGTTAATACTCCTTAATAAACTCCCCTTTATATACACATCTAGCCTATTAGTTCTGTCCCTCTAGAGAACCCTGACTAATACACTTAGGAACACACTTAACCAAGGAGGTGAAAGATCTCTACAAGGAAAACTACAAAACACTGCTGAAAGAAATCACAGATGACACAAACAAATGGAATATATTCCATGTTCATGGATGGGAAGAATCAATACTGTGAAACTGACCATAGTGTCAAAAGCAATCTATAGATTCAATGCAATTCCCAGCAAAATGTCATTATCATTCTTCGCAGGACTAGAAAAACACAGTCCTAATGTTCATATGGAACCAAGAAAGAGTCCACAATCCCAAGGCAATACAAAATAAAAAGAAGAAATCTGAAAGCATCACATTACCTGACTTTAAATTATACTAAAGGGCTATAGTTATCAAACCAGCATGGTACTGGTATAAAAATAGGCAGACAGACCTATGAAACAGAACAGAGAACCAAGAAATAAAGTCAAATACTTACAGCCAACTTATGTTTACAAAGCATACAAAAACAAAGTGTGGAACAGATGCCTTATTTAAGAAATGGTGCTGGGATAACTGGCAAGCCTCACGGAGAAGAATGAAACTGGATCCTCATCTCTCACTTTATACAAAAATCAACTCAAGATGAATCAAATACTTAAATCTAAACCCTGAATCCATAAAAATTCTAAAATATAACAGCCGACAAACTCTTCTAGACATTGGCTTAGGCAAAAAATTCATGACTGAGAACCCAAAAGAAAGTGTAACTACAACAAAAATAAATAAATGGGACCTAATTAAACTAAAAAGCTTCTGCACAGAAAAGAATTAGCAAAGTAAACAGACAACCCACAGAGTGGGAGAAAACATTCACAATCTCTGCATCAGACAAAGGACTAATATCCAGAACCTACAAGGAACTCAAACAAATCAGTAAGAAAAAAAATCCCATCAAAAAGTGGGCTAAGGACATAAATAGACAATTCTCAAAAGAAGATATGCAAACAGCCAACAAACATATGAAAAAAATGCTCAACATCACTAATTATCAGGAAAATGTAAATTAAAACAATAATGTGATACCACCTTACTCTTGCAAAAATGGCCATAATAAAAAAATAATAGATGTTGGCCAGAATGTGGTGAAAATGGAACAGTTTTACACTGCTGGTGGGAATGTAAACTAGTACAACCACTATGGAAAACAGTGTGGTGATTCCTTAAAGAACTAAAAGTAAAACTAACATTTGATCCAGCATTCCCACTACTGGGTATCTACCCAGAAGAAAATAAGTCATTATATGAAAAAGACACTTGAATACACAAGCTTATAGCAGCACAATTCGCAATTGTAAAAATACGGAATCAGCCCAAATGGCCATTAATCAACAAGTGTATAAAGAAATTGTGGTATATATAAATATATATAATACACCATGAAATACTAGTCAGCCATAAAAAGGAATGAAATAATGGCATTCTCAGCAACCTGGATGGAACCAGAGACCATTGTTCTAAGTGAAGTAACTCAGGAATGGAAAACCAAACACCACATGTTCTCATTCATAAATGGGAGCTAAGCTATGAGGATGCAAGGCATAAGAATAATACAATGGACTTTGGGGACTCGGGGGAAAGGGTGGGAAGGGGGTGAGGAATAAAAGACTACAAACTGGGTACAATGCATACTGCTCGGGTGATGGATGCACCAAAATCTCAGAAATCACCACTAAAGAAAGAACTTATTCATGTAACCAAATACTGTTCCCCAAAAACCTATTGAAATAAAAAAAGTTAAAGTATACTATAATTTTTTAAAAGTGTATCATATTTGTAGCTGTTACATTGTGAATAGGACAAAAATAATCAAATAATTTTCCATTATTTAAGAGATATTATCCAATGCAGCAAGGAAGTCACATCATTGACAAACAGGTCAAGATTCAATGTCTTTGTCATTTTACTCTATATTATTTGTTAAGATAAATGAAAATACCAACAGACATTCATGTGAGAACTACACTTGTCAATTACAACCATAGATAGGTCATGGATAGAAAAGTTCAGCAAAAATCGAGGAAAACATTCTATGATAATTGATAATAGGGAGAATTATATGTTTTATTACTATTTTTAAACTATTTACCAAACATTCTTTATATCAGTGAAATTTATAATATATGTATATGCATACATATATATGCACATATATGTGTATTAAGCATTTACCAGGCCAACATCAGCTACACAGCATGCTAATTCCACTTATTAGAAAAGTTTCTTGGTCTAGTTTAAAGTGAACAACACAGTAGAACTATTATCTATGGTACCTGCTCAGAACTATAATGCAAGGAATAATATTTTAAGTTTGATCAGATGAATTCCACTAATACATATTGTGCTGAATTTTTCCGACTGTACTACTGTTTCTATAAGTAACCACAATCCTTCCTATATTTTTGAAAATACTTGTTTTTTAAAATGCATCCTTTCTTCAATAAAAATGCTGTCTTTATTGTATACTAAATTTCCTAATGCATAATGAGACACTACCTTACTCCTGCAAGAATGACCATAATTTAAAAATCAAAAAGTAATAGTTGTTGGCATGAATGTGGTGAAAAGAACACTCTTTTATACTGTTGGTGGGAATGTAAACCAGCACAACCACTATGGAAAACAGTTTGGAGATTTCTTAAAGTTATAGAAGTAGAGCTATTATTTGATCCAGCAATCCCACTATCAGGTATCTACCCGAAGGAAAAGAAGTCATTATATGAAAAAGACACATGCACAAGCCATGTTGATAGCAGCACAATTCACAATTGCAAAAATATGGAACCAACCTAAATGCCCATCAGCCAACAAGTGGATAAAGAAAATGTGGCATATATACACTATGCAATACTACTCAGCCATAAACTAAATAAAATAATAGCTTTTGCAGCAGCTTGGGTGGACCTGGATGCCACTATTCTAAGTGAAGTAACTCAGAAATAGAAAATCAAATATTGTATATTCTCACATACAAGTGGGAGCTAAGTATGAGAATGCAAAGACTTAAGAATGATATAATGGATTTGGGGGACTTGGAGGGAAGGGTGGGAGGGGAGTTAGAGATAAAAGACTACATATATTAAGTATGGTGTACACTGCTTGGGTGACAGTTGCACCAAAATCTCAGAAATCACCACTAAAGAATTTGTCCATACGACTGAAAACAACCTGTTCCCCAAAACTGTTGAAATTTTATAAACCCTAAAAAATCTGGGTATAAAAGGAACATACCTCAACATAGTAAAAGCCATATATGACAGACTCACAGCTAGTATCATACTGAGTAGGCAAAACTCAAAGCCTTTTCTCTAGGATCTAGAATATGACAAGGATGCCCACTTTCACCACTGTTACTCAACATAGTACTCTTAGCTAGAGCAACTAGACAACAGAAAGAAATAAAGGGTTTCCTAGGCCAGGCGAAGTGAGTTACACCTGTAATCCCAGCACTTTGGGAGGCTGAGGAGGGAGGATTGCTTGAGCCCAGGAGTTCGAGACCAGCCTGGGCAACAAAGTAAGGCCTCATCTCAAAAACAGAGAGAGAGAGAGAGAAGACATAAAGGACATCCAGATTAGAAAGGAAGAAATCAAATTATCCTTGTTTGCAGATGATATAATCTCATTTTTGAAAAATCTAAAGACCCCAAAAAACTATTATAACAATAAATTCAGTAAAGTTGCCAGATACAAAATCAACATAAAAAAATTAGTAGTATTTCTATATGTCAACAGTGACAATCTGAAAATGAAATTAAAAAGTAATCCCATTTAAAATAGCCATGAATAAAATTAAATACCTAGGAATTAATCAAAGAAGTGAAAGATCTCTACAATGAAAAATGTAAAACGCTGATGAAAGAAATTGAAGAGGACACCAAAAAAGATATTCCATGTTTACGGATTGGAAGAATCAACATTGTTAAAATGTTCATACTACCCAAAGTAATCTACAACTTCAATGCAATCCCTGTCAAAATACTGTGGACATTCTTCACAGAAATAGAAAAGACAATCTGAAAATTTATATGGAACTACTAAATAGCCATAATACCTAAAGATATCTTGAGCAAAAAGAATAAAACTGGAAGAATCACATTACCTGACTTCAAATTATTTCATAGAGATATAGTAACCAAAACAGTACAGTACTGGCATAAAAACAGACACATAGACTAATGGAACAGAATAGAGAACCAAAAAATAAATCCACATACCTATAGTGAACTCATTTTTGACAAAGGTGCCAAGAACATACACTCGAGAAAAAGCAGTCTGTGCTGGGAAACTAGATAGCATATGCAGAGGAATGAAACTAGACCCCTATCTCTCACCATATACAAAAATTGAATTAAAATAGATTAAAGACTTAAATCTAAGACATTAAACTATAAAACAACTACAAGAAAACATTGGGGAAACTCTCCAGGACATTGGTCTGGGCAAAAATTTCTTGAGTAATACCCCGTAAGCACAGGGAACCAAAAGAAAAAATAAATATATGGGATCACATCAACTTAAAAACCTTCTGCACAGCAAAGCAAGCAATCGACAAAGTGAAGAGACAACACACAGATTGAGAGAAAATATTTACAAACTACCTATCTAACAAGTGATGAATAACCAGAATATAGAAGGAGCTCAAACAACTCTATAGAAAAAAAAAAATCTAATAATCAATTTTAAAATGGGCAAAAGAGTTGAATAGATGTTTCTCAAAAGAAGACATACAAATAGCAAACAGGTATATGAAAAGACACTCAACATCACTGATAATCAGAGAAATGCAAATCAAAACTACAGTGAGATATCATCTTACCACAGTTAAAATGGCTTTTATCCAAAAAACAGGCAATCAAAAATGCTGGAAAGATATGAAAAAGAGGGAACCTTTGTACACTGTTCGTGGGATAGTACAAGCACTATGGAGAACAGTTTGGAGTTTCCTCAAAAAGCCAAAAATAGAGCTACTAAGTGATCCAGAAACCCCACTGCTAGGTATATAACCAAAAGAACGGAAATCAGTATATTGAAGAGATAACTGCACTCCCATGCTCCTTGCAGCAATGTTCACAATAGCCAAGATTTGGAAGCAGCCTACATGTCCATCATCAGATGAATGGATAAAGAAAATGGGCTGGGCGCGGTGGCTCACGCCTGTAATCCCAGCACTTTCAGAAGCTGAGGTGGGCAGATCACCTGAGGCCAGGAGTTCGAGACCAGCCTCACCAACATGGAGAAACCCTGTGTCTACTAAAAATACAAAATTAGCCAGGTGTGGTGGCACAAGCTTGTAATCCCAGCTACCTGGGAGGCTGAGGCAGGAGCATCGCTTGAACCCACGAGATAGAGGTTGCGGTGAGCCAAGATTGCACCATTGTACTCCAGCCTGGGTGACAAAAGTGAGATTCCGTCTAAAAAAATAGAAAAGAAAATGTGGTACATATACACAATGGAGTACTATTCAGCCATAAAAAAGAAGAAGATCCAGTCATTTGCAACAACCTGGATGAAACTGGATGTCATTATGTTATAAGTGAAATAAGCCAGGCACAGAAAGACAAACATCATATGTTCTTACTTATTTGTGGTACCTAAAAATCAAAACGAGGCCAGGTATGGTGGCGCATGCCTGTAACCCCAGCACTTTTGGAGGCTGAGGTGAAAGGATCACTTGAGCGCAGGAATTCAAGATCAAACTGGGTAACAAAGTGAGACCTCATCTCTACAAAAAAAAAATCAAAAAACTAGCTGGGCCTGTGGTCCCAGCTATTCAGGAGGCTGAGGCAGGAGGATTGCTTGAGCCCAGGAGGTCAAGGCTGCAGTGAGTTCTGTTCATACCACTGCACTCTAGCCTGGGTGACACAGCAAGACCTGTCTCAAAAAGGAAAAAAACAAAAACAAAAACATTTGAACTCATGGAGATAAACAGTAGAAGAATGGTTAACAAAGGCTAGAAAGTTTAGTGGGGTGTGGATAGAAGGTGGAGATTTTTAATGAGGACAAAAAATAGAAAAAAATGAATAAGACATAGTATTTGATAGCAGAATAAAGTGACTATGGTCTAAATAATCTAGTTGTATATTTTAAAATAACTAAAAGAGCATAATTGGATTGTTTGTACAAAGAATAAATGTTTAAGGGAATGGCCATCCCATTTTCCATGATGTGATTATTGTGCATTGCATGCTTGTATCAAAATGTCTCATGTACCCCATAAATATATACACCTATTGTATACCCATAAAATTAAAAAAATTAAAACAACTATGAACAGAGTAAACAGACAACCTACAGGACGGAAGAAAATATCAGCAAACTATGCATCCAACAAAGGTCTAATATCCAGAATCTATAAGGAACTTAAACAAATTAACAAGCAAAAACCAAACAACCTCATCAAAACATGGGCAAAGGGCTGGGCGCAGAGGCTCATGCCTGTAATCCTACCACTTTGGGAGGCAAAGGCAGGTGCATCACTTAAGATCAGGAGTTCGAGACCAGCCTGGCCAACATGTCAAAACCCCATCTCTACTTAAAATACCAAAAAAAAAAATAAAATAAAATAACTGGGCTTTGTGGCATGTGCCTGCAGTCCCAGCTACTCAGGAGGCTGAGGCAGGAGAATCGCTTGAAACCAGGAGGCGGAGGTTTCGTGACAGAACAAGACTCTGTCTCAAAAAAAAAAAAAAGGCAAAGGACATAAACAGCCACTTTTCAAAAGAAGACATACACATGGACAATAAGCATATGATAAAAATGCTCAGCATCACTAATCATTAGATAAATGCAAATCAAAACCACAATGAGATACCATCTCACACCAGTCAGAACGGCTATTACTAAAAAGTCAAAAATAACAGATACTGGTGAGGTTGCAGAGAAAAGGGAATGCTTATACACTGCTGGTGGGAATGTAAATTAGTTCAGCCACTGTGGAAAGCAGTTTGAAGATTTCTCAAAGAACTTACCATTCAAGCCAGCAAATCCCATAACTGTGTACATAACCAAAGGAATATAAGTCATTTTACTATAAAGACGCATGCATGTGTATGTTCATCATGGCACTATTCACAATAGCAAAGACAGAGAATAATCCTAAATACCCATCAATGATGCACTGGATAAATAAAATGCAGTACGTTGGCCAGGTGCAGTGGCTCATGCCTGTAATCCCAGCACTTTGGGAGGCCGAGGTGGGCAGATCACCTGAGGTCAGGAGTTCAAGACCAGCCTGGCCAACATGGAGAAACCCCGTCTCTACTTAAAATGCAAAACTTAGCCAGGCAGGCGCCTGTAATCTCAGCTGCTCAGGAGGCAGGAAAATTGCTTGAACCCACGAGGTGGAGGTTGCAGTGAGCCGAGATCGCACCATTGCACTCCAGCCTGGGGGACGAGAGTGAGACTTCGTCTGAAGAAAATAAAATAAAACAGAATAAAATAAAATGCAGTACGTATACATCATTGAATACTATGCAGCCATAAAGAAAGAAAAAGATCATGCCCTTTGGAGCCCATTGGATGGAGGTGCAGGCCATGATCCCAAGTGAATTAATATAGAAACAGAAAACCAAATGCTGTATGTTCTCACTTATAAGTGGGAGCTAAAAGAGAATGTGAAAAGACAACACCCTCAATGAGAAAATCTTTGCAAATCATATATCTAATAAAGTAATTGCATCTAGAATACATAAAGAACTCTTAAAACTCAACAATCGAAAAATGAATAAACCAATTAAAATTTGGGCAAAAGATCTGAATAGGTATTTCTCCAAAGATGATATAGAAATGACCAATAAGCACATGAAAAGAGGCTCAGGAGGAAGCAAAAGAAGGTTATGGGGCTTTTGATGGTGTTGAGAATTGAAGAACTCCAAAAAGTGCCAATAAGTACTCACTGGAAAGCATAGTAAAACAATTTGAGAACAATAGTCATCAGTGGAAGGGGGGAAATTGAAGGTCCTAATTCAATTATCCCTCAGTAAGAGAAAAAAATGCTTTGAAACGAGAGATGAGAAAACACAGTAAAATATTAGAAATACAAGCAAATTCAAAACTTAGTGGAAGGGACTACAAATAGATTGGATTGTGCTAAACCTGTCTTAGCCCTATGAACTTCTCAACTAACGAATGTCTTCTTGCAGCAAAAACCCCTATACTGAGGAGGAACTGATAGGAATGGAGTCCATATGAAGCAAAATGGTGGGGGTGGGGGACAATTAAACAAAGGAAAAAGGTCCAAGTAAAAAGGGTAAATGGTGTCACAAAGTAAGATATTAAAAAATTATATTTTTATCATTTCAGGACAATAGCTGAATAGAAATCTATAGAGCAACAAAGATAGGAAAATTATCCTGGTCTGTTTCTTCTAAAATTATGGGGAAATGATTTTCATACAAACATGAACATAAGAAAAGGATTATGGGCAAATCTGACACAAAATTATTTTTAAAGGTGGGGAAAAATAATTATGCTAAAGGAAATAAATACACACAAGAAAGAAAATTCCACAAATTGCTATATAATATTTGAAAACAACTTAAACATTTTTAGAAAATAATGAAAAGCTATGCAAGGACACATAAATCAGAATTAGAGATACTCAGTAATGATATGATTGGAGGAAAAAAAAGCTTAGCAAAGAGAGATGAGAAAACTCAGTAAAATATTAGAAATAAAAGCAAAATAATTTTTTCAGAAATAAACACCAAACCAGAAGGCACATAACAGCAAATAAACACTATGGATAATGCCTAAAGAAAGCTATAAAATGGAAAAAAGAATAAAAAGTAAAATTGTTTTTAAAAAGAGCTAGGTAGGATTTAGAAGTGTCAGCTACAAAAGAAAGGCAAAGAATATCTCATACAAATATAAATGGAGTCATTGAAGAAGAAATCTGAAGTAATAAAACAGAAGAAATACTAAAATCTATAATTTAAGAAAACTTTCCAGGAAAATAAACCTCAAAAATACTTGTATATAAACTAAAATAAAATTACATTGTCATTCAACATCTTTAAAATGAGAATATAATAGCATAGAAAAAATGTATAACTATGGAAAGAAAGTCAGAATCAGGGATAATTATATAGAGGGGAATTATTTCAAGTTATTTGAAACTTCTCATCTGTAACACCAGGAGCCATAAGATACTGGAATAAAATAAGTGTATTTAAAAATCAATTCAACAGAGGACTTACATTACCAGTATGCAGAACTGGTAATTCGAACCAACCATACCATTGGAGATATTTTAAAATGATAAAAGTATCTAACAACTAATAAAGTCACAGCGAATTAACAGGTAGAGATTCTGAAAAAGACCACAAATTCAGAAGGTAAAGTAACTTTCTGGCCACTTTGGATCTGGGTTGTTTCTATATAAGAGGTAGGGCATCAGGATGGCTGAGTAGTCTAAGGTACCAGACTCAAGACAAGGAGTGAATTCTAAAAACAGTAAAAGAAAAGTGACAAGTCACATATAAGAAAATTCCCATTAGACTAACAACAGATTTCTCAGCAGAAACTTTACAGGCTAGGATAGAATGAGATGATATATCCAAAGTGCTGAAATTTTTTAAACTATCAGCCAAAAATACTATACCCAGCAGAGCTATACTTCAGAAATGAAGGAGAAATAAAGTATTTCCCAAACAAGCAAAAACTGAGGAAGTGCATTACCACTAGACAAGTCCTACAAGAAATACTTAAAGGAATCCTACAACTGTTTGGGTTTGTTTTTTTTTTTTCCTTTTGTGAAGAACAGGGTCTTGCTATGTTGCCCAGGCTGGTCTTGAACTCCTGGACTCAAGCGATCTTCCTGCCTCTGCCTCCCTAAGTGCTGGGATAACAGGCATGAGCCACTGTGCCCAGCCAAGAGTCCTATAAGAATCATCTGAAAGCTTAATGAATGATGTCTACCACCATGGAAATGCATGAAAGTATAAAACTCACTAGTAGAGCAAATACACAAAAGAGAAAGAGAAAGGAATTAAAATTTATCATGACAATATACCACCAAATTGTAAAGGTAAACAATAAAAGAAGAACAAAGGGTATACAACACAATCAGAAAACAATTAACAAAATAACATGAGTAAGTCCTCACCTATCAATAACAACCTTGAATGTAAACAGGCTATACTCCCCAATTAAAATAAATATGCTGAATGGATACAAAAAACAAGACTCAAGTATATGCTGGCTACAAGAAACTCATGTTAGCTGTCGAGACGTATAGACTGGACTTGAAGGGACAGAAAAAAATATTCCACACAAATAGAAACAAAAAGCATGTGGAAACTTCTATACTTATATCAGACAAAATAGACTTTATCTTAAAAAACATAAAAAGAGACAAAGAAGGTCATTATATAATCATAAAGGGATCAATTTAGCAAGAGAATATATGACTGTAAATATGTATGTATTCAAGACTGGAGCACCCAGATATATAAAGCAAATTTTATCAGTGCTAAAGAGAAAGATTGATTCCAATACAATACTTGTTAGGTACTTCAACATCCCACTTCTGGCACTGGACAGATAGTGTAGACAGGAAATCAACAAAGGAACATTGGACTTAATCTGCACTATAGACCAAATGTAGCTACCATTTACAGAACATTTCATCCAACAGCTGCAGAATACACATTCTTCTCATTATCAAATGAAACATTCTATAAGATAGACCATATTTTAGGCCACAAAACAAGCCTCAACAGCTTTAAAGAATCAAAATTATATCAAATATTTTCTCAGATCACAGTGGAGTAAAGCTAGAAATCAATAACAAGTAGAACTTTGGAAACTGTACAAATACATGGAAATTAAACAACATGCTCCTGAATGACTATTGGGTCAACGAAGAAATTAAGAAGAAAATAAAAAAAATTTCTTGAAACAAATGAAAATGTAAGCAAAACATGCCAAAACCTACGGGATACAGCAAAAGCAGTACTAATAGGGAATTTTATGGCAATAAATGCCTACATCAAAAAAGTAAAAAGGTTTCAAATAAACAACCTAATGATGCACCTCAAGGAACCAGAAAATCAAGAACACACCAAACTAAAAATTAATAAAAGGAATGAAATAATAAAGGTCACAGCAGAACTAAATTAAGTAGAGACTAAAAACAAAATTAAAAGGATCAATGAAACAAAAAGTTGGTTTTTGAAAAGATAAACAAAATGAATAAACTGCTAGGTAGACTAACCAAGAGAAAAAAGAGAGAGAATATTCAAATGAAACCAGAAACAAAGGAGACATTACACTGATACCACAAAAATCCAAAAGATCATTACAGACTATTACAACTACACAGTAACAATTGAAAAGCACAGAGGAAATGTATAAATTACTGGACATGAAGAAGTCACCAAGATTGAACCAGGAAGAAATAGAAAACCTTGCACAGACCAATGAGTATTAAGATTGAATTAGTCATAAAAAGTCTCCCACAAAGAAAAGCCTAGAACTGGATGGCTTTACTGCTGAATTCCACCAAGCAATTAAAGAACTAATACCCATTCTTCTCAAACTATTCCAAAAAACTGAAGAGGAAGGAATTCACCCTAACTCACTCTATGAGGCCAGCATTACCTTGATACCAAAACTAGACAAGGACACAACAGAAAAAGAAAACTATAGGCCAATATCCCTGATGAACATAAATGCAAAAATCCTCAACAAAATGTTAGCAAACCAAAATGAACAACACATCAAAAAGATAATATACTAAGGTAAAGTGGGACTTATCCCAGGATGCAAGGATGGTTCAACACACACAAATCACAAGTACATCACAGCAACGTAATGAAGGAAACAAACAATATGATCATCTCAATAGATGCAGAAAAAGCATTTTATAAAATTCAACTATTCTATTACCAGAAATGAAAGCAAAATAATATTTCTATTTTCCCTTCATGATAAAACTGTCAACAAATTAGGCATAGAAGAAACATACCTCAACATAATAAAGGCCATATATGACAAATCCACAACTAACATTATACTGAATGGGAAGAAGCTGAACACCTTTCTTCTGAAAACTGAAACTAGACAACGATGCCCACTTTCACCAATTTTATTCAACATAGTTCCAGAAGTCCTAGGCAGAGCAATTAAGCAAGAGAAAAAATAAAAGGAATTCAAATTGGAAAAAAAAGAATTCAAATTGTCCCTCTTTATAGACATGATCTGGTATATAGAAAAACCTATAGACTCCACCAAAAAACTTTTAGAACTGATAAGTGAATTCAGTAAAGTCTCAGGGCGGGGCATGATGGCTCACACCTGTAATCTCAGCACTTTGAGAGGCCAAGGTGGGTGGATCACTTGTGCCCAGGAGTTCCAGACCAGCCTGGGCAACATGGCAAAACTCTGTCTCTACTAAAAATACAAAAAATTAGCCAGTCATCGTGTTGCACACCTGTAGTCCTAGCTACTCCTGAGGCTGAGGTGGGAGAATCAGTTGAACCTGGGAAGTTGGGGCTACAGTGAACCATGATCATGCCACTGCACTCAAGCCTAGGTGACAGGAGTGAAACTCTGCTTCAAGAAAAGACAACAAGTTTCAGAATACAAAATCAACATACAAAAATGAGTAGTGTTTCTATACACCAATAATGAACTGGTGAAAAGGATATTAAGAAAACAATCCCATTTACAATAGCTACTAAAAATAAAATATTTAGGAATTAATTTAACCAAGGAGGTGGAAGTCCTCTACAATGAAGACTACAAAACACTGATGAAAGAAATTGAAGGAAACAGAATCAAATAAAAAACATCTCATGCTCATGAATTGAAAGACTTAATGTTGTTAAAATGACCATACTATCCAAAGCAAGTTGCATATTCAATACAATCCTCCTGGTATAAAAATACCAGTAGCATTATTCACAGAAGTAGAGAAAACCATTCTAAAATTCATATAAAACCACAAAAGATCCTGAATAGCTGAAGCAATACTCAGCAAAAAGAACAAAGCTGGAGGCATTACACTACCTGACTTCAATATATACTATAAAGTTTTAGTAACCAAAACAGCATGATATTGGTATAAAAACAGACACATAGACCAATGAAACAGAATAGAAAATCAAAAAGTAAATCCATGTATTTATAGCCAACTGATTTTCAACAAAGGTGAAAGCACACCTTCAACACACAATGGGGAAAGAACAGTCTCTTCAATAAATAGGGCTAGGAAAACTGAATATTCATATGCAGAAAAATGAAACTAGACCCCTAACTCTCATCATATACAAAAATCAACTCAAAATAAAGACTTAAATGTAAGACAAAACTATAAAACTACTAGAAGAAAACAAAGGGGAAACACTTCAGGACATTACTAGGCACAGATTTTATGGCTAAGACTTCAAAAGCACGGGCAACTAAAACAAAAACAGACAAATGAGATTATATCAAACTAAAAAGCTTCTGCACAGCAGGAAACAACAGAGTGATGGAAAAACTTGTAGAATGGGAGAAAATATTTCCAAACTATTCATACAACAGGGAACTAACACAGAATACACAAGGAATCCAACTCAACAGCAAAACTATAATAATAATAATAATAATGTGATTAAAAGCCAGGCAAAGGAACTAAACAGACATTTCTCAAAAGAAGACATAAAGATGATCAAGAGGTATATAAAAAAATGTTCAACATCACCAGTCATCAGGGAAATGCAAATCAAACCACAAAGAGATATCATCTTACTGCAGTTAGAATGGCTATCGGTAAAAAGCAAAAAATAAGAAATGCTGGTAATGATACAGAGAAAAGGAAACTCATAAATGCTGTTGGTGGGAATGTAAATTAGCAGTGCCACTAGGAAAATAGTATGAGAGTCCCTCAAAAAACTACAAATAGAACTACCATATCATCCAGCAATTCCAATATTGGGCATTTATCCAAAGAAAAGGAAATCAATATGTCAAAATGATACCTGCACCTCCCATGTTTACTGCAGCACTATTCACAGTAGCTACCACGTGGAATCAACCTCAATGTCAATCAACAAATGAGTGGATAAAGAAAATGTGGTGTATATGCACAACAGACTGGTTAGTAATTTTTCTATCCATTTGGCTTCTCACAAGTCCAGCTTGAGCTTCTTTACAGTATGACAATCTCAAGGTAGTCAGAATTCTTGCATGGTGACAGGCTTCCCCCAAAACAAATATTCTCAGAGACCAAAGCATACTGTAAGACTTCTTGTGACCTGACTTCATAAATCCCAGAATGTAATTCCAACATTAAGACCGGTCAAAGTTCAAGGAGAGAAAAATTAGACTCTGCTTCTCAGTGAGACAGTAGCAAAGAATTTGTGGAATATGCCCATAATACTAAAAGGTTTAAAATAAAAGGCTGGGAAGAGGACATCTCCTGCAAACACAAATAAAAAGAAGAGAAATGAATCAGTATAATTAATATAAAAATACTTCAAAGCAAAAACAAAAATCGGAAAGCAGAATTCTGAAGAAAGTAAATTCATAACAGTAAAATGTTTAATTTACTAAAAAGATATACTAATTCTAAATTTGTATGCACCTAATAATATAGCTTTAAAATAAATAAAGCAAAAACCGAATTCTAATATCTAAACAAATATATATTTATGGTGGAAGATTTTAACACACCTCTGTCAATAATTGATACAGTAGGCAGCTTTTTAAATGGTTACAGTACAAATTTTAATAACATTACTAACCAAGTTAACCCTGCACCTAATAATTGCATCATACACAATTATATTCAAGCATACATAGGATGTCCACAAAACGTACATATTATGCCACTAAGCAAGTTCCCACAAATTAGAAAGGTTGAAATTGTATATTCTCCATCCATACTGAATTTTAATTAAAAAAATAAAAAGGTAGTTGGAACATTGTTATATAGTTAAAAGTTGGCCGGGCGCGGTGACTCATGCCTGTAATCCCAGCACTTTGGGAGGCCGAGGTGGGCGGATCACGAGGTCAGGAGATGGAGACCTTCCTGGCTAACACGGTGAAACCCCGCCTCTACTAAAAATACAAAAAAAAAAAAAAAAAAAAAAAAAATTAGCCAGGCGTCGTGGCAGGCGCCTGTAGTCCCAGCTACTCGGGAGGCTGAGGCAGGAGAATGGCGTGAACCTGGGGGACGGAGCTTGCAGTGAGCCGAGATTGCGCCACTGCACTCCAGCCTGGGCGACAAAGCGAGACTCTCTGTCTCAAAAAAAAAAAAAAAAATTTAAATATGACATAAACTGTAAAATACTTGGAACTGAAGGATAGTGGAAATGCTGCATGTAAATACTGGTGGGATGCAGCTAAAACATTAATTACATAGAAATTGATTACTTTAATACATATAGTAGAAAAGAAGAGCTAAAGAGTAATGACCTAAGCATTCATTTCGAGAGGTTATAAAAGTAAGCTAAAACAAACAAAAGAAAATTGGCCAGGAACGATGGCTCACACCTGTAATTCCAACACTTTGGGAGGCCAAGGCGGGCCATCACTTGAAGCCAAGAGTTTTAGACCAGCCTGGGCAATGCAAAAATCTTAAAATGTTAACTCGTTTCAATTCCTCTTGAGTCATATGCTATTTTGTCACATTTTAAATATCATAAGAGATGATTATTTTGTTTATACAATTAATATTCTTTTAAATAAACATACAAAACAGATTCAACAAAGCTAAAAAGTGGGCTCCTTTTTGAAATAACTGATAATATGACAACCTGTTGTGCCATTTATCCAGAAAAAAGAGACAGGAAGCAAAAATAATATCAAGAATGGAAAGGGAAATATCACTATAGTTTCTGTAGAAAGTATGAGCATATAACTGAGAATTTAGATTAAACAGGAAAATACCTGAAAAAATATTGTCTACATAACTGATTCAAGAGTAAATTAAACTCTGAATGGTCCTTATACTATTAAAATTGAGTCAGTAATCAGAAATATTCCCACCAATCAAAATCTTGATACAGATAACTTCAACAGTGAGTTCTCCAATCAAATAAGAAGTAATTCAAAGATTATACAAACTTTTACAGGAAACAGAACATTTTCTGGAAGTTTTCAAAGATTATTCTTCTTTGTTAAGTATTCAACTTATGCTAGATTCTTATTTATAACTTGAATACTTAACAGAGAAGAAATTAGGAAGAAAAACAAGGACATATCAGTATCACCTGGAATAAAGATGCAAAAATATTTTGGAAATTTAACAAAATAAGTAGTATATAAAAAGGATTATAAATTATAATCAAATTATGTTTATCCAAGGAAGTAGAGGTTGATTTGCCATAAGAAAACCACAAATCATAAATTCAACACATGAACATTGCCAAAGAAAAAATTTATACCTCCCTCAAAAGATGCAGATAAGATATTTGATAACATTCAACCTCAATTATAATGTTTTAATTTTTATGTTGAGACATGGTCTCACTCCGTCACCCAGGCTGCAGTGCAGTGATGTGATCACAGATCATAGATCACTGATCAACCTCCCCAGATCAGGCTATCCTTTTAAAATAAAAAAAAATTGGATAGAATAATTCCTAGAGCTCACAAAGGGCTGGAAATATTTCACATTCCTACCAGTCAGAGAAGAGAGACCTGTTAATGCACAGGGCATTAGGTGGTGTCCTCAGGAAAGTATTGCTGTAATAGAAGGCCAAATTAGTGCTGCACTAAAAGCTGCTCTGAATGTGTGCTAACAAATCTTAAAATGAAGCCTTGAAAGGAATAAATTGGTACCAAGCAACTTCAAGTCAGAACTAAGTCCAAGACTCTTTAAAGCAGAGTTTCTCAACAGTTTTGGAACTACTGACATTTTGAGCTGACTAATTCTTTATTGTTGGGGGACTGTCTGTGTACTGTAGGGTGTTTGGCAGCAATTGGATGGTGTTTAGCAGCATCTCAGAGCTCCATTATTAGATGCCAGTAGCAATTCCCTAGTTGTAACAACCAAAAATGTATCCCAGCATTGCCAAATTATCTCCTGGGTGGGAGTAGAGGGGGCAAAACTTTCTTATCGAGAACCACTGCTTTAAAGGAACACACACACACACACACACACACACTCCAGCATCTGACAATGTAAAATTAACAATGTCTAGCATCTTATCAGAGATTACCAGTCATGCAAAACAGCAAGAAAATATATCCATATAAGAAGATAGATCAAAAAAGCAAACTAAGGACAAAAATGTTGAAATTAGCAGACAACAAAGTTAAAACATCTATTATACAGTCACCAATACCTTTTGGAAATCCCTGCAAACTTCGGAAAAGAAATAATAACAAAAAACCTACCAGCTCTCTCTATATATGTATTATACATGTGTTAGTAATTATCTGAATGCAAATAAAAAATTGAAAGAAGAATCACAAGATATTTTGCATGGGATACATGAGAGGGGAACACTGATGTGCCTAGAGAATAAAAAAGTAGAGACCAATCAAAACAGGTTTAAAAAAGAAAAAAGAAAGAAAAGTGCACTTAAAAAAAGTATTTATGTGAAAAGTTATGGAGCTCTTTAAAATAATATCTGTGTGGGTAAATGTATAAATTAAATTTTAAAAAATTTAAATTTAAGATTATGATTAGCCTCATTAAAACAAACATTTTCTAAATGTTTAACTTCTCACAACGTGCAGAATTTTTTGTAAATGCTCAATTGCACAATAAGTACTTAGAACTATTAAGAATACAACAGAAATAAAATATTCTTGTTTTGCACATTTCATTATGGTTTCTGAGTTAAGATTTCACTCTGAAGAATAATCCAACACATAATGTCCAGAGCAGAGTTGTTAAATTCGATAACAACTAACAAAATTAAAATAAAAGGGAAGAATAATTTGAAATTGGCAGGAAAGATGTCTTAAACAACTGCAAAGAAGGCTAAAGTGTTTACTAAGATAATATCTAAAAAGATAAGCTTACCTCTTTCAAGCATTCTGAGTCCTCCCTCTGGCCTGTTCCCTCTGCAGAACCCAGACAAGGAGGAAGGCTGGGACTGAAGGCCATGAGGTCCGTCTTAGGTGGGCCCTCCCCAGAGCACACCCTCTGCTGCCTCTGCTGCGAGTACGACCAACTCCCTACCGCGCTAGAGCACACCAGAGTGGGCTTGCCCAGGGCGCACGCGCCCTCGGTGCGCGGCGACGAGCACCGCAGCGCAGTATACAGTAGCAGCGTGAGCACCAACAGGCTGGACACTGCGCAGATGGCAATGATCAGGTACACGTTGACATCCACCAGCGCCGCTTCCTGACCCACAGCGCCTGCGGACGCCCTCGACGACACCTTTGGCTGTTGGCCGCTCTCCACCAACGACAATAGTACCGTTGCCGTGGCCGTCAGCGCGGGCTCACCGTGGTCCTTCACCAGCACCAGAAGGCGGTGGCGCCGGGCGTCCACCTCGTCCAGAGAGCGTGTTGTGCTGATCTCGCCAGTGTACAGCCCCACACGGAACGGGATGCGCGAGCCGACCGCCGCCGGCTGCAATTCATACGAAAGCCAAGCATTGTAGCCGGAATCGGCGTCCACTGCGCGCACCTTCGCCACCACGTGGCCTGCACCCACCGACCGCGGCACCAGCTCGCTCACTGTGCCTCCAGCGCTGCCAGCTCCGGGCGTCAGTAGAGCCGGCGCGTTGTCGTTCTCATCCAGCACGAACACCTGCAGCGTCACGTTGCTGCCCAGAGGCGGCACGCCCGCATCGAGCGCGCTCACCTGGAACTGCAGCAGCTCCAGTTCCTCGTGGTCCAGCGGCTGCAGCACGTACACCTTGCCGCTCTGCGCGTGCACCGACACGTAGCTCGACAGCGCGCGCTCGCCCACCCGCCGCTCCACCAGCGAATAGGACACCAGCGCGTTCTCCTGCGCGTCCGCGTCCCGCGCAGACACCGTGAAGATGTGGCAGCCCGGCGGGTTGTTCTCTTTCACGAACACCGTGTACTCGGACTGCGCGAACGCCGGCGCGTTGTCGTTCACGTCGGCCACTCCCACGGACACGCTGGCCGTGGCCCACAGCGAAGGCGAGCCCCCATCCCGCGCGGTCACCACCAGTTCATAGGCTGACACGCTCTCTCGGTCCAGGGCGCTGTCCAACACCAATGAGTAGTAATTCTTGTAGGTGGACACCAGCTTGAAGGGGACGTGCGGCGTCAGGGTGCAGGTGACCTGTCCGTTTGAGCCAGAGTCACGATCGGACACACTGATGAGGGCAATGATGGCGCTAGGCTGAGTGTCTTCTCTGATGGGGAGTGACAAAGAAGTGATGGTAACCTCTGGGGCGTTATCATTTACATCTAGTACTTCCACCAAAAGGGTGCAATGACCCGCCATTGGAATATTTCCTTTGTCAACTGCCTCCACAGATATTTCATACAATTTCTTTTCTTCGAAATCTAGTTTGCCTTTTGTCCTAATTTCTCCGTTGTTGGGATTTATGGTAAATGCATATACCACTGCAGGCGATACAGGCCTTCTAAATGAGTAAACTATATCTCCATTTGTACCATCATCAGGATCTGTGGCATTTAGTTTGATCACTAATGTTCCATTGAATGCGTTCTCTAACATCGTCACTTTATAAACGGATTGGTAAAATTCCGGGGCGTTATCATTCACGTCCAGAATCGTGATGAGCAGTTGAACTGTGCCAGTCAGTTCGGGTTTACCTCCATCACTGGCTGTCAGTAATAAAGTATGTTCCTGAATTTCCTCTCTGTCCAGTGTTTTCCTCAGTATAAGTGATAATGAAGACATTTGCTCACGACTATTTTGTGTGTCCAAAGCGAAATAATCGTTGGGATACAGTCGGTAGGTCAATGCCGAGTTTACTCCAATATCTGCATCGGATGCGCCATCTAGTGGAAATCGAGTTTCTGGAGGTCTAGATTCTGCAATGGTTATTCGTTTCTTGCTTTCAGGAAATACGGGCGGGTTGTCGTTAATGTCCCTCACCTTCACCTCCACATGGAAAACCTGTAGCGGCCTGTCCACGATCACCTCCAGGTGGATGCTGCACTCCGCGCTCCGCCCGCACAGCTCCTCGCGGTCGATCCGAGAATTCACAAACAAAATGCCATTCTGCAGATTTACCTCCAGAAGGTCCCCGTGTGTTTTGGACGCCACCCGGAACAGGCGCGGCACCAGCTCTGCCAGCTCCAGCCCCAGGTCCTGAGCGATGCGCCCCACGAAGGTGCCGTGTTTTGCTTCCTCGGGGACGGAGTAGTGGAGCTGGCCACTACTCGTCTCCCAGGCTGTGAGGATCAGAAGCCAGAGCAGTAGTTGCCGCTGTCTTGGGCCTCCTTGCCAGGAAAACACCATGATACACTCCAAAACCCTCAGAGATATCTGCAATATATACAATGCCTTACCTCAAACTGCCTCTCAACGCCCAAGTTTTATGGCTTCCTAGTGCGGGAGGATTTGCAAGAGGTATTCCGCTTTCTGCTATGTTTTCTGCAGGAAGAAACAAACGGCGGCTCTTTCTTCGCGGAAACGTTCTCAGTGAAGAGCGACACCATGCGCATGAACGTGTAAGTGTAAGTATGACTCAGTCTTCATATTTTCCATTGATGCAGGATTTTTTGCCTGCATTTCCTGACATTTTCACTGCAAATACGTAATTGAAGATTAAATGTTTACCTTCCCAGAAACAGCAAATCACTGCATTCTGCTCAGTATTTGATATTAGTTGACAATTGGTTGATGAGTTTCATCTTGCCACAAATTTATTTTTCCATGTGTAAGACTTCCATGCAGAACTTGAAAAGACAAATATTCGACGTTCATTGTGGGACAATTGATCTGTAGTTCTGCATAGTCACGTAGGTTTTTGTAGGATTGTCCTTTTCCTGTAATATTTTTCAAGACCTCCTCACACAACAGCCATTGACTCCAAAAGGAAACAACAATCACATAAGAATAAAATGGGTGACGGTGAAAAATATTGATAAGCGATATATCAGACTTTGAATAAATACACCATATTTATAAATTTCCCTCAATGTTACTTGAGATGTGGATACAATATTTATATTCAAAAGAAAGTGTTCAGTCAATATGTGTGTGATTTTGTATGTGAGTGTGTGTATGTGCATAAACACAATAATTTAGATACAACAATGATTTAAGGTTTTGGATTCTGTTTTTATAAAATATTCCTGGAACTAGTATTCTATTTATTTAATAGAATTTAACTTACCGCCCCCGGCTGCAATTCATACAAAAGTCATGCATTGTAGCCCGAATTGGCTTCCTAGTTAAATAGAATTTAACCAGTAGGTTAAATTTTCCATTTTCTCTCTCCATCTTACTTCATCATCACTGAGTAAAACCTTGCCATCATTTAAATTGACTCTAATTTTCCAAGAAACAATAGCTAGACAAAGATGTTAACATATCTTTAGCAAGGAAGAGAGGAAGAGGATCTCACTTTTATCTATTGTTATAACTCAAGCCACAAAATCCCAGGCCAAATAGTGTAATGAAAAATATATCATCGCTCCAATAATTATCTGGCCTATTCTGTGCACAACTCTACAGGAAATGACTGTTGGATTTATTTCCATAACTCTGCTCTCCTCTAAAAATTTAGGCCGAGAATTTGGTATTCTCTTACCCTCATCATCCTCTCCTGCTCCATTACTTTTACCAACATAGTATTCCTCTTATAATGGAAATTGTTCATCGACTCTCTAATTCTTCCTATCTGGCTCTACATTTCTTTATTTACCTATTAGACTACATAGTCAACCATTTAAAATATGCCCTTCCAGACACCCTAGAGTCATTCACCTATTTGTATTACTTATCTAACATTTTTTTTAGCCTCCAACACACAGTTACCCTGACAATCCATTTTCTCTATTCTTCCTATTAAGCTGCTCAATACTGTCACTTAACCATGACTATTCTCTTCAAGTTTACTCTCACCTTTACCTCAGTTGGGCTCTCAAGTAAATTAACTCCTCCCTCTTGCTTACAGATTCTTCTGTATTCTCTTCCCTTTCTTCTCAAATTCTCAACCTCATTTCCATCAGTTCACTTTCAGATGATGCACACATTGAGAGATGTCACCAAACAGAAATTCAATAGCTCTCTTCTCAAGTCATTTTCCTTATATTATCTGTTTTCATTGTCTACTAATTGTAAGGAAAAACTGTTCCCACTTTCAAGGTCAACCATACGCTCTTAAGAATCATTTTCTATTCTCTCATAGTTTTCATCTAAATTCTCCTGCTGCCTGTCTTATTTTTAGTATCTTATTTTTTACTTGTTTCTTTCACTCACACTATGAAGATATTCAAACATCTTTAACTAAAATATGTATACACACACTCACACATACATTTAAACGTTCTACTTATGGGGGAAAACCTATTCTGTTTATCTTTTTCCCTTCATGTTTAACTTCTAACATATACTTGATATATTGCACTTTGAGCTTTATTTCAGCTTCCTGTTGTCTATCCTCCTATGATTTTAAGCCTACTATAATAGGTTGAATTGTGGTCCCCAGAAAGTTATGCCCACATCTCAATCCCTGGAACCTGTGGATTTTACTTTATTTGGTGAATGATATGATTAAGTTAAGGATCTTGAAAGGACTTTATCCTGGATTATCCAGATGGGCGCTAAATACAATCACATGTAACTTTGTAAAACCAACACAAAGAGAGAGACATGGAGAGGAGGAGGCAATGTGACCGTGAAGGCTGAGAAGGCTGAGATTGGAGTGGTTCAGCCACAAGCCAAGGAACACCAACAGCCATCAGAAACTGGAAGAAATAAAAACCAGATTCTTCCCTGGGGCCTCCAAAGAGAGTATAGCCCTGACAACACCTTGATTTTGGACTTCTGGTCTCCAATACTGAGACATAATAAACTTTTGTTGTTTTACAGCACCCAGTTTGTGGTCATTTGTTATAGCAGCCACAGGAAGTGACACACTTACCCACCTAAGTACCTGGACACATTGTTTTTCACTTTTCAAATGTCTATCTTGACAATTTTATTCTTTCATAGATTTATTTTTTCCCTAAAGGAGTTGTTCCCAAAATCTATATCAATAATCTCTTCTGAGATCCAGACCCATATTTCCAGTCACAATGGTATTCTCTTAGGACCTCAAAGTAACATTTTCTTAAATGTTCATCTCCATTCCCTACCTGCTCAAATATGCATAAACTGTTTCTCCAACACTGTTCTGCAAGTTGGTTAACGGCAATCTCATCTTCTCAGTTGAACAAACTAAAAAAGTGAGAGTCACCTTCTACTTTTGTTTTTCTCTTATCATTTGTATTGAGTCTGTCATTATTTGGCTGCTTTTACTCTGTCAATGCCTCTTGTCTTTTTCAATTCATTTCTACTGCCATAATTTAAGTCTCCATTACTTGATACCTAATTTATTAAAAAAGAAATAGCTTTCCTGCTTTCACAATCTCCCCTGCTCTAATCCTTCAAGTACACATTTATCACCATATACTCTGCAGTTGTTCATACTTATCTCCCCATATGTAATACTTTCTTGGTAAAATGTTATCTATCTTTCAAGACACTCTTCAATAAAAGATCTGATTTCTAGGGCTTACTCCCATTTCTAAGATAGAGAGGAATGCCCAGGTAATACATTTCAATACCATATATTTATTTAAAATTATTGATTGAAGCTGGGAGTGGTGGAGCCTGCCTGTAGTCCCAGCTACTTGGAAGGCTGAAATGGAGGATCACTTGAACCTAGAAGTTCTAGTCCAGCCTGCACAACATAGCAAGATCCCCATATGTTTTTAAAAAGTGATTGAACGTATACTATATTCCAGATGCTAAAATAAAGATATGTAAGAAAGTAGATATAAGGCTGGAAATTTTAATACCTTTACTACCAGGCTGGGGTATGTAAGATTTTATTCCCTGGTTAAAGAGAAGCCTCTGGATACTTTGTAGAAACAGAAAGTTAAAACATGTAAAATGCACATTAGAAGATTCACTTGGTAATAGGCACAGTGCAGTGGTGTACTATGATAAGTTTGGGATCATCCAAAACCGGGTTTGAGCCACAGTTGGTTGCCAACTGTACTGTATGGTACAGATGGTTAAATATTTTTAAATTGAGAAATGATTTTACTATATTTCATGTAAATAAGAATAGTACAATAGCTATTCCTACTTGAAATAAAGAAGGTATTGTGTGAACAATGAAGAAAATCATTCATCATATATCAGACATATATTCATATTATTGTGATAATACCTGGAATATAATGTGAAAATATCTAGATTGTACTGAAATTAGAATAGTGATCAAGAAGGCTGTTTTAAAAGCCTAAGCACATGAGGAAGAGTAAAAGAATCCATTAATGGCATCTAGTAACTTTTTGTACTATTCTTGCAACTCACCTGTAATCTTGAATAATGAACAAATTAAAATAAAGTTTTAAGTTATCAAACATCTGGCCAGTTTTTAATCTAATATACTATTATTTTTCAAAGTTAATCAGCCATGGCCTCCATTGTATCTACATATTTCCTTCATGAATGTTAGACAAATACACAAAAGTTCAAAATGAGTAAGAATGACGAAGAAAGATGAGACATTCGATAGTTTAAAGGATAAAATCACAAAGAAAACCGAGACAATGTAGTTATAACCTAAACGGAAGTTCTTCAAGGAAACAAATATATCTAAATAATATTAATAACTTACTTCACTGGGAGGATTTAAACAATCTTCTCGAGACAGCTGAAGGCTTGGACTGAAAGCCATGAGGTCCGTCTTGGGCGGGCCCTCTCCAGAGCACACCCTCTGCCTCCTCTGCTGCGAGTAAGACCAACTCCCCATGGCGCTGGAGTACACCAGCGTGGGCTTGCCCGGCGAGCACCGGCTCATGGTGGGAGGCGCTGAGCACCGCAGCGCAGTGTACAGCAGCAGTGTGAGCACCAGCAGGCTGGACACTGCACAGATGGCGATGATCAGGTACACGTTGATGTCCACCAGAGCCGCTTCGGCACCCACAGCGCCCACTGAGGCCCGCGACGACACCTTTGGTGCCTGACCGTTCTCCACCAGCGACACCAGCACCGTGGCCGTGGCCGTCAGCGCGGGCTCACCGTGGTCCTTCACCAGCACCAGAAGGCGGTGGCGCGGAGCGTCTGCCTGGTCCAGGATGCGTGTCGTGCTGATCTCGCCAGTGTACAGCCCCACGCGAAACGGGATGCGCGCGCCACCCGCCGCCGGTTGCAACTCGTAGGACAGCCAAGCGTTATAGCCGGAGTCAGCGTCCACTGCGCGCACTTTCGCCACCACGTGGCCCGCACCCACCGACCGCGGTACCAGCTCGCTAACTGCACCGCCCGCGCTGCCAGCCCGAGTCGCCAGCAGCGCCGGCGCATTGTCGTTCTCATCCAGCACGAACACCTGCAGCGTCATGTTGCTGCCCAGAGGCGGCACGCCTGCGTCGCGCGCGCTCACCTGGAACTGCAGCAACTCCAGCTCCTCATGGTCCAGCGGCTGTAGCGCGTACACCTTGCCGCTCTCCGCGTGCACCGACACGTAGCTCGACAGCGCGCGCTCGCCCACCCGCCGCTCCACCAGCGAATAGGACACCAGCGCGTTCTCCTGCGCGTCCGCGTCCCGCGCAGACACCGTGAAGATGTGGCAGCCCGGCGGGTTGTTCTCCTTCACGAACACTGTGTACTCGGGCTGCGCGAACGCCGGCGCGTTGTCGTTCACGTCGGCCACACCCACAGACACGCTGGCCGTGGCCCACAGCGAAGGCGAGCCCCCATCCCGCGCGGTCACCACCAGCTCATAGGCCGACACGCTCTCGCGGTCCAGGGCGCTGTCCAGCACCAATGAGTAGTAATTCTTGTAGGTGGACACCAACTTGAAGGGAACATGAGGTGTCAGTGAGCAGATAACCTGTCCATTGGCTCCAGAGTCACGATCCGACACGCTAATCAGGGCAATGACGGTACCCACCTGAGCATCCTCTTGCACAGGGAGTGACAGTGAAGTAATCATTACTTCAGGGACATTGTCATTCACGTCCAGAACTTCCACCAGGACCATACTGTGACCTGCCATGGAAGGAATCCCTTTATCAATGGCGTTAACCTGAATTTCATAGGCATTATTCTCTTCAAAATCCAATTCACCATAAATTCTAATTTCACCTGTGTCTGGATTTATTGAAAACATACATTTCTCACTCACTGGCAAAATCATTTTCATCCCATAGGAAATTTCTCCATTAAGTCCTTCGTCTGGATCGGAAGCGTTTAGTTGGATCACTCTTGTGTCGTTTTGGACATTTTCAGACAACACCACTCTATAGCTGGGCTTATCAAACGCCGGACCATTGTCATTCACATCCAGGACGGTTATTTGAATCTGAACAGACCCTGTTAGTTCTGGTTTACCGCCATCGATTACCATCAGCAAGAAATTGAGTTTTGGCGTTTGTTCTCTGTCCAATAACTTCCGAAGAACTAATTCAGGCAATACACTTTTATCTTTTTTTGTTTTTATTTTAAGCTCAAAATGCTCATTTAGACTTAACGCATAGGTCAAAAGAGAGTTTACGCCGATATCCGCATCAGAAGCGCCCTCTAGAGGAAAATGAGAGTCCAGAGGCGCAGATTCAGAAACAGGTACCTTTTGTTCCCTTTCTCTGAACACTGGCGGGTTGTCGTTAATGTCCTTTACCTCCACGTCCACATGGAAAACCTGCAGCGGCCTGTCCACTATCACCTCCAGGTGGATGCTGCACTCCGCGCTCCTCCCGCACAGCTCCTCGCGGTCGATCCGAGAATTCACAAACAAAATGCCATTCTGCAGATTTACCTCCAGAAGGTCCCCGTGTGTTTTGGACGCCACCCGGAACAGGCGCGGCACCAGCTCCGCCAGCTCCAGCCCCAGGTCCTGAGCAATGCGGCCAACAAAGGTGCCGTGTTTGGACTCCTCGTAGACGGAGTAGTGGAGCTGGCTGCTCCCCACCTCCCAGGCTGCGAAGAGCAGAAGCGAGAGCAGCAGACGCTGAGATCCCGGGCCTCTTGGCCCAATAATCACCATTGCAGAAAATGAGGGCCTCTGAGTTGGGACAGTCAGTTTTAAGGGTTCGCTTGCCTGAGGTATTTCATGAGCAGTCACCCTTTTCTGTAAGTACATATTTAGTACATTTTTTCCAGCATCACAGTCAATATGGAGTCGATCCTATTCCGTGAATGGTTGGAATGTGGGTGCGGAGAAAAAATTTTCCTGTTTCACCTTTTGAGTGTAGAGCGACATCATGTGACCGATTATGTAAGTGCAAGGAAGATCCTGAGGTTCTTTTCGGTTTAGCCACTTTCTAGGTCACTCTAAATTCTGTTGTTTCCACTTTCGGATATTTTTCACGGATAATTTATAAATGAGGGTTTAGTTAATACACGTGATAGTAACAAAACATCAACAATTTTATTACACTGTAGTTTAAAAATGTTTTCTGCTTAAAAGTAGAAATCTTTCAAATACGGTAGGTTAGAAGCTACACTTTATCATGGAAAATGATATACAGAATAATATACATCACCCCTGCCCTTATATAGCTTGGAATTCACACAGTTTCAGTAACTTTTAACCTTTACAAGCACTCCATCATAAGATTTTAGAGAAAGTTAGGAATTTTGTATTTAACAAAGGATAAGAAACTAAAATGTCTAATACCAAACAATATTTCATTTATATAAATTGTCTTATTCATAAATCTGATGAAAGTTAGAATTCATCATAAATATGGAGAGTGTTATTGTTTTTGGTTCCTTGATGCTTGAATGTAATAACTTTTCACATAACTGCTCTCATTTCCATAACATGCTAAAACAAATCTCAGGAATAGATTCTGGAAAGTTTTACTCTAGCAAAAGTAAAGCACTTTCATGTTAAATGTTTTATTGAAACCTCCAAATTTCATGCTATCCCAAAGTAACAATGGAGCACTAATATGAGAAAGATCTCTTAAAAGGTTTTGAAGCCTAATCTCATTGACTAAAGTCAAGAGAATGTGAACTTGATATCAACCTTTTGCTTTTTCTCTAAAACTTCCCCTATAGGTCATTTAGTAGTTAGGACATGCTTCTCTTCAGAAAATCAGAATAGTGACTGTGATGCAAGGGGGAATCAAAAGACCTTTTGTGAGTTTATTCATTAATTCAAAATCAGCTTTAAGAGAAAACAAAACACAGATAAGATCCTACAACTCATTGTGAACAACTACACATAGATTTTGTAAGTCTATTAATACTCAAGGTCAAAATCTTTAAACCAATAATTTGATGCAATTCGTTGCTATTACATATAATAATAAAGGCAACTCAAATACGACACCTTTACAAAACTAGGAAAGAATAACCAAGAATGGCTCTACAAGTATAAGATAACTTAAATCAACTATAAAACGTTAATTAAAAATATATTTGAATTTTGATGCCATCAGGCTAATTATTTAAATTGTCTAATATTACCACCAAATTTCTTTCCTATTTTTCATTTTCAAAAGTAGTCAAGGTACCATATGAGCTAAGGAACTTTAATTTTAAAAAATAGTCTGGGTGCAGTGACTTACACCTGTAATCCCAGCACTTTGGGAGGCTGAGGCAGGCAGATCACCTGAGGTCAGGAGTTCAAGACCAGCCTGGCCAACATGGTGAAAACCCGTCTCTACTAAAAATACAAAAATTAGCCAGGAGTGGTGGTGCATGCCTGTAGTCCCAGCTACTCGGAAAGCTGAGGCAGGAGAATCACTTGAACACGGGAGGTGGAGATTGCAGTGAGCCAAGATCACACCACTGCACTCCAACCTGGGTGATAGACCAAGACTCTATCTCAAAAAGAAACAAATAATAATAGTGTATTATGTAGTTCTCACACACTCTTTGACCTAAACAATTTGTTAAGCCAATAGGAACATCTAAGTTCAGCTTAATACTTAAACAACCAAACTAGAAAATAAATTGAAATTATAATTTTATACCATAGAATGCAATCTTGGCATTAAGAATAAGTATAAAAGACACAACTTTTCAGAAATCAGTCCAAGTAATCTAAATTATCTAAAATGCAAATTTGTTATTTATGTGATATAAAATAATAATTTACAAAATTTTAACCTGCACTGAAAACGTTCCCAAGTCTTTAAAAGTTCTTGAGTTATTCCAAAAACTTTATCTGGAGATGGGTAATGTATTCCCTATCTAATATTCACATTTATTATATTTGTAAAGTTTCGTAAGTGGTATGATGGTTTAATCACTTTTGAGTCTGAAATATTTTATATTTTTATCTTGTTGCCTTCTCTTTAATACTTAAAGAATGTTTTTAGCCAATGAATACTAAGGTACAAAAGTTCTTGATCTAAAGTCTATGACTAGGCTTCAGCATAGACTCTTTGAATATTGTGCCAAATGGTATGTTATGCATCTATAAGGGGGGAAATAACTAGATATGATTCTCAAGAAAGTCTGTAATTCCACCACTCTACGTGTGGTAAGAATAACTAAATATGAAGAATGACTCAGAAGTAAACGATCTTTGCTCAGATCTTCAGATGGAGTGATACCACGTGGAAAGAAAATTTCAAAAACATTAGAGATAAGGCACTACAAGATAGAGCAGTTAAAATGTGAGATGAATGAAAAATTGTCAGTAGGTACTCACATTAATATATTTAATTTTTTCTCTGCTACATGAATCTGAAAAACCTATGGAAGAATGCCAGCTAGCATATATTGTAGATAATATAGCCCTATATGCAAGTCTTTAGCATGTTTGGATAATTTGAATAATTTTATTTACCTAGTTTCCTTTGGAATCATAAATCATGCCATTTTGTTTGAGTATCCAAAAGTTGACAAATCTCTTGCCTTTGTATGGCACAAAATCAAGAACAAGCAAAAAAAAAAAAATTTTTTTTTCAGATAGGGGTCTCACGATGATAGCTCACTGCTGCCTGCAGCCCTGAACCCCTGGGTTCAGGGGACCCTCTCATGTCAACCTCCCAAGAAACTGGGACTACAAGCGTGCACCACCAGGTCTGGCTAATTTTTAAATTTTTTATAGAGACAGGATCTCGCTACGCTGTCTAGGCAGGCCTCAAATTCTTGGGCTCAAGCAGTTCTCCTGCCTCAGCCTCCCAAATACCTGGGATTACAGGCCTGAGCCACTTTGCCTGGCAAGAACATGTAGAATTTTAGTTATATTATTTCCATAAAGCAGCATATAAGAATGCAAGGTTTAACTTTTTTTTCAAACAATATGACAACAAGTATTATCACAAGAATAAAGACAAAAGTAAAGATTGTTTCATATATAATGAATTTATGATGAATGTTTAACACTGTAAAAATAAAAAAAGTAAAGTAAATCATGTCATACTAATGGAGTATTCCAGTTTTGATACAAGCCTCAAGTTAGAAAAGCCAATGGACTAAGTGTAGTGGCACTGCATTCCCAGCTACTCTGGAGGCTGAAGTGGGAGAATCCTTTGAGCGGTCACCTGTGAATAGCCAGTGCAGTCCAACCTGGACATCATGGGAAGACCTCCTCCCTTTAGAAAAACAAAGCCAATGATTTAACAATGTGGAAATATCAAGGCAAAACTCTACTAAAAGACAAAGAGGAGCAAATTTAAATAATCCTTAGTTATTATGGCCATAACTGAAGTTTAGAGATGAAGGAGCATGGGTACTTTAGTGAAAATAGTAATTATTTCTACTCAAGTGACTACAGAAGAATCATTCTTGCATCTCATTTCTTTTAATATTTGCTAACCAAATATTAAGAGAAATAGTACATTTATTGGTTAAAGAAGCCGAATTATTCATATGACTAAAAGACTGAAGATGTGTATCATTTGGCATTTCATGAACAGACGTTGTTATCTAAAACATTATTCAAAATACTGATCATAAAACTTTCCCTTAAAAAATCCGTGAAAAACACTGGATTTTAAATAATTTCACATACACTTTCTGATAGGTGGAATCTGTAGAAAACTCACCTGTCCGGGGTGATTTGACCCTGGTTCCTGTCTTTCCCCTTCCTCCTCTTTATTCAGACCTAGAGGAAGACTGGGGCTGAAGGCCATGAGGTCCGTCTTAGGTGGGCCCTCCCCAGAGCACACCCTCTGCTGCCTCTGCTGCGAGTGCGACCAGCTCCCCATCGCGCGGGAGCACACCAGAGTGGGCTTGCCCGGCCCGCACTTGCCCTCAGTGGGCGTCACCGAGCACCGCAGCGCAGTATACAGCAGCAGCGTGAGCACCAGCAGGCTGGACACCGCGCAAATGGCGATGATCAGGTACACGTTGACATCCAACAGCGCAGCCTCTGGGCTCGCGGCGCCCACCAAAGCCCGCGAAGAGACCTTTGGCGCCTGTCCGGTCTCCACCAACGACACCAGCACGGTGGCAGTGGCCGTCAGCGCCGGCTCACCGTGGTCCTTCACCAGCACCAGAAGTTGGTGGCGCGGTGAGTCCACCTCCTCCAGGGCACGCGTTGTGCTGATCTCGCCCGTGTACAGCCCCACGCGGAACGGGATGCGCGAGCCGACCGCCGCCGGCTGCAATTCATATGAAAGCCACGCATTGTAGCCTGAGTCCGCATCTACTGCGCGCACCTTCGTCACCACGTGGCCCGCACCCACTGACCGCGGTACTAGCTCGTTAACTGCGCCTCCCGCGCTGCCAGCCCGAGTCGCCAGCAGTGTCGGTGCGTTGTCGTTCTCATCCAGCACAAACACCTGCAGCGTCACGTTGCTGCCCAGAGACGGCACGCCAGCGTCACGCGCGCTCACCTGGAACTGCAGAAACTCCAGCTCCTCGTGGTCCAGCGGTTGCAGAGCGTACACTTTGCCGCTCTCCGCGTGCACCGACACGTAGCTCGACAGCGCGCGCTCGCCCATCCGCCGCTCCACCAGCGAATAGGACACCAGCGCGTTCTCCTGCGTGTCCGCGTCCCGCGCAGACACAGTGAAGATGTGGCAGCCCGGCGGGTTGTTCTCCTTCACGAACACTGTATACTCGGGCTGTGCGAACGCAGGTGCGTTGTCGTTCACGTCGGCCACTTCCACGGATACCCTGGCCGTGGCCCACAGCGAAGGCGAGCCCCCAT
Source organism: Macaca fascicularis (assembly GCF_037993035.2). NCBI lineage: Eukaryota > Metazoa > Chordata > Mammalia > Primates > Cercopithecidae > Macaca > Macaca fascicularis. The sequence goes on along the minus strand of NC_088380.1, from coordinate 147,350,749 downwards.
CCCGCGCGGTCACCACCAGCTCATAGGCCGACACGCTCTCACGGTCCAGGGCGCTGTCCAGCACCAACGAGTAGTAATTCTTGAAGGTGGACACCAGCTTGAAGGGAACGTGGAGAGTCAGAGAGCAGGTCACCTGCCCGTTGACACCTGAGTCACGGTCAGACACGCTGATCAGGGCAATGACCGTGCTGGGATGAGTGTCCTCTCGTATTGCGAGGGATGCAGAAGTCACGGTGACTTCAGGAGAGTTATCGTTGGTGTCCAAGATTTCCACCCAGACTGTACAGTGACCTGCCATTGGGGGAGTCCCCTTATCTGTAGCCTGTACTTCAATGTTATAAAACTTGTTTTCTTCATAATCTAAAATTCCATTGACCCTCACTTCTCCATTATTTTGATCTAGTGTAAATAAGGGTCTTCCATTGGGCTTAATTGACATTAAGGAGTATGTTAACTCTCCGTTGACTCCCTCATCTCGGTCTGTGGCGTTTAGTTTTATCACAAGAGTTTCTTTAGCAGCGTTTTCCATAAGGCTCACCTTGTATTCTGATTTATCAAACTCTGGATCATTGTCGTTGACATCCAAGACTTGGACTAACAGCTGAACAGTGCCAGTAAGCTCCGGTTTTCCCCCGTCTGTAGCCGTTAGTAGCAAATTAAGTTCCGGAGTTTTCTCTCTATCCAGAGACTTCTTTAAAATAAGTGACAGTCTTTTAATCTGCTTACTATTCGTTGGTGAATCTAAAGAAAAATACTCATTTTGACTTAGCCTGTAGGTCAATAGAGCATTCTCTTCAATATCAGCATCAGAAGCTCCCTCTAGTGGAAAACGCGAGTCCAATTGCTTAGATTCCGCAATCAGCAGCTTTTGTTCTCTGAGCGAGAACACCGGCGGGTTATCGTTAATGTCCTTCACCTCCACGTTCACGTGGAAAACCTGCAGCGGCCTGTCCACTATCACTTCCAGGTGGATGCTGCACTCCGCGCTTTGCCCGCACAACTCCTCGCGGTCGATCCGAGAATTCACAAACAAAATGCCATTCTGCAGATTTACCTCCAGAAGGTCCCCATGTGTTTTGGACGCCACCCGGAACAGGCGCGGCACCAGCTCCGCCAGCTCCAGCCCCAGGTCCTGTGCGATGCGGCCCACGAAAGTGCCGTGTTTGGACTCCTCGTAGACGGAGTAGTGGAGCTGGCCGCTTCCCATCTCCCAGAATTCGAGGAAGAGAAGCCAGAGCAGTAGTCGTGGGGGGCCCAGTCCCCATCTCTGAAAACCAAACATCGCATACGAAATTGGATTCCAAAATAAGCTTCTTTAGACTTACAGTACCAGATTCTTCAGTTTCAGGTTAAAAATCTCGCTGAATTCTTGAGAAGTTTCAAAGGCTCCTTAAACGGTGGCATCCGGTATGATGGAGTCCCTTTGTAAGCGAGTGCCTGACTATTCAGATCAACCTTTGAAAGAACTTTCCACCAAGTAAAGAGCGACACCTTGCGCCTAAAACTGTGAGTACTGTGCACTACATTTACCACCGTAGAATTTCACGTGTTTTGGGTTTCTTCCCCTAAATATTTCCAACGTGCTTATTTATGGAATATTCAGATTATAAGTCATAATGAAACTAAATATATATGGAAATGGCATTTTATTTCTTGATTAACGTCAAATTTAATTATTGTGTCTATGTATGACAGCATTATAAAATTGTTCTTTTACTTATCTAAAATACATATACACTGAGAGAGTGAGAGAGAACGAGAATTCAGTTGTTAACGTGGCCTCATGAAAAACTAGGGCTAAACACTTCCTGAAAGTGTTGTTCCTCATATAAAAATATTATCAAATTTGAATTGTTTTACTTTCAGTCTCCCATGTTACTTTGGCTGCTTCGGAACTCAAAGAAAAAAATTGAAGTTTTATAAAAGCAGCTCTTTAGTCTTTATGTTCCACATGACCTATTCTCATCTCTGTGGGCTTGCCTTTTCATACCTGTTTTCTATAGTTCTGATTCTTTACTGTTATTTACATTTAATTGCTTTCTGATTATAAGTGACTTTATATCCATTGCAGAACAATATGAAAAACAAGTATATTCATATTCTCAAAATTGGTAGTTTTAAAAAAGGATTCACAAAGGAAAAATCTATTGATCTAGACGAATTTTTATTTGACATTTATTATTTCTAACGTAAGCCATAGTAGCATAATACAAGATATCAAAATTGATCACTTTATGTAATAGAGTCAATGATATGACAGAAATAGCCTTTTCAACTATAAAATAAATTTTAGTATCATTCGATAAAATAAATAAAATCACCCTGAACATCTTTGTGCATTGGTATTTCCAAGTCACCAACTTTGGTTTCCTTAACCTAATTCAGTTATATTCATGAAAATAGTTTGTTTCTTGTTTAAAGAATTTTGGGTTTGAGAGCATAAGTTCATGGAAAACAAGAGATGTGATTTTTAATTATATCTTCTCTAAGTACCTGATATTGTGCTTAAAACATAGAAAATTAATCAAACAATTCAACTAAATGGTAAATTACCTTAGTGTTTGTGGAAATGGAATTTCATAGAAAATACTGAGTAACATACAGGAATTGCTTATGAGAGTTTTCATTGCCTGAAGTTGTAATTTGTTTGAACTTTCTTTGTCTTTTCATATACTCTTAGGATTTAGGAGGAAAAAAAGAAGATGCAACAAAATTTTAGAGTAGAAAGTGATTTCGAATAAATACCAGTCTAGCTTAAATATTTTGTTGTATAGTTTTGATGGTTTATCTCCAATCTAAAAATACTGCAATGACATATGAAAAAGTTATCATATGTGTATGCTAATATTTTATATATATTCAACTATTAATTTGAGAATTTGAGATTTTGTTCTACTTTTTTCATATTTACTATTTTCCCAATGTTGTCATAACACTAGAACTCTAATTAAGATGAATGTAAAATTCTGTATTAAAAAATTAAAGGAGACATATCAACTTTTATGACAGTTAGTTCCATCATGCATCTGTAAAATAACCAATCATAGTAGCTTCTAATCAAAATAGAACATTAGACCAGATGACAGTATATTCAATATGATATTTGAAGCACATCAGGTTTATTTTGAACAAAAGGAAACAACAGATCCTCAATCACCTTATTATGGGAATTGGGGATGAAGATGTTACATGGAATGTAGAGTCTTCCAAGGTAGGAAAATGAACCTGAGAAGGTTTACCCTGGAAAGACGATAATATCACATATTTGAATTAAAACAAGATGTTAATTTAGGTATTAATTTCCAATGATATAGCATTTTGTGAATATATAAAGTAGTACTGAACAAACGCCAAGTCATAATAGAGTTTGATAGAGTTTATGAATCAATGACACATCTTTTGCATTCTGGCTGTGATATTTCAGGTGTCACCATCTCAACCAGCCCCTAGTGAAGAGATTATGCTCCCTTTGAACACATCTTTGAGGATCAGCCTAATATCAGGGTATAGGCTAATGCCAAGAAGTCATTTCAATACAGTTATTGTTAACTGATTTTGTAAAATCAATTGAAGATTAAGGAACTATGTGCCTGACTTTTACTATATCAATCAGGATGTACAATCTGCCTGTATGTCCTGTTAGTCATATATGTATTAGAGTGTATATTTTAATGTCTTACTAGTGCACATCATCCACTGATATTCTATAACAGACCTGGCGCTATTATTTCTTGAAAACACCTAAATAAATTTTGACACGGTTGTCAGAACCCCAGGAGGTTCTCCAAAATCAACAGATTAGAATTACATTATCCAACCACTGTATTAACAAAATTATAGGATGTACTCAGTAATGCTAATTCTGCTCTTTCATGGCTTATTCAAGTAAAAACAGTTATTTGGTCACAAATCGTTTGTCAGTGGTACAAGCTTCCTAGACAACAGTAAGACTGAAGAAGACTGAAAGACCTACACACACTTGAAGATTTTGATGGGAATCTATGTCTCTAAAATTGTTATTGAAGTATGCAATATTGTAAACATTTCTTGAATCCTTTGGCCATGTTCAGGGTCCCTGAAATAATAATATCAACACCTATGCTTGTCCCAAACACTGTCTTTATTCACAGTAACGAAAGAAGGGTGTCATTTTTGGTATAAGTGTTTAGTTTGGGTGTTCCACAAGGATATTGGAAACCACAGTTTTCTGACTTTTCTTGCATGTTAAATGATTCTTACTTATATCACTTCCAAACAACAGAAATGTAGTTCTTATAGAGCAACTCTTAATTATTTAACAATTACATAACCAAAATACCTATCTCAATGTGGCATTGATTAAAACAAATGATAATGATGATCATGAACTCTTATAAGAAAAAAATCACTTAACATAAAAAAACTTAGTGCCATCTCAATCACGCATTGTACAAAATTAGTGATGAAGACAATCGTGAAGTTTCTTCTAAGCACAACAGAAAGAAAGATTTGCCTGTACACAGCTTGTGCTTGATTTTCCTAGCCAAGACTAGGTTTGAGTAGAGAAAAGACTTACTGAAGAAAGCTCTACATTATAGTGAACAAAGAATGAATCTGAAGTCTGAAAGATATGCATTTGAATAATATCTCCACCATGTACTGGCACTGGATAAAATAGATAAACATCTCAGCTTCTCTTATTTTATCTTTCAGATTGGAGTGGTCATATGTACTTTAGAAATTGTTATAAGGATTAAATGAAATAATGTATTTAAGCCCCTTACTTGATGTCTAACAAATATATTAATAAACTGCTCAAACAGTGGTGATTTATTATCACGAAGTTACTGATCAGTGTTGGCTCTTGTTCTATAGTTATGGATGAAGAGAATTCCAGCACCATAAAGTAGGACAGGGTTTTCCCTTTTCTGAAATTTCCTTAATGTTTATCTTCATAGAAATCATCCTCTCAGAAGTTATTTTTCTAGGTAGACACCACTAACTCCTTTTCAGCATTTATATTAACTTTACCCTATCTATAACATGATTATCCTCCCATATGTAAATATACTATTTCTTTACACAGAATTAAAGGCCATCTCATTTGTAATTAGAGCCAAAAAGAGCAAAGTAATTTTACATATAATTTGATACACATCCTTACAGCTATAAATACATGTTCTCTGGGATCCCTTTAAAGAAAGCAATTCACATGAATATGGTGTGAAGGCAAAAAATATTTTGCATCAAATATATCAAGAGTATACAATGTTAAATTCTAAGGTATAATTAACACCACAATTGTCAAGTGAAAGTGCCTTTATTAATATCCCATGATTCTTATACTTAAGTTATTAAAAGCAATGACATTTTTTGTAGAGATGGGGGTCTCACTATGTTGCCCAGGCTGGTCTCAAACTTCTGGCCTCAAGCAATCCTCCTGCCTCGGCTTCCCAAAATGCTGGGATTACAGGCCTGAGACACCGTGCCAAGCTCAGCAATGCCATTCTGAAAACCATGCAGTTTAATGAACACAGACAATGGTATCACTCTTCATCATTTATGGGAAGACTCTCTTATACTTAAAACCCAAATAAGTGTGAATTTTCCTACCCCAAAATATTTTCATGCAGCCAGGTACCAAAAATGAAAGAAAAATGAGTATAATAAGTGCTCAAAGAAATCTTTCCAAAATAGTAGAAGAGCTCAACAACTTAAACTGGAGGACAACAGCAATTAGTTCAACAGGTTATTAAGCAGAGCTGACTTAAAAAAAAAAAAAGAACAAAATTGTTGGCTATCTGAAGTAGCTGAAGATTGTGAAGACAATGACCTAAAATGAAATTATAAGAAGATTGAAGACAAAAATTAAGAAGTAAAATCACCTTTAAAGGCAAAGCTAAAACTCCACCCACTGCAATCACCATCTCAAAAAAGATTGCTATTGATCGTGAAGAAACAAAATTGTTTGTGAACGAAGCTGCCTCAACCCTGCTGATCACCGTTTGTGAAAGATAAATTTACAGATTATAGAAAGATAAAAATTTAAACATGTTTTAAACTCAAATAATTATTATATTAAATATTGTCATGGTATTTTTGAATACATAAAAATAATAAGGAATGGAGGACACAAATCAGAATAAGAAAATGAATAGGAATAAAGAACTTGCTTCAAAATTGAGAAGATTTGACCTTCTCATAAGGATCATTATTCATCATTATCCTTCCTGTAAGATTTAACTTTCTCATTTACAGGAAACAGCCAGTCAGTCTAATTCATTAGTAGTATTATCATTATACTTACCAACTGAAGAATATTCCTAAAGAATATTCATGGCGACTGCAGTAAAATGTGATGAAGATGGCTAGACTTCCCATGTACTTTTTTTTTTGAGACACAGTTTCACCCTGTCTCCCAGGCTGTAGTGCAGTGGCCTCATCTTGGCTCACTGCAACCTCCACCTTCTGGGTTCAAGCAATTCCCGTGCCTCAGCCTCCTGAGTAGCTGGGATTACAGGTGCGCACCACCACACCCAGCTAATTTTTTTGTATCTTTAGTAGAGATAGGGTTTCACCATTTTGGCCAGGCTGGTCTCAAACTCCTGACCTCGAGTGATCCTCCTGCCTTGGCCTCCCAAAGTGCCGGGATTACAAATAGGCATGAGCCACTGCGCCCGGCCCCAATGTACTTTAAATAAACCATCTCAAAAGAAAAACAAAAGCAAAATAAATAAAGCAATAGAATTAAACAATAACTTGGTAAACATTATCAATGTAACCATGAGGGACATTCATAGGAATGAAATATTTTCCAGGATTACAGTACTTACATTCTCAAAAATTTTCTATTGAAGTCTGTCTCCAAAACCTGAACCACGGGGAACAGTAGGACTGAAAACCATAAGGTTGACCTTGGGCGGCCGCTCTCCGAAGTAAGATCTCCTTTGCTGCAAGTAAGACCAGATCCCACTACGCCGAGGCACACCAGCCTGGGCTTGCCTGGCGTGCATGAGCCCTCGGTGAGCGGCACCAAGCACCGCAGCGTCGTGTACAGCAGCAACGTTAGCACCAACAGGCTGGACACCACTCAGATGGCAATGATCAGGTACACGTTGACATCCACCAGCGCTGCCTCCTGGACCTCGACGCCCGCCAACGCATGCGATGAGGCTTTCCTCGCCTGTCTGCTCTCCGCCAGCGACACAACCACGGTGACTGTGGCAGTCAGCGCCAGCTCGCGGTGGTCCTTCACCAGCACCAGCAGGCGGTGGCGCGTAACTTTCACTTCGTTCAGGGTACTCGTGCTGATCTCGCCCAAGCACAGCCCCACGTGGAACGGGTGCTGCCAGTTGACAGATGCAGCTCTTGTGACAACCAGACGTCGTAGCTGGAGTCCACCCCGCGCACCTTCGCCACCACGTGGCCTGCACCCACTGAATGAGGGACCAGCCCACTCACAGCGCCGCCAGCCCACCCAAGGCGCCAGCAGCGCCGACAAAGTTGTCGTTCCAGCACTAATACCTGCAGCGTCACGCTGCTGCCCAGAGGCGGCATGCCAGCTTCGCGCGCTCTCATCTGGAACTGCAGCAGCTCCAGCTCCTCGTGGTCCAGTCGCTGGAGCGCGTACAACTTGCCGATCTCCGCGTGCACTGACACATGGCTAGACAGCGCGCGCTCACTCACCCGCTGTTCCATCAACAGCACATTCTCCTGAGCGTACCGGTCCCGCGCGTACACTGAAGCCGTGGCAGCCCCGCGGGTTGTTATTTTTACGAACACCATGTACTCGGGCTGCCCGAACGCCGGTGCGTTGTGGTTCACTGTTCGGTCACTTCCACGGTCCTGATGGCTGTGGCTCACAATGAAAGCGAGCCCCGTTCCGCACGATTACCACCAATTGATAGATTTGCTCTCTTCGTCCAGGGCGCTGTGGAGCACCAACGAATAGGTTCTCGGCAGGGCCTATTGAAGGTGGACACCAGCTTGAAGAGACGTGAGGCATCAGGGTGCGGGTCACCTGTCCCTTGGCACTGAAGTTGGGGTCAGTTACACTGATTAGGGCTATGACGGTACCCAGCGGAGCGTCCTCCTGTACAGGGAATGATAGCGACTTACTGCTAACTCTGGAACACTATCATTGATGTCCAAGACTTCTATCAAGTCTGTGCAGTGACCAAACAATGGGGAATTACCTTTGTCAACTGCCTGTATTTGAATCTTTCATTATTTAGTTTCCTCAAAACCTATCTTTACATTTACTTTTATTTCTTCACTGTCTGAATCTATGCGAAAAAGGGCTTCTATGTTAGGGAAGACATCAGTTGCAAAGAAACAATGTGGCTGTTTGAACCCTCGTTCAAATCCAAGGGGTTAAGTCTAATAACCAGTGTACTTTCTCCTGCATTTTCCAGTAATTTCATATGATAGACTGCTTTGTCAAACACTGGGCATCATTATTTACATCCAGCACTGTGATATGTAAGGCTTTGGTGCCTGTCAGCTCAGCTTTGCCCCCATCAGTTGCTTTGAGCACCAAGAGTAGCTCTGAAGTAACTTATCTATCTGAAAGAATTTTTAAAATACACCTTCGAGTGGTTTTACCTGCTCTTGGTTGGTATTTCCAGGGAAAAATAATCATTGGGGTACAGTATGTAAGTCATCAGAGCATTGGCCTCGATGTCGGCATCCCAGACATCCTCTAGTGAAACACGAGAATCAAGAGTCCTAGTTTCAGAAAGATTCTTTTGTGTTGCTGAGAACACTGGCAGGTTGTCTTCAATGTTCTTCACTTTCACCTCCACCTGGAAAACCTGTAGCAACTTGTCCACGATCACCTCCAGGTGGATGCTGCACTCCGAGATCCTCCCACACAGCTCCTTGAGGTTGATCAGAGAACTCACAAAAATGCCATTCTGCAGATTTACCTCCAGAAGGTCCCTGCAGCCTTTGGAATCCAACTGAAACAGGTGAAGTATCAGTTCCACCAGCTCCAGACCCAGGTCCGGCGCCATACAGCCCACGAAGATGCCATGTGCCGTCCTTGGCCTCTTCCAGGATGGTATAGTGGAGTTGGTCCTTCCCTGCTTCACAAAATTCAGGGAGCAGAAGCCAATGCTGTAGGCTCCGGGATTCCTGGCCACTTAGTCTGGCAGCTGTTATCATGCCTCTCTTTTGGTTAGTAAAACAATATTTCATGACTAGAAAGACTTAGTTCCTCTGAGACCTTTCGATTCCTTGTTCCTGAGGTTCCACATGATCTTAATGGGTGTTTGTAGTTTTTAAAGCACGGGAACAATGGAGCTTCTTTCTGATCTAAGAATAATCTGATTTTCTTCTGTTAAAAAATACTTTTCTTGGAGAACAACAATATCCTGTGGCTCAAAACATAAGTGCATTTGGTTTCATATTATTTCACTTACCTTCTTCCTTCCTGATTCCTGCATATGTTTATGTTTACGATTTCTTTCTCTCTCTCCTTTTTTTTTTTTTTTTTTGAGACGGAGTCTCACTCTGTTGCCCAGGCTGGAGTGCAGTGGCGCCATTTCGGCTCACTGCAAGCTCTGCCTCCCCGGTTCACGACATTCTCCTGCCTCAGCTTCCCGAGTAGCTGGGACTACAGGCACCCACCACCACACCCGGCCAATTTTTTGTATTTTTCAGTAGAGATGAGGTTTCACCATTTTAGCCAGGATGGTTTCCATCTCCTGACCTCGTGATCCACCGGCCTCGGCCTCCCAAAGTGCTGGAATTACAGGTGTGAGCCGCCTCACCAGGCCTGTTTATGTTTTTCTTTGTGAGCTTTCAACTCCTTTCCTATACTTTCTTGTGTGTGATCAGTACCTCTTCAAAGGTGAGTTTGTCTTACAAATCAGAATTCCAGGAAGAGTTTTATCTTGTATGTAGACATCTTAAATAAAGTACTACTGCACCAACTGTATTATCATGTGAATTAATATGAAAAAAGATCATATTTGCAGGATACTGATGTTACTATTGCTTTTGCTTTTTTCAGTTTTTGAAATAGGGTCTCACTTTGTCATCCAGGCTAGAGTGCAGTGGCATAATCATGGGTCACTGCAGCCTTGACCTCCTGGGCTCAAGCCATCCTCCCTCCTCACCCACCCAAGTAGCACTACAGTAGGGACTAAAGGCATATACCACCATGCCTGGCTTATATACACATAAGTACATATATATATGTAAGGAGAGCCCATCATATATATATATATATGTTTACACACACACAGTACAAGGTATCCCTACGTTGCCCAGGTTGGTCTTGAACTCCTGGCCTCAAGCAATCCTCCCACCTTGCCTCCCAAAATGCTGTGATTACAGGTGTGAGCCACCATGGCTGGCCTTAAATGAGTATTGATGGAGAGATTAATGCACCTGTATACCTAAGACTTTTACAATTGATACGAGTTTTTACTAAGTTTTTTATATTATAAGACATCCGGGAGGATTTTTTTTTCAAATATCAGAGGGGGAAGTATATATTTATAAACCTATTTGATATAATAACAAATACACGTCTAAACTCTGCATTAACTTAGCAGCTATAATTTCTAACAGCTGGAGACAGGTCATGGAGAGTATTAACACTGAAAGAATGCCATGCTTACATTCTTGCCACAGTTTTTTTTTTGTTTTGTTTTGGTTTTTTTGGTGTTCCTAAACTTGAACAATAATTTTAACTTTTATTTGAAGCTATTTGTGAAGTACATACTGAGTAACAAATTCAATCTCCATACTCAAAGACAAAGGGAAAGAAAAAAATAATTGCTAAGAGCCATAGGCAAGATGATAAATTCATGGCATTGGTGTTTGGTAACACTAGAATTAATAAATTTTTTTAAAAAATGAAATCATGGGTATCAGGTAACAACCAATTTCAGGAAAACACAATTGATATTGTAGTTTTGTCACTATGCAACTAAATTAGCTTTCATTTCTGAGTATATATCATCCAACCCTACCCTGTTTAAGATGACTAGAGAAGCTATTAAACTGCAATATATCAGATCAGTAGAAAACATTAATTTAATTTTCTCCTCAAACTTTTAATATTCATCTGTACTAAAGTATTTTCAATCTCAAAATTAAAAGTGTTCAAATTCTCTTCATTTTTAAGCATAAGCATGGCTCCTTCCTCAAAGTGAAAGAGCTAATACGTGAATATCATAAGCAATGCCTAATACTGATAAAGGAGCAGATAATGAAGAACTACTGGATAAAATTATGTAAATAACTGAAACATACATTTTCTTCTGCTAAATGAATAATACACACTGACACAGGTAACACTACAACTAAAACAAAGATGGAAAACATTTTTAAAATTCAAAGCATTTAACTTAATTGCTAAGATAAAGACATTTTTACCAATGAACTGCCCACCTACTTACTGCACTATTAAGGAAAAGCTGTAATCACTGAACATAGAAATCTGCTGTGGCAGTATAAGCTATGGTACACTACACATATTCTACGCATGGGGGAAAACACATTTTCACTTAAGAGATACAGATCAGTGAAATTTTTTGTTAATGCAAATACAATCAAATCAAAATTTAGATTGGAAATGAAATAACATGAAGTACTAACCTTACAAATACTTGTAATAAAAAGTGATTATGAAAGTAAATCATCAGAACTGCAACCTATATCACATATCTGTATTGGAAAATATTAGTGTATTCAGAATAAATTATTATTTTAAAAAATTTAAGTACCAAACAACGGCTGACCCACTGGATAGGATAAAAATATTCAAAAACTCCTGGAATAAATTATATTACAAAGGTATCACTAGAAATATTCCAGCATAAATGGAATGTAAACAAAAATGAAATATTCTGATATATATTTGAGAAAATGCGGTAAGAGAAAGTATTATTCATAAAGCACAAAAAGAAAATGAAAACGTAATAACCCACCTTCCTAGAGTGGTCTCCTCCAATAGACTGATCTTCCTCGTCCACATCTACCACTGGGCACGGTGGAAGGCTGGGGCTGAAGGCCATGAGGTCAGTCTTGGGCGGGGGCGGGGGCGGGGGCGGGGGCGGGCCCTCCCCAGAACACACCCTCTGCCGCCTCTGCTGCGAGTAAGGCCAGCTCCCCATCGCGCTAGAGCACATCAGTGTGGGCTTCACCTGCCCACGTGCGCTCTCGGTGGGCTCCGCCGAGCACCGCAGTGCAGTGTACAGCAGCAGCGTGAGCACCAGCAAGCTGGACACCGCGCAGATGGCAATGATCAGGTACACGTTGACGTCCACCAGAGCCACCTCGGGCGCTACGCCCACTGAAGCCCGCGACGAGGCCTTGGGTGCCTGGCTACCCTCCACAAGCGACACAAGCACAGTGGCCGTGGCCGTCAGCGCCGGTTCGCCGTGGTCCTTTACCAGCACCAATAGGCGCTGGTGTGGCAAGTCATCCTCATCTAGAGTGCGCGTCGTACTGATCTCGCCCGTGTACAGCCCCACGCGGAACGGGATGCGTGTGCCAACCGCCGCCAACTGCAATTCATAAGACAGCCACGCGTTGTATCCCGAGTCAGCGTCCACTGCGCGCACTTTCGCCACTACGTGACCTGCACCCACCGACCTTAGCACCAGCTCACTGACTGCACCTCCCGCGCTGCCAGCGGGAGACGCCAGCAGCGCGGGAGCGTTGTCATTCTCGTCCAGCACGAACACTTGCAGCGTCACATTGCTGCTCAGAGACGGCACGCCAGCGTCACGCGCGCTCACCTGGAACTGCAGCAGCTCCAGCTCCTCGTGGTCCAGCGGTTGCAGCGCGTACACTTTGCCGCTCTCCGAGTGCACCGATACGTAGCTCGACAGCGCGCGCTCGCCCACCCGCCGCTCCACCAGCGAGTAGGACACCAGCGCGTTCTCCTGCGTGTCCGCGTCCCGCGCAGACACCGTGAAGATGTGGCAGCCCGGCGGGTTGTTCTCCTTCACGAACACCGTGTACTCGGACTGCGCAAACGCCGGCGCGTTGTCGTTCACGTCGGCCACCTCCACGGACACGCTGGCCGTGGCCCACAGCGAAGGCGAGCCTCCGTCCCGCGCGGTCACCACCAGCTCATAGGCCGACACTCTCTCGCGGTCCAGGGCGCTGTCCAGCACCAACGAGTAGTAATTCTTGTAGGTGGACACCAGCTTGAAGGGGACGTGGGGCGTCAGAGAGCAGGTGACCTGTCCGTTGGCTCCTGAATCATGGTCAGAAACGCTGATCAGGGCAATGACGGCGCCCACTTGAGCATCTTCTTTCACTGGGAGAGACAGAGAAGTGACAGTCACCTCAGGTGAATTATCATTTTCATCCAGTAGTTCCACTAGGACTGTGCAGTGACCAACCATAGGTGGGTTTCCCTTATCTGTAACATCTACATGAATTTCATAAGTGTTACTGTCCTCAAAGTCAATATCATCATTTACTTTTATTTCTCCCGTCCTTTCGTTTATCCAAAACTTCCTTCTTATCGTGGGTGGGACCAAAGGGCTAAATGAATACATCATTTCCTTGTTTATTCCTTCATCCGAATCAGAAGCGTTGAGCCATATAACTAATGTTTGGTTCACTTGATTTTCATACATCTTAACTTCATAAACCGGTCTGTCAAAGATAGGAGCGTTATCATTGGCATCTAACACCAGGATCAGCAAAGAAACAGATCCGGTGAATTCAGGTTTGCCTCCATCAGTTGCTGTCAATAACAACTTTAGCTGAGGATTTTCTTCACGATCCAGCAGCTTCCGCAGAACAAGCACTGGGAATTTGTCTTTGTCTTTTTTGTTTATAGTATCAAGAACAAAATACTCATTTGGACTGAGTTCGTAAGTAAGCAATGCGTTCTCTCCAACATCCGCATCAGATGCGCCTTCTAGTGGAAATCGAGAGTCAAGCAGTCTGGATTCAGGTATTGAGAGCTTTTGTTCTGTTACGGAGAACCTGGGCGGATTGTCGTTAATGTCCTTCACTTCCACGTCCACATGGAAAACCTGCAGCGGCCTGTCCACGATCACCTCCAGGTGGATGCTGCACTCCGCGCTCCTCCTGCACAGCTCCTCGCGGTCTATCCGAGAATTCACAAACAAAATGCCATTCTGCAGATTTACCTCCAGAAGGTCCCCGTGTGTTTTGGACGCCACCCGGAACAGGCGCGGCACCAGCTCCGCCAGCTCCAGCCCCAGGTCCTGCGTGATACGGCCCACGAAGGAGCCGTGTTTGGCCTCCTCGTAGACGGAGTAGTGGAGCTGGCCGCTCCCCACTTCCCAGGCTGTGAGGAGAAGAAACGAGAGCAGCGCACACTGGACCCCCAGGCAGCTACATCTGGAAACCATCTTATGCTTCTCTTGTTTTACAAATCGACGAATCAGCGGTCTAGAATGCACATACGATCTGACATTTTCTGTCCTATTTCTTACATCTATTTTTTATCAAAATGGCTGAGATCTCAGAATGAAGCTACTTCCTAGTCCTTGAGAAACTGGCAGATGCCTTTGTTCTAAAAAGCTATTTTGTGGACCACAGCGACATCCGGTGGCTTTAGGTGTAAGTACAAGTCCATGAGTTCACAACTTTTCTTTCATTCGTATGTTAATTCTTTTTTTTTATGTATTTTTATGTCTATGAACTTTCAAAGCCTCACATTACGTCTCTTTATAGTTAATAATAATAAATGTTGATCCCACGTGCAATGTTTTCTTAAATGTAGAATCTCAGAGTAGTGATTTCTTCCCTAACCACATGATTATAAATACCTGAATTTCAAAATGCCCTTAGTATTTGCATACTAGTGAGTATACTAATAGTTTATTAAATGACAAGTTTAGTTCCCTTTAAGTTCTGACACTTAACTTACTTCTCTTTCTCATTATTTTGAGATTTAATAAAGTTTGTTTAGACACTAATGTCAAGCATCAACTATCTGTGAGGTGTTTATAACTCCGAAGATCTAGTCATCACTAGAATTTAGAGATCATTAGCTTCAACATCAGACATTTCTCATTTAGATTCCTATTATCCTACTCGCTAGCCACATGACGGGAAAATCATTTAACCTCTTCCTGCTCCATGTTCCAGTTTTATAACTTTGGCCTAATACTAATATGGTGGTTGTGTGAATTATAATATATTAAGTGCTTGCAATAGTACCTTAAGGAGAGTGAGTGATTCATAAATGGAAACTATTCTCAGGCCTCAATTTGGCCACATTTGTTTTGATGAGGCTCAATACTAAATTTGGCTCATCAGGCAAAATTATTACCTATAGAATGCCTTAATTATTGCTACTGCACAGGCTGAGAGTGGTGGTTTCCGTATTTAAGAAAAGAGAAAAGTGCTGTTACAGAAAAATCCTTTATACAAGGAGAAGTTTCATTTTGTAATATCTTACATGGGCAAAAAGAATCTTAATTATAATTCTAAATAAAGTAATTAACAAATTTATTATATCTGCTTTCAGAGACAAATGCTTTCAACCCTGTTATATTTACACTTTTCAAATGCTCAAAAGACACAGTTCGGAATGTATTTAATAATTTTATCAGTGTCAATGAAGTTTTTCATTACCACTTGCGGTAAAAATATTTTTTCTCTCTCAAAGTTCTTGAAATCAAATATTCAGGAATGAAAATGTAATATATCTGTGCTGCTGAAAAAACTTGGGTTTTCTATATTTCCAAGAAAGGAAAACTTAATAACAGAAATTTTGGTCCTATACAAGTGTTAATTTATTTTATTTAATGATGTTTTGGCTTTTCTAAAGAATATTTTTAAATGTGTCAATAACTTTAAACTTTTTTATTAAAATCTGAATGACAGAGCAACAATATTTATGAATAAGAAAACTGACAGAAATGGGTGTCACTTAATCCATCAGTTTATGTGTCCTACTAAATTCTGTTTCTATACTTCTCTACTCCTTTGGCATGCCTCTTGCATCAAAATTCATTCGAATTCTGATTTTAGAAATTACTTTTTTATAAACCCTGAATTAAAATGTAATGAGCTACGTACCAAAATATCAACGTTTGTTTTAGCTATCTGGAGTGTAAAATAAGTTTGCCATTGATCAATCATCTCCACACACAAAATAATAAAAACTAAACTCAATTTCTACTAATGTACATTTTATACCAAGTAATAACATAAATATCCCAATGTAGATGTCTAACATTGAATAAAAAGTAGGGAGTAGTTAAATTACTCTTTTTTTTTTTTTTGAGACAGAATCTTGCTGTCACCCAGGCTGAAGTGCAGTGGTGTCATCACAGTTCACTGCAGCCTCAATGCCCCAGGCTCAAGTGTTTCTCCAACCTCAGCCTCCTGAGTAGTTGGGACTACAGATGTGTGCCACCATGCCCGGCTAATTTTTTTTTTTTTTTTTTTTTTTGTGGAGACGAGTCTCACTACATTGGTCTCAAACTGCTGGGCTCAAGGGACCCTCCCACCTTGGCCTCCCAAAATGTTGGGATTACGGGTGTCAGGCCACCACATCTTTTTAGATTGCAGAAACTTGCACATCAAGTATTAAATAGGGCTACGGATCTAAAATTTCAGTTGTATGAGAATCATCTCAGGTGTGCTTTAAAATGAAAATTTGCTCATACAACCCATTTCAGAATTTCTGAGGTGGTCTTAAACCAGAACATTCAATGAGGACTTAGGTGCTGCTAATGCAGTAGCATTAGTAGGTCTAAGGATAGGTTGACCATAGGCCCCAATTTGTCTGGGACAGGCTCAGTTTAGGTCTGTGATCTTGTATACTTATTTACAGCACCCCCTTTGCTCTCAAAGTGTCTAAGATATTGGGTGATAACTTAGTTTTCCCTATATAGTAACTACAACTTGAAAAGAGCTGGCATAGGAGGAGCTTCATTATTGTTTCATGATTCTGACTTGAATTGAGGAATGTTAACTACAGATGCATATAAGGAGAGCTATTACGCAAAATAGGAAAGTGTCTGTTCTACTCTCACCTCTCTGTTTTGAATTTGACAGCCTGTTTTGAATTTTACCTTCTCTGGATCCCAGTGCGTTCATGTTTGCTAATGACCTCAAAAGATAAATTTATTACTAAGGTATTCACAGCCCTTCTGAGAATTTGCGTATGATGAGAGCTTATATTCTGAGAGAGAATAGAGATTAATATGAAGGACTAAATTACCAATTCCATCAACACAGCCATCAATAATAAAGAATACATTTTATGATTATTGATGACATAGTAAATGCTTAGTAAGTACTAGCTCTAAGGAGACTGGAGGACTTAGGGTGGGGGACAAATGACATCTGTAGCATCCCTCTATTCACATCAAATAATCCAATACCTGGGCCCAAGTTTAAATGACACATGAAACTTGAAAATGTGCAAAGACAAAGATACTTGAAAGTATAAGCCTATATTCAAGGTGAGTTGTGCTGCTAGACAGATGTAGATAGGCTTAATGACAGGAGCTCAGAGACCAAGTTTTGAAAGAAAATGACAAAAAAAACTAGGCACGGTGACTCACACCTTTAATCCCAGCACTTTGGGAGGCCGAGGTTGGAAGATCACAAGGTCAGGAGTTCAAGACCAGCCTGGCCAACATGATGAAACCCCATCTCTACTAAAAATACAAAAATTAGCCGGGCGTGGTGGCACATGCCTGTAATCCCAGCTATTCAGGAGGCTGAGGCAGGAGAATGGCTTGAACCCAGGAGGCAGAGGTTGCAGTGAGCTGAGATCATGCCACTGCCCACCAGCCTGGGTGGTAGAAAAAGACTCCATCTCAGAAAAAAAAAAAAAAAAAAGAAAGACAAAAAACATGTAATATTGTAGCATATTCCAAATGTGTGTTTTAAGAGAAAATTTAAAATTTAAAATATTTTTATTTAAATAAATGTTACTTGCATTTTCATAGTTATTATTGTGGCTCTATTCTCAAGGCCATTCTGATCTTTCTCCACTAAGTTTTTAATTAAGTAATACCTTGTAAAA
The DNA here is from genome assembly GCF_037993035.2 of Macaca fascicularis. Lineage (NCBI taxonomy): Eukaryota > Metazoa > Chordata > Mammalia > Primates > Cercopithecidae > Macaca > Macaca fascicularis. The sequence continues at coordinate 147,332,775 of NC_088380.1, read as the reverse complement.
TATCTGACACAATATTAAATAAAATAGCTGAAAGAGAAAGAAAAATATAAACTACATAACAAAAACTCAACAGGCGAAATTTTTAAAACCGTAAATTAGAAAACAAACAAATAGCTTGCACTAAAGATAGAGTGTGGAAAACCACCATTTTGAAAGTCACATACTACAATTCAGGAAATATAACAGGTAGTGACATTAAAGAGGCAAATCTCATATCCAGAGTTCTGCCTTGTGTTATGTATGAGCTGAGAGGAGAGAAAGAGTTTTTTAAAAACCGGATTTCTGTCTTATAGATTACTGACAGAAAAAGTTAATTCTCATCTAAACTGGTAAGGGTAATGTTTTAAGTTACAGACTATAAATTTCAAAAGAACTCAAAGTTTGGAATCTTTACATGGCTGATCATTTTACCACTAACTGGAGAAAATTTCAATTAAAAGGAGAATGTCTTCTTGAAGAAAGAAAACATTTGTTAAAAAAGTATTTTCTCCAATTTCTGTAAACAGAATTTCAAAAAATTGTCTAAATGTAGACAAAATTTCAGTCAACATTTCCCGAATTATCTACATTCTCAGGCATTTAAAAACATGTTTTATGCAAGTTGAAATGAAGGCTGTGTTTATAACATTTATTGACATAATTTGATTCCTAAAGTGAAGCAACTGTTCTCTAAAGTTTAGGGGAAGTTTCTTATCAAAATGATAGATACTGAGGGATGCTGAACAACCAGATGTTAACAACGTCTCCATCCAGAGAAATGTAGAGAACTACAAACTTAACAAGGTAACAATTGCTATATATTTTTGCTTGGGTTTCTTATAAACAATACAAGTAGACTAAAATACTATGCATCATTTAGAAATAAATAAATGATAGTGATGTTAATGTTTTATGAATGACTAACAACTAAATTGGTTTTCAAGTGTTATGGCAGCATAGCATCAGAAATTCAATGTCACTTTAATCACAAATTTAAATAAAATTGATTCAGCACCCAATAAATACCTATTTAATATACGATTTATAATTCTCACTAGAAGTCAAGATAAAGTCGGCTCCAATATTAAGGGGTTTACTTTATAAGAAAAAAATCTGCTGATTTCTAGAAAAATGAATAAAACTATTAGGATGGCCCCTGGGAGTAATTGAAAACATCTTTCAAGAAAAAATAAATAATTATATAAATAAATAAAATACTAGAACAACCCACCTTCCCAGATAAATCTGAAGAAGCAGAGGGTTCTCCCGTTCGCTCTGTAGATCCAGCACAAGGAGAAAGGCCCGGGCTGAAAGCCATGAGGTCAGTCTTCGGTGGACCCTCCCCAGAGCACACCCTCTGCCTCCTCTGCTGCGAGTATGACCAACTCCCCACCTCGCTGGAACACACCAGCGTAGGCTTGCCCAGCGCGCACTCTCCCTCGGTGGGCAGCGCAGAGCACCGCAGCGCAGTGTACAGCAGCAGCGTGAGGACCAACAGGCTGGACACCGCGCAGATGGCGATGATCAGGTACACGTTGACATCCACCAGCGTTACCTCGGCGCCCGTGGCGCCCACTGACGCCCGCGAAGATGCCTTTGGCGCCTGGCCGCTGTCCACCAGCGACACCAGCACAGTGGCCGTGGCTGTCAGCGCTGGCTCCCCGTGGTCTTTCACCAGCACCAGTAGGCGGTGGCGCGGTGCGTCCGTCTCATCTAGGGCTCGTGTCGTGCTGATCTCACCAGTGTACAGCCCCACGCGGAACGGGATGCGCGCGCTGACCGTTTCTGGCTGCACCTCGTATGAAAGCCACGCGTTGTAGCCTGAGTCGGCGTCCACTGCGCGCACCTTCCCCACCACCACGCCGGCGCCCACCGACCGCAGCACCAGCTCGCTGACTGCGCCGTCAGTGCCCCTCGTCCGAGGTGCCAGCAGCACCGGCGCATTGTCATTCTCGTCCAGCACGAATACCTGCAACGTCACGTTGCTGCCCAGAGGCGGCACGCCCGCGTCGCGCGCGCTCACCTGGAACTGCAGCAGCTCCAGCTCCTCGTGGTCCAGCGGCTGCAGCGCGTACACCTTGCCGCTCTCCGCGTGCACCGACACGTAGCTCGACAGCGCGCGCTCGCCCACCCGCCGCTCCACCAGCGAGTAGGACACCAGCGCGTTCTCCTGCGCATCCGCGTCCCCCGCCGACACTGTGAAGATGTGGCAGCCCGGTGGGTTGTTCTCCTTCACGAACACCGTGTACTCGGACTGCGCGAACGCTGGTGCGTTGTCGTTCACGTCGGCCACCTCCACAGACACGCTGGCCGTGGCCCACAGAGAAGGCGAGCCCCCATCCCGCGCGGTCACCACCAGCTCATAGGCCGACATACTCTCGCGGTCCAGGGCGCTGTCCAGCACCAACGAGTAGTAATTCTTGTAGGTGGACACCAGCTTGAAAGGGACGTGGGGCGTCAGGGAGCAGGTCACTTGCCCGTTGGCATCTGCGTCTAGGTCAGTCACACTAATCAGGGCAATAACTGTCCCCAGTCGTGCGTCCTCTTTTACAGGAAGCGAGAGCGTTTTGATAATCAACCGTGGAGCATTGTCATTTACATCCACAACTTCCACAAGTACTGTACAATGACCAGCCAGTGGTGGGAAGCCTTTATCGACAGCCTCTACTGGGATCTTGTGTGCTCTACTTTCTTCAAAATCCATGTGTCCTATCACCGTGATTGCCCCACTTACGGGGTCCATGTGGAACTTGGATTTTATATCTGGAGAAACGTCACTGGAGAAGGAGTAAATAATATCCCCATTCAAGCCTTCGTCTAAATCTGAGGCATTGGGGTGTATCACCAGCGTTCCGATAGAAGCGTTTTCTGGTAATTTCACCGTATAGAGGGTTCTGTCGAACACTGGGGCATTGTCATTGACGTCCAGTACTGTGATGAGTAACTGAACAGTGCCAGTCAGTTCAGGTTTGCCTCCATCGGTGGCCGTGAGCAATAAATGAAGCTCCGGAGTTTTTTCTCTGTCTAAAAGTTTCCGTAATACAAGCCCAAGAGGTTTTACCTGCTGGTTGCTGGTTGGCACATCCAGGGAGAAATACTCATTGGGGCTCAGTCTGTAAGTGAGCAAGGCGTTCTCCCCGATATCTGCATCGGACGCGCCCTCTAGTGGAAACCGAGAGTCAAGCGGCCTGGATTCCGCGATGAACAGGTTCTTTTGTGTAGCTGGGAACACGGGAGGGTTGTCGTTAATGTCCTTCACCTCCACGTCCACGTGGAAAACCTGCAGCGGCCTGTCCACGATCACCTCCAGGTGGATGCTGCACTCCGCACTCCGCCCACACAGCTCCTCGCGGTCCATCCGAGAATTCACAAACAAAATGCCATTCTGCAGATTTACCTCCAGAAGGTCCCCGCGGCCTTTGGAATCCAACTGGAACAGGCGCGGCACCAGCTCCCCCAGCTCCAGCCCCAGGTCCTGCGCAATGCGGCCGACGAAGGTGCCGTGTTTGGCTTCCTCCGGGACGGAGTAGTGGAGCTGGCCGCTCCCTACCACCCACATCGCCAGGATCAGAAGCGAGAGCAGTAGAGGCTGACCCTCTGGATCTCCTCGACTTGAGTACAACATTTCAAATACTAAGTCTTCTTCTAATTAGTGAAAACTGCCTTCAAATTAGGAGAAATCATCTGATTTCGTCAGTCCCCTTCTGCTGTGTTCGCCATTGTTCAGCATAGAGAGAGTGAAAAAGAATTGAGCCTCTTTCCCGTGGGAAAAGGGCTGTATTTGTCTAGATTCAGAGAGAACATCGCGGCAAAGAGTGACATCACGTGGCCCAAAGTGTAAGTACATATTTTATGAATAAAATTTTCACAACTATTCTGCAAGACTTATTTCATTTTCTTAATTTTTTCTTAAGTAATCATTGTTGAAACAGAATATCCCGTTTCTCTTGCTGGAGCCTTCTTAGCAGACTGACCGCCTCTAAAAGTTTTGTATGACCTTGATTGTGGTTTTCTCACCCCTGAGAAAACTCTCCACTTAAGTTTTAAATAACGACAGAAATGAAGTAAAAATTAAAATGATTCCATTGAGCAATCATGAATTTTAAATTACAAAATTCCTTTGTTCTGGAATTCAGAATCTCCCATATGGCTCGAAATGGGATTCTGGTGTTAGAGAAATCCAGGAGTTGCAATCTCTAGTGAATATAGGAGCCCAGAAATCTACTGATGAAAAAGAAACTTGGTCATTTCTGGGGAAAGGAATCAAGAAAAAGGAGCAACCAACTGAGGTAGTGTTCTTGAGTAATTCTATGAATTGAAAAGGTAGAAAATATTGCAAGAAAAGCGAGAATTGACTTTAAGGTCTTATGTTGCGTGGGGAGAAAATATATTTTTCTCTTTTGTAGCATTTATACAATCTGTTTCCAGAAATGTGTTTGTTTGATTCTTTCCAAGTGTTATCATTTATGAATAATCTCTTCTTTGTAATCTCCAATATAGTTTGTATTATATGTTATTACAATATGTTTTGATTTCATTATTACTCATCCTTGGTACTCAGGGCAATTTCTGTTTTTAAAGTTATGCTTGAGATTATTTACCTGCCTAAGTTCTACAAAGTTCTCTTGTGAGTTTTACTATCTTATTCCAACGTGCAAGTCGATTAATTAAATCTAGATTTTAGTGTATCTCAAGCCTAAAGGCAAAATCGTGACAGTTTATTGTGCCATTAATGTTTTTGCATGTTTATCTTTTATTTCATATTTCTACTGATAACAGCCTAAGAGGTGCTTTTAACAATTGCTTCTGGCCTTGATTATTGCAGTAGCTTCTGAGTTTGTCTTCCCGTTCAACCTTCTTTTAAAAGTCGTGATTTATTTTGCTCCAAGTAGTTTAATAGTTCCCAAATACTTCTAAAGAATGGCCAAATTCCTTAATCACTTGCGGCCATTTAGTTTATTGCTCAAAAATCAAGAGATCTTCTTACATTGGTTTTCCTGCCTTCATTCTCTGCAGACTGTGTGTTTTAAAAAGGGGACCTTTCTATGTGTCATATTGATGCTTTTCTGTGTCTTCCATTTTCCTTATGTTTTCTCCTTCCAAGAAATGTCTATTATTCTCGATATTCTCCCAGGGGGAAACTTACTTATTTAAAAACCACTGAAACACATCATGCTCCTTCAAGTATTTCCTCAAAAATTCAAATAGGAAATTATTGTCTTTCAACTTCAACCTCACTCTGATTTACCTCTTTTGTACCTGTTACATTATCTTGCCTTGCATTGTTGTGACTCTTATTCTTTATTTGACCTCAAATTTTAAAGCCAGAAGCTGGGTCTCAATAATAATCCCGGACATGGAGATATGCTGTTAGAAATCTATAAGGGTCCTATTTAATGTTTAATGAAGACTGGTTATTACAATCTTCTCTACTTGCTAAGAAAGCATTTTAGGCTGGACGCAGTGGCTCCTGCCTGTAATTCCGGCATTTTGGGAGGCCGAGGTTGGTGGATCACGAGGTCAGGAGATGGCGACCATCCTGGCTAACACGGTGAAACCCCATCTCTACTAAAAATACAAAAAATTAGCCTGGCATGGTGGCCTGCGCCTGTAATCCCAGCTACTCCGGAGGCTGGGAAAGGAGAATCACTTGAACCCAGGAGGCAGAGGTTGCAATGAGCCGAGATCGCGCCGCTGCACTCCAGCCTGGGAGATAGAGCGAGACTCCGTCTCAAAAAAAGAAAAGAAGGAAGGGAGGGAGGGAGGGAGGGAGGGAGGAAGGAAGGAAGGAAGGAAGGAAGGAAGGAAGGAAGGAAGGAAGGAAGGAAGAAGGAAGGAAGGAAGGAAGGAAGGAAGGAAGGAAGGAAGGAAGGAAGGAAGGAAAGAAAGAAAGAAAGAAAGAAAGAAAGAAAGAAAGAAAGAAAGAAAGAAAGAAAGAATTTTAAAAGGCTATTCTACAACACTCTACATAAATGGTCTACTTAATTCATAGAACTACAACATAAATTGACTTCAAATCATCATCAAAATATTATCGTATACTTCTTTTTAAGAAAAATACTATTAATGGAAAGAAACATACAAAGATCTCAAACACATACTCAGCCCTCTGCAAGGTCTCAGGCAACTTTTAAATATGGGAAACATACAGCTACCAATGTAAGATAGTCTACACATTCCTTGGAAGGACTTTAACCATTCCAGAAAATTTTTTTCCACATAGGTGGTATTAACTTGACTTTCCTAAACCCATAATAACCTTTAGATTTTTTTCATTCCACCACACAACACTCAAAGTATTGAAACATCCTAGGTTAATCTAAAAATGACTTTATAAAAGATAATTTTACATAAAAATAAGATTAGTATGGACGGTCATAATGACTTTCTGACATTTTAGGTTTCCTTCTTGCAATCACTAACTTCTTTTCTTTTAAGAATGATAACTAAATTTTATTATGTACCTATCACTTGCCAGACTTTATTCTTGATAATTTATAACTATTAACTTACTTGATACAAAAAGTATATGCAGTAGAATTCACATTTATCATGCATACATATAAAGCCAAGGAACTGAATAACAAATCCTTTACCAAAGACTACATATACAAAAATTGGTAAAGGGAGGACTTGATTTAGAGAGCTTCAGAATCCACAATACTTAATAACTAACTTCTGGCACATTTCAATCCCAGAAATACTTAATAGCTAAAAGCATCACCATAATTAGAATAGTGAAAAGTATTAATGTACAAGAAACAGGTTTAGACTTTCTCATTGTGAAAGCACAACCCCAAATTCAAATATCAATTAGATAGATATTTGAAGAAACACAGAACTAAAATGACTTAAATGATAAGTTGCCAAATACAATGCTAGGTGGCGGAAAGAATCCTTTTATTTATGATATTTTGTAAAAGTCAATTAAATGTTTAGGAGAATTCAGTAATTAAAGTAATACCTGAGAACCAGGTAGACATAGACAGGATGGGAAATATTACTTACACAAAGGAAAAACTCCACATACTATTCAAACAGGATAATAAAGATAAGCATATTTTTTAAAGTCCTTAAAGGACTAAAATGAAAACAATTTGCTTTTATGTAATGTGTTCTAATAGTCAAATAAAATGTTAAACATGGACAGGCATTAAGAGAACATTAAAATCAACTACAAAATAATTCTGCTTTGAGGTTACCTTCAGGTGGACAAAGGGGATAAAACATGCCCATAAATGATTACATTATTGGTTCTTAAGGGATTAAAAGATTTAAAATAATGCTAATAACAAACTGTAAGAATTCAGAGTCCCAGAAATCCTTCATTCCCTTTCATCAAGTTCCACCATTTCCTCCAAAGCAACATGCTCAAAGTCTAATGGGTATTTAATATCAAGGCAGGCGGAACAGTCACAAGAAGCAAAAGTAAAAAGACAAGAGGAAAGAAAAGAAAGAAAACATTGAAAGACATCAAAATAAAGTATCTTGGATTTTTCAAAGATTTATCCCATAAAGCTAAATATTTTTACACAAACTAATGGGCCATGATAATCCCAAATATTCTGTATAATAAAGATTTATAAATTATGTTTGGTTTGCAAGAATGAAATTACCATGTATAGTTTTTCTGATGAAAACATTTTTCTAAGTCATATTAAATATCACTTTAATGTGGAATATTATTGAGAAGATTCCAACTCATGAACAAAGGATTGAATGATAAGAGTTTAGAAGATACTTGCAAGAGTAAAGTAATCATTTTCTAAACATAGAGGCTCAAAAAATGTTAAGTTGTCGACACCCCAACTGTAAAAATCATGTAGAATAAAAAACACGTCTCCAAATAGTAAAATGGTCTAAATAATGACTTAAAAGAAGCATTACAAATCTCTTCCCTCTTGATTTTACTTTTTTACTAGTTTATAAAAAAATTAGGAAGTATATGAAAACTATCAAATTTTGAAAAACACTATTATTCTGTATTTTATCACTACATTGCTTAAAACGGCGATAGTGAAACACCAAAGATATTTGTGACTACTAGACACCAGAAAGTCAGATAATAAGATGAATAAACTGAGATGTTAAAGTGAATAAGAGTAAACATAACGACAACATATTTAAAACATGCATTTCAAAGTACAGCATATGGAGTAAGATTAAGAGTTCAGTGCCTAAGGACAAAAGAATAAATGTTTTGGGGGAATACATTCACCAAAGATCAAAATACCCTGGACGTTGTTAGAGCATTGTTCAGAGAAGACGGCTGTAAGGCAGGCCAAAATAAATGGTCAGTAAAAAAGGGATATCATCCAACCATAACTTGAGTTTCCAGATAGACCCAACTTGTGGAGAATGATTAATACTGTATTATGCCACTGAGAAAATTCAATTAATTATAAAAGGTTTCTAAAAACTAAAACAATGTTTAAATTTTCACTATATAATACGGTGAAAAATACATATGAAACACTTTTAAAGTAATTACAATTTCCACAAATAGAATTTATGAGTTCTAAATTTAAATGGACTTACTTTGAGGCCATGATCAACATTTAAACCTTGCTGTTCGCCTACATCAACTGATCCCAGATCAGGAGGAAGGCTGGGGCTGAAGGCGATGAGGTCCGTCTTCAGTGGCCCCTCACCAGAGCACACCCTCTGCCGCTGTTGCTGCGAGTATGACCAGCTCCCCACCGCACTGGACCCGGCGGGGTGGGTCCCCGCCGGGCACCCACCCTCAGTGGGCGGAGCTGAGCACCGCAGCGCAGTATACAGTAGCAGCGTGAGCACCAGAAGGCTAGATACCGCGCAGATGGCGATGATCAGGTACACGTTGACATCCACCAGCGCCGCTTCGGGACCCAGAGCGCCAGTCGACGGCCTCGAAGACGCCTTTGGAGCCTGGCCGCTCTCCACCAGCGACACCAGCACGGTGGCCGTGGCCATCAGCGCCGGCTCACCATGATCCTTCACTATCACCAGCAGGCGGTGGCGCGGAGAGTCCGCTTCTTCCAGGGCACGAGTCGTGCTAATCTCTCCCGTGTACAGCCCCACACGGAACGGGAACCGAGCGCTGCTTGCCGCTGGCTGCAGCTCATACGAAAGCCACGCATTGTAGCCCGAGTCGGGGTCCACCGCGCGCACCTTTGCTACCACGTGGCCCTCACCCACCAACCGCGGCACCAGCTCGCTCACTGCACCACCAGTGCCACCCACCCGAGGCGCCAGCAGCACCGGCGCGTTGTCATTCTCGTCCAGCACGAATACCTGCAGCGTCACGTTACTGCCCAGAGGCGGCACGCCTGCGTCTCGCGCGCTCACCTGGAACTGCAGCAGCTCCAGCTCCTCGTGGTCCAGTGGCTGCAGAGCGTACACCTTGCCGCTCTGCGCGTGCACTGACACGTAGCTCGACAGCGCGCGCTCGCCCACCCGCCGCTCCACCAGCGAGTAGGACACCAGCGCGTTCTCCTGCGCATCCACGTCCCCCGCCGACACTGTGAAGATGTGGCAGCCCGGTGGGTTGTTCTCCTTCACGAACACCGTGTACTCGGACTGCGTGAACGCCGGCGCGTTGTCGTTCACGTCGGCCACACCCACAGACACGCTGGCCGTGGCCCACAGCGAAGGCGAGCCCCCGTCCCGTGCGGTCACCACCAGCTCATAGGCTGACACGTTCTCGCGGTCCAGGGCGCTGTCCAGCACCAATGAGTAGTAATTCTTGAAGGTGGACACCAGCTTGAAGGGGACATGGGGCGTCAAGGAGCAGGTCACCTGCCCGTTGACACCTGAGTCAAGGTCGTTCACGCTAAATAGGGCGATGACAGTACCGAATTGAGCGTCTTCACGTACAGGCAAGGATAAGGAAGTCAATGTTATCTCAGGGACGTTATCATTTTTATCCAAAATTCTCACTAAAACGGTGCAATGACCCACCATGGGAGGATGGCCTTTGTCCGTTGCGTCAATGCGGATTTTATATAAATTTACTTGTTCAAAATCCAAATTACCCCGAATCACTATTTCTCCTGTATTTCGATCTATGCTAAAGTGGTCAATAACCATAGTTGCAACAAGGCTATTAAAAGAGTATGAAATGGCCCCATTCGCTCCTTCATCCCGATCAGAAGCATTCAGTCTGATAACTGTTGTTCCGTTGTCTGCGTTTTCGAATATTCTTACTTCGTATTCAGGCTGCTCGAAAGTGGGAGCATTATCATTCACATCCAGCACTGTGACCAGCAGGTGAACACTGCCTGTAAGCTCAGGTTTGCCGCCATCTGTGGCTGTCAGGAATAAGTTGTGTGCAGGAGCGTCCTCTCTGTCCAAGGATTTTCTTAATACGAGCTCAACCAGTTTATTCTCATTGTTCTTTGAATTCACATCTAGCATGAAGTAATCATGAGAGCTAAGCCTGTAAGTTAACACGGAGTTAGCTCCAACATCTGCATCAGACGCGCTCTCTAGCGGAAACCGAGAGTCTGGCATTCTGGATTCTGAAACAAATAGCTTTTGCTCTTTTACCGGGAACACTGGCGGGTTGTCGTTAATGTCCTTCACTTCCACGTCCACATGGAAAACCTGCAGTGGCCTGTCCACTATCACCTCCAGGTGGATGCTGCACTCCGCGCTCCTCCCGCACAGCTCCTCGCGGTCTATTCGAGAATTCACAAACAAAATGCCATTCTGCAGATTTACCTCCAGAAGGTCCCCGTGTGTTTTGGACGCCACCCGGAACAGGCGCGGCACCAGCTCCGCCAGCTCCAGTCCCAGGTCCTGCGCGATGCGGCCCACGAAGGTGCCGTGTTTGGCCTCCTCGGAGACAAAGTAGTGGAGCTGGCCGCTCCCCGCCTTCCAGGCTGCGAGGAGCAGAAGCGAGAGTAGTAGTCGCCGGGATCCCAGGTCTCCTCGCCAGTGACAAACCATGTTAAATAGTCGTTTCCTATCAGAAAATCTTATCTTAATATGAAGATGAACGACTGTACTTTCCGGCGTCTTTTAATATTCAATTCCGCTGCATCTCCCATTGTTCAGACTTTAGAGACGGATGCTGTCAGAGGAACGACTTTGAACCTTGGCTAACCAGAACTTCTTAGTAGACAGCGACATCATGTGGCTTCAAAAGGTAATGATTACATGAATTACTTCCGCAATATCTGGGTTCTTTCATGCACCTTCTATTTCTTTATCATACTTTAATAGTAAATCCTTAACTTCATCAATTGCAGAGGTATTCATACCGTCTGGCTCCTTACATTAGTTTCATCTAGGGATTTCTTCTTCATAAGGAAAGGAATTTCTTCCCAATATTTTAAATATCGTATCAATTAATAATAAAGTATGACCTGTATGTCATGGATATCAGAAACGTAAACTGTCCTCCATAGTTTCGTGTGGAAGAAATGCATTAATATTTATTTGGTCACCAGAAACACTGGCATATATTACTCTGAGGTGAGCATATAATTCTAACTTTTCTACATTTTATCTTCTTGTGTTCTTATTGTTAAATTTCTGCTTTTCTTTATTCAATAAATGTCAAATTGCCTGAACAGTTTTACTTACTAAAGTAATAAAAATGTATGTGCATATTCTTTACACTATTTCCCGATATCTCTATAGCTTGTTAAATTCAGCCTCTCACTTAAAACATTTTCCTCTATGATTTCTCTGACATGTCAAACTCTAGTAGTATTTCCACCATTGGCTTGTTTGTTAGTTCTTCATCTTTCTTCTGCTCCAAAAAGTGAGTATTTTCCAGAATTATGCCTTTAACCTTTTTTCCCCAATCTTTTTATTTAACATTTCTATTTCCAGGGCTTTAAACTAGCCTATTATTTGAAGTATTCTTAACTCCATATCTGCAACCCCCTATTTTCATTTTCTACCTGACATTTTAACCTGTATATCCTAACATTGCCTAGAAAATGAGTCAACCAAAGTTAGAAGAATATCTAATCAATAATCACCCAAAACCCAAATCATTAAAAAATCACAATTTTTATAGCATGGCAATTCTCCACACTTACTCATATGTATTTTTATGATTTCTTTTCCCTTGCCTACCATATTTAAAGTTTGTATACATCCCATCTCTCCTTTCATGTGAGATAATTTCTGTCTTTATTAGTACAGCTTTCACTCGATTGCACTAAAATCTTCAGCAAGTTTATCTTTTTATTGACCAATTGTCAAGACATTAGACTTCCATCTGGGAGATAGGCTACATGACCATGAGCCAATCTTCTCGGTGCTAAGGCTAACCACTTTCCAATATGAGTCATATTTTACAGAAAATATGTTGTCTCTTTCTTGGTACACTCTTTGTTCAAGGTTTTTCTTCTATTACTTCATCTTTATGTGTCAAAATTCTATTCATCTTTCAAAGTCCACCTCAAAAGTAAATTCTCCATGAATGCCTTCATTGTAGATGATTAAGAGCTCCTCTGAATTTCTACAAAATTCTTACCAAAAACGTAGGTAAAATAGGAAAGGTGAATAAGGGCATTTTCTGTGAAATGATTTAAATTTCTCATCACATTATTTACACAAAAAAATATTTCTGTAGTTGACTCTAAATAGTAGCAAACAATTTGTAAAGAAAACAGTATTTCTGGATATTTCAGGAGTTTGAGACCAGCCTGGGCAACATGGTAAGACCCCATCTCTACAAAAAATACAAAAATTAGCTGAGTATGGTGGTGTGCGCCTGTAGTCCCAGCAACTTCGGCGGCTGAGGTAGGAAGATCACTTGAGCCCAGGAGGCAGAGGTTGCAGTGAGCCCAGATTGTGCCAGTGCACTGCATCCTGGGCTACAGATTGAGACCCTGTCTCAAAAATAATAATAATAATAATAATAATAATTGATGAATACAGTTTGGGTGGCTAAGGAGGATAAATCAACTTCAAGTATTTCCCAATTTAGGGAATTCCTATTTAGGGTATTTAAAACTTTCTTAATAATACACTAGGAAGGTTTTAAATATACATGCATGTAACCATAAAAACAAAGCAATGAAAACAGAATTACAATTACCATCTTTGAAGGTCAAAGATATTTATAGATTTTTCCACAAAACAATATTCTTTCAACAAGAGCAGCAAACTTGGTCTGCTTGTGGTGAATCACATATTACTGCTCAATGGTAAATAATTATATTGATTACCAAACAGATTTTTGACTTTGTATACTCTACCCTCATTCACGTTGAAAAGAAAACAGTAACATATCCTAAAATGATTTCCTAAAGTATATTAGAATATTAGGAACAGTGAAAATTGATCATCAGTTCTGGGTTTTATTTTATTTTATTTTATTATTTCATTTTATTTTATTTTTGAGGCAAGGTATTGCTCTGTCACCTAGGCTGGAGTTCAGTGCCATAACTGCAGCTTGGAGCTCCTAGGCTCAAGTGATCCTCCCACCTCAGCCTCTTGAGTAGCTGACACTACAGACACACATCACCATGCACAGCTAATTTTACAAAGTCTCTACAAAAGATGCACAAGCTGCTCTCAAACTCCTAGACTGAAGGAATCCTCCTGACTCGGCCTCCTGAAATGCTGGGATTAGAGGTGTATGCCACCACACCCAGTTAACTATCTTTTTTTAACTAACCAAATTATTTGTAAAAATTTTTTAAAAGTCTGGACAATTAGGTTATTGTTTCATTAATGTCCCTAATACAGTACTGGATTAATAAATCATGATATATCCATAAAACAAAATAAGATGCAAATACTTTTTAAAATAAGAAAGCAAATAATCAAAAAGAAGGAATAAGCGCTAATGAAATAATATGCCACAAAACCCAATATATAATTTAGGCTGGATGCGGTGGGTCACGCCTGTAATCCCAGCACTTTGGGAGGCTGAGGCAGGCAGATCACTTGAGCCCAAGATTTCAAGACCAGCCAGGGTAACATGGTGAAACTCTGTTTCTACTAAAATATATATAGAGAGAGAGAGAGAGAGAGAGAGCCCAGCATGGTTGCCAGCGTCTTTAATCTCAGCTACTTGGGTGACTGAAGCATGAGAATCGCTTGAACCAGAGAGGCGGATTTTTCAGCGAGCCAAGATCGCACCACTGCACTCCAGCGAGGGCGACAGAATAAAACTCTGTCCAAAAAAAAAATAATAATAATAATAATTTAAAGTGGAAAAACAAACAAAAAGTGCAGAAGGGTAGGTTTCTACTGTAATCACTTCTTTTTTTAAAAAAAGGAAGATGAAAGGCAGGCTGGGTGTGGTTGCTCATGTCTGTAATCCCAACACCTTGGGAGGCCAAGGTAGGAGGATCACTTGAAGCCAGGAGTTCAAGACCAGCCTGGGAAACAAGACGCCACTCTGTCTCTACAAAAATAAAACAAAATTAGCAGGGTGCAATGACATTCAGACTGTATTTCCAGCTACTCCAGAGGCTGAGACGGGAGGATCCTGTGAGCCCAGGACTGCAGTGAGCTATAATCCTGCCACTGCATTTCAGCAGCCTAGGTGATGGAGTGAGATCGTTGTCTCAAAAGAAGAAAAAAGAAAAGAAAAGGAAAAGAAAGAAAAGGAAAGAAAGAAGGAAGGAAGGGAGGGAGGGAAGGAAGGAAGGAAGGGGCAAATTCTAAAATACATATATAGGTGATTTACAATTTGGTGATTGTAAATACACACACATATATATATAATTTGGCAATAATAATCTTGGAATATACAAAAAAAAACTAAAACTGCTTCAGAAATTCGAAAAGGTAAAGTGAATGGTTTGGAGTTGGAGGAGACAACGAGATTTTTTACTATGTACTAGATTTCCCTCTTTGAAATTTTCAATGTGAATATATTTCTTATACAAACAAGGAACAAAATAAAAAATACTATTGAACTGCTATTTAAACTATTTTTAAATTGTTCATATTGATTCATCAAGAACATGGCAAATACATTTCAACAAAGTAAGTGAAAAAGAAGTCCGTACTACACAAATATGATAAAAAGAAGATAAATCGATATAAAAGAAATGTTTAAAATTCACGTTCTAAATATAAAAAGGCAAAATTGAACAGATGATTTTGACACATATATTTTATAAAATGAGGACAATACATAGAATAAAATATTAGGTAAAATATATATATTGAAATTTGTTTATTATAGCATTTATAAGTATTATCAAAATATGGAAATGTAAATACTTGATTTTGTAAATACACTATAGAAGAAAGGTGAATCCATTGATCCAGTTAGCAAAGTCCTTCTTCAAAAATAGAGAGTAGCCAACATAAACCATAGATTTTGATCTACAGTATTACGTATCCCAAAAGTGTATATTAAAAGTACTTCCAAATAATTAGTGCAAATACAGCATAACACTAAAAAGTAATAATTATGTACAAAGTTATCAACTAAAAAAGAAATTATGAAAGAAAATTTAAGGAGACAAATTGAACTAATTATTTTTAAAGTGTTGAAAGCAAGATTATTTACGACTCACATTGTCTGAAGAAGAAGGACCCTGAGGAAGGCTGGGACTGAAGGCCATGAGGTCTGTCTTGGGTGGGCCCTCCCCAGAGCACACCCTCTGCCGCCTCTGCTGGGAGAATGACCAGCTCCCCACCGCGCTGGAGCACACCAGAGTGGGCTTTACCAGACCACATGCACCCTCGGAGGACGGCGCTGAGCACCGCAACGCCGTGTACAGCAGCAGGGTAAGCACCAACAGACTGGACACGGAGCAGATGGCGATGATCAGGTACACGTTGACATCCATCAGTGCCACCTCTGGGCCTGCAATGCCCACCGACGCCCGCGACGATGCCTTTGGCGCCTGGGCGCTTTCCACCAGCGACACCAGCACGGTGGCTGTGGCTGTCAGCGAGGGCTCTCCATGGTCCTTCACCAGCACCAGAAGGCGGTGGCGCGGTGCGTCCGTCTCACCTAGGGCTCGGGTAGTGCTAATCTCGCCACTGTACAGCCCCACGCGGAACGGGATGCGCGCACTGGCGGCGACAGGTTGAAATTCGTACGAAAGCCACGCGTTGTAGCCTGAGTCAGCGTCAACTGCACGTACCTTCGCCACAACATGGCCCGCGCCCACAGACCGCGGCACAAGCTCGCTCACAGCGCCACCAATGCCACCCACCCGAGGCGCCAGCAGCACCGGCGCGTTGTCGTTCTCGTCCAGCACGAACACCTGCAGCGTCGCGTTGCTGCTCAGAGACCGCACGCCCGCGTCGCGCGCGCTCACCTGGAACTGCAGCAGCTCCAGCTCCTCGTGGTCTAGCGGCTGCAGCGCGTACACCTTGCCGCTCTCCGCGTGCACCGACACGTAGCTCGACAGCGCGCGCTCGCCCACCCGCCGCTCCACCAGCGAGTAGGACACCAGCGCGTTCTCCTGCGCGTCCGCATCCCGCGCAGACACCGTGAAGATGTGGCAGCCCGGTGGGTTGTTCTCCTTCACGAACACCGTGTACTCGGACTGCGTGAACGCCGGCGCGTTGTCGTTCACGTCGGCCACCTCCACGGACACGCTGGCCGTGGCCCACAGTGAAGGCGAGCCCCCGTCCCGCGCGGTCACCACCAGCTCATAGGCCGACACGCTCTCGCGGTCCAGGACGCTGTCCAGCACCAATGAATAGTAATTCTTGAAGGTGGACACCAACTTGAAGGGGACGTGGGGCGTCAGGGAGCAGGTAACCTGTCCATTGACTCCAAAATCTCGGTCAAACACGCTAATCAAAGTGATGACTGTACCTGGCTGGGCATCCTCTGAAATAGGGAGAGACAGGGAAGTGAGAGTCAACTGTGGAGCATTGTCATTTACATCCACAACTTCCACAAGAACTGTACAATGACCAGCCAGTGGTAGGAAGCCTTTATCGACAGCCTCTACTGGGATCTTGTGTGCTCTACTTTCTTCAAAATCCATATGTCCTATCACTGTGATTGCCCCACTTACGGGGTCCATGTGGAACTTGGATTTTATATCTGGAGAAACATCACTGGAGAAGGAGTAAATAATATCCCCATTCAAGCCTTCGTCTAAATCTGAGGCATTGGGGTGAATCACCAGCGTTCCGATAGAAACGTTTTCTGGTAATTTCACCGTATAGAGGGTTCTGTCGAATACTGGGGCATTGTCATTGACGTCCAGTACTGTGATGAGTAACTGAACGGTGCCAGTCAGTTCAGGTTTGCCTCCATCGGTGGCCGTGAGCAATAAATGAAGCTCCGGAGTTTCTTCTCTGTCCAAAGGTTTCCGTAATACAAGCCCAAGAGGTTTTACCTGCTGGTTGCTGGTTGGCACATCCAGGGAGAAATACTCATTGGGGCTCAGTCTGTAAGTGAGCAAGGCGTTCTCCCCGATATCTGCATCGGACGCGCCCTCTAGTGGAAACCGAGAGTCAAGCGGCCTGGATTCCGCGATGAACAGGTTCTTTTGTGTCGCTGGGAACACGGGAGGGTTGTCGTTAATGTCCTTCACCTCCACGTCCACATGGAAAACCTGCAGCGGCCTGTCCACGATCACCTCCAGGTGGATGCTGCACTCTGCGCTCCGCCCACACAGCTCCTCGCGGTCGATCCGCGAATTCACAAACAAAATGCCATTCTGCAGATTTACCTCCAGAAGGTCCCCACGGAATTTGCACACCGCCCGGAACAGGCGCGGCACCAGCTCCGACAGCTCCAGCCCCAGGTCCTGCGCGATGCGGCCCACGAAGGTGCCGTGTTTAGCCTCCTCGGGGACCGAGTAGTGGAGCTGGCCTCTCCCCGCCTCCCAAGCAGCTAGAATTGTAAAAAACAGCAGTAGATGTCGGCGCCCTGGGTCGTATCCACTCCGGCACACCATTTCAGATTATTGGCGTTTTATTTTTCTAGTCAGCAAAACCTGCCTCCGAATTTATAGGAATGTTTTTATCACTTCATTTCAATCTCGATGTGTGGCCATTGTTGTGCATCTGAAGAGTGAAAGAGAGTGGAGCGTCTTTCCAGTGCGAACAGGAATGACTTCCTTTTGTTGATTATGAAAGAATTTGCGGTAAAGAGCGACATCATGTGGCCCAAATGGTAAGTAAGAATTACAAACTATTAATCGGTTGAAAAGTTTTATTTCAAACTCTGAATTTTTTTCTTCATTGTTGTTAAAGGTTAAAATAGCATTTCTCATGCTTGTTAGAAGCATTCTTAGGCAACTGATGGCTTTTGAATACTTAGTGTGAACATAATTGTAGCTTCCTCATGCCTTAGAAAAACTTTTTTTTCACACAGTTTTAAATAAAGACAGAAACCTAAGTGACAACATGAATCTAAACAACTGCAAGTTTAAATTCCTTTGATCTGGATCCCAGGAAACTTCATATTCTTGATTCAGTACCCCTTGTTAAGAAAAATCCTGTACTCTTTTAGGGGGACCCAGGATCTCAAGAATCTACTGATTGATGAAAGAGAAACTTAGAAAGGGGTGTGTGTGTGTGTGTGTGTGTGTGTGTGTGTGTGTGTGTTTTCTTTTTAGGAGGCAAGAAACATTAGCACCTATCTAGACACTTTTCTTGGAAAACAAAATAAGAGAAGGTTTGGGGAATCTTTGAAGGGGAAGAATTTGTATCATGTGAACTTTCTGAGGAGGAAGTATTCTGAATTTTTTGCTTTAGCAGAATCTAAATATACTGTTTCATGATTTTATATTTGTTCATGATTTTATATTTGTTTCCTCATTCTATCCTTTCAAACACTTGTGTGTTATGATATTTGCCTATTTATACAATCTCAAATATTATTTGTATTATTTCTTTTATAATATAAGTTTATTTTATTAGATAAATTTCAGTGCTCAGCCATCTCACATAAAGCAGCCCCTTGATCAAGTCTTGAGTTATTTCATCCTTTTTGGATCTACCTTACTGTGTTAGTTTTCTTGAATGTTTCACTCCAATGTTCCCAACGGCAATGTAAAATAATTATGTCTGTATCCAGATGTTTTCCTAAATAAGTTTTCATAATTGCTGCTTTCCTGGAGTATTGCAGTGGCTTCTTATTGTGTAACCTGTCCATTCCTATTTCATTCTCCTTCATTTAATCCTTGCAGTCATTTTCCTTAAACACTTTTGATTCCCATTGCTTCACACTTTTTTACAGCTTTCAAACGACTTTTGAAGAGTGTCAAAATTACTTGTCTAGTACTCAAAGTTACCCAAAAGGTTTTTCTCATATTACTTTTCTTGCTTTATATCACAGTCTCTCTTATAGGAATCATGTGCTTTACCCAAAGTTGACTATTCCTTATTTCTAGGTACATTTGGAATTTTCCGTATACTCACTTAAGTTACTCTCTTCTCAAGAATACCTATTAGTCTCCATATTCTCCCAGGAAAAACTCTTTCCATTTTATAACCAGTAAAACATCATGACTCTTCAAGGACTCCTTCAACAAGGGAAAAAGGCAAATACTTTTTTTCTATTCCAATAACACTGTGAAGTACCTTTCTAGCACCTCTTACAATATTCTTCCTTTTACTATCATCGTATTTATGTAGGATATTTATCTTTATTTATCTATTAAATTTGAAGCCAGGGACTGGGTGTTGTTAATTCGATGATTCTCAGCAGGCACAGTGTGATACTCTTAAAGACCTCCCTAGAAACTCTTTAAAAAACATTTACTCACTAGCAACGCTGCAGTTCTTTACTTCCTAAGAAAGTATGCTGTTTTGAGATTGTTAGATATCATTATCTACACAAATGGTGATCTTCGGTATAATCAGAGACAATTCCATAACTCTTAAGTATGTAGAGGTAGTTTTTTAAATTTTGGTGCAATATTAATTATATGCTTAAAAATTATCATGTACTTCTTTTAGAAAACAGAAAATACTACTAATGGTTTCTGCCATTTCAAGAATGGAAAATGCTCACATTAGGGAACACAAACCTCAACTCAGTCCTCTAATGGCCCTTAAGCAACTTTTAAATGTGGGCAAATACACCATTCAAGCTTAACATAGTCTAATATTTCCTGGGAAGGTGGACAACACAAAAAGTCAAAACCACCTTCAGGAAATCACTGAGGACTCAGCAGTTTAAATGTCTTTTGAATTCATAAAACTTTTCCACTGTCCAAGTCTTAATTCAATTTTCAACTTTGAAACACACATTTTAAATTACTTTTGATGTGGAACACGGCATTTAAAATGTTAGAGACATCTCGGATTAATTTGGTAATTATGGCCTCACTATGAATAACAAAAACTCAATCTTTACATAAAATGAAAACAATATGGAATCCGTAATGAGAGCTTCCTAACATACAATGACATAAAGTTTTTATTTTCCTCTTTGGAAAACTAGTAGCAAATTTTATTAAGCACTTACTATTTGGCAAACACAGCTATAAGCACCTTACAGTATCAACTTACTAAAGCTTTATGAAAATTCTATCATTGAAACTAGTGTTTATCACTCCAACTTTACAGAAGAAACTGAAATGGAGGTGAAACAATCCATCCACAAAACAAAATTGGTAGCAATGAAGTTTAGGCAAGGTAGGATAGCACCAAAAGTCACACCTAATCACTACTTTTTGCTGCTTTTCATTTAAAGAAATAATGAATAGCCAAGCATAGTGACTCACACCTATAATCTTAGTACTCTGGGAGGCCAAGGTGGGCAGATCACTTGCAACCAGTAGTTTGAGACCAGGCTGGGCAACATGGAGAAACCCCGTATCTACAAAAAAAAAAGTCGGTGGGCATGGTGGTGCTCGCGTGTAGTCCCCGCTACTCCAGTGGCTGAGGTGAGAGAATCACTTGAGCCCAGGAACTCTAGGGTGCAGTGAGCCATTATTGCACCACTGTACTCCAGCCTGGGTGACAGAGCAAGACCCTGTCACACACACACACACAGAAAATAGTGAATAGTTTAAATTACTGTGTAGAAACAGTGAAAACATTAAAACAAAAAATAGATTTAGACTCCATGAAGAGAAGACCATCAAATGAAATTCAAACAGAAATAAGAGAGCTGCAATGCCAGAGGAATGCAGTTTTCATATAAATTTACTTGATCACAAGGTCCAAAATCTCTTGAATCACTATTTTTCCAGTATTTAGATCAGTAGTAAATAAATCAACCATAACAACCAGAAGTATTCAGGCTGATAATTATTGTTTTTGTCCTTTATTCCTCAATGGTTTAAAAGGGGGACAATAAATAAACACTATTGTCTCCTGGAATCACAAGTCTGAAAGGGAACCACAGATAAAAAGTATGATGATCAGAGTTCTTACACAAAATGGATGAAATCAAAGTGTTAACTTAATAAAAGTCTCAGCAGAAAAACATTGAAATGGAAAGTGTAAAAGCATAAGTGATACAGTGGTGCTCAAATATCAATATATGATCAAAACAGAGTATATGTGAAAAAAAAATTTCCTACAGCTCAAAGGCAAACAAATGAAAATCCGATATAATTAATCAGAAAAACATGCTACTAAGAATCTGAATTACAATGCAACAGAAAACGACATGTCCCAGAATATTTTGGTTTGAAGACAAAAATTCTGAGGTGCAGATTGTGGACAATTATTTCTAATTCCACTTAAATTACAAATATTAGAGAAGCAAAGATATTATAATAAGAAACAGAATAAAATGAAAATACGTAAATTTTGTAAAATTAATTAAAATTAAAAACAGAAATATAGAAAACAAATCTGCGGAAAAAATTATGAATTTAAAATAAAAATTAACTATTATGAAAATTCACTTACTTTGGCATCATGATCTTCATTTAAAGCCTGATTCTCCGCCCTACCCATAACAGGACAAGGTGAAAGGCTGGGGCTGAAGGCCATGAGATCCATCTTGGGTGGGCCCTCCCCAGAGCACACCCTCTGCCGCCTCTGCTGCGAGTATGACCAGCTCCCCACCGCGCTGGAGCACACCAGCGTGGACTTGCCCGCCGTGCACGCGCCCTCGGCGGGCGGCGCCGAGCACCGCAGCGCGGTGTACAGCAGTAGCGTGAGGACCAGCAGGCTGGATACCGAACAGATGGCGATGATCAGGTACACGTTGACATTCACCAGCGCCGCCTCTGGGCCCGCGGCGCCCACCGACATCCGCGATGACGCTTTTGGAGCCTGGCCATTCTCCACCAGCGACACCAGCACCGTGGCCGTGGCCGTCAGCGTCGGCTCACCGTGGTCTTTCACCAGCACCAGCAGCCGGTGGCGCGGAGAGTCTGCTTCGTCCAGGACACGAGTCGTGCTGATCTCGCCCGTGTACAGCCCCACGCGAAACGGGAAGCGAGCGCTGCTTGCCACTGGCTGCAGCTCATACGAAAGCCACGCGTTGTAGCCCGAGTCGGCGTCCACTGCGCGCACTTTCGCCACCACTTGGCCCACACCCACCGACCGCGGCAACAGCTCGCTCACTGCACCACCAGTGCCACCCACCCGAGGCGCCAGCAGCACCGGCGCGTTGTCGTTCTCGTCCAGCACGAATACCTGCAGCGTCACATTGCTGCCCAGAGGTGGCACGCCCGCGTCGCGCGCGCTCACTTGGAACTGCAGCAACTCTACCTCCTCATGGTCCAGCGGCTGCAGCGCGTACACCTTGCCGCTCTCCGCGTGCACCGACACGTAGCTCGACAGCGCGCGCTCGCCCACCCGCCGCTCCACCAGCGAGTAGGACACCAGCGCGTTCTCCTGCGCGTCCGCGTCCCGCGCAGACACCGTGAAGATGTGGCAGCCCGGCGGGTTGTTCTCCTTCACGAACACCGTGTACTCGGACTGCGTGAACGCCGGCGCGTTGTCGTTCACGTCGGCCACACCCACAGACACGCTGGCCGTGGCCCACAGCGAAGGCGAGCCCCTGTCCCGTGCGGTCACCACCAGCTCATAGGCTGACACGTTCTCGCGGTCCAGGGCGCTGTCCAGCACCAACGAGTAGTAATTCTTGAAGGTGGACACCAGCTTGAAGGGGACATGGGGCGTCAAGGAGCAGGTCACCTGCCCGTTGACACCTGAGTCAAGGTCGTTCACGCTAATTAGGGCGATGACAGTACCGAATTGAGCGTCTTCACGTACAGGCAAGGATAAGGAAGTCAATGTTATCTCAGGGACGTTATCATTTTTATCCAAAATTCTCACTAAAACGGTGCAATGACCCGCCATGGGAGGATGACCTTTGTCCGTTGCGTCAACGCGGATTTTGTATAAATTTACTTGTTCAAAATCCAAATTACCCCGAATCACTATTTCTCCTGTATTTCGATCTATGCTAAAGTGGTCAATAACCATGGCTGCAACAAGGCTATTAAAAGAGTATGAAATGGCCCCATTCGCTCCTTCATCCCGATCAGAAGCATTCAGTCTGATAACTGTTGTTCCGTTGTCTGCATTTTCGAATATTCTTACTTCGTATTCAGACTGTTCGAAAGTGGGAGCATTATCATTCACATCCAGCACTGTGACCAGCAGGTGAACAGTGCCTGTGAGCTCAGGTTTGCCGCCATCTGTGGCTGTCAGGAATAAGTTGTGTGCAGGAGCATCCTCTCTGTCCAAGGATTTCCTTAATATGAGCCCAATTTGTTTACTGTCATCACTGTTTATTTTCACATCTAGCCCGAAGTATTCGCTAGAACTGAGTTTATAGGTTAAGACGGAATTTGAGCCCACATCTGCATCTGACGCGCCCTCTAGTGGAAACACAGAATCTGGCAGCCTAGATTCGTAAATCAGCACTCTTTGTTCCTCTACCGGGAACAAGGGCGGGTTGTCGTTAATGTCCCTCACCTCTACGTCCACATGGAAAACCTGCAGCGGCCTGTCCACGATCACCTCCAGGTGGATGCTGCACTCCGCGCTCCTCCCGCACAGCTCCTCGCGGTCTATCCGAGAATTCACAAACAAAATGCCATTCTGCAGATTTACCTCCAGAAGGTCCTCGTGGTTTTTGGAGGCCATCCTGAACAGGCGCGGCACCAGCTCCGCCAGCTCCAGCCCCAGATCCTGCGCGATGCTGCCCACGAAGGTGCCGTGTTTGGCCTCCTCCGGGACGGAGTAGTGGAGCTGGCCGCTCCCCACCTTCCAGGCTGCGAGGAGCAGAAACGGGAGGAGCAGACATTGCTTTCCCAATCTGTCTTCCAGGGTAAACACCATGTCAAATACCTCTTGTTTTATTTCCATTAGAAGATCTTCCGCATAAAGATAAAATACTGTAAGTTCCGGAATTTATTAATCCAATTCTTCTGCGTCCGCCATCATTCAACAGTCAGGGAATGATGCAGTAATAGAAGAAATTTGAATGGTGGCTAGCTATAACTTCATGGTAGACAGCGACATCATGCGGCTCCAAAAGGTAAGAAATTAATTCACATAACAGTGCTGTACTATATATTTTTTAAATGTTATCTTCTTTTCTCTACTTTTATAGTAAATCCTCCTCACGTTTGTAATTTGCACAGGCAGTGGTATCTTAGTACCCTTAGAGTAAGGGATCTAATTATTCACAGCTAAACAATTTTTCTACCAGTATTTGCAACATTAGTATTAGCCAGTTTAGCAAATTTAAGTGTTTACGAAACTACTCTTTAAATCAGAAAATAAACTATTCTACACACTTTTAGAAAAGAAACTTACCCACATATGTCTGTCATAGGACGTGCTATTATATAGTGCTCTAGGGAAAAATGTAACTTAAAATCATCAAATTTTGGTTGAATTTTTAAAGCTTTATGGATTGTTGAAGTCCATGCTTTCTTTGTTCAACAAATACCAGACGCTCTTAAGGTTCTTTTGTGTAATGATGGAAGATAAAATTCTAGAGCATATTCTTTATTGCATTTAATTTATCGGCAGCTTATATTAGGATTCTCGCTTAAAATATTCTTTTCATATAGTTTACCACTTCAATTCTAGTGGAATTTCTACCCATTGTGCTTTGCTGTTTTTGATTCTACAGCTGTTCTTAAATGATCTCATTCTTTTCTCTCAACTTCAACCCTGTCCTATATCCTTTCCTTTAATTGTTCTCACTCACTTCCAAGTTTTGAATAAGACTTTTATTGAGGTACTTACAAATCCATATCTTCATCCCTTCTTTCTATGTTTCTAATTGTCATTTTCACCTATACATGCTGACTCCTAGAAAACAGCTTGTTAAATATCAAAGCATGACCAATTATTAATAATCCCCAAATTCAAATTTTCAAATTCATATTTTTAATAACATGAGTATTTCCCATGTCACTTATATTACTTTTTAAATTACTCCTTTTCCCTGGCTTGCCTTCTTCCACATCCACCTAAGTCCATCTGTCTTTCACATGTTATCATATTTATCTTTATGAGTACAGCTTTCATTGAATTTTACTAAACCTAGAAATTCCAAGACATTTTAGAAACTTCTAGTAGCCTAATATGTAATCACATATTAGGTGATCAACTTTTTGAAGGTTATTTTCAATTACTCTCCAACATGAATCTTATTTTTCTGACAATACAGACCACTTGCTCTTCCTCTTTCCCAATACCGTGTTTGTTTTAGCTGGATTTTTAAATTACATCTACATTTACCTGCAAAAATGTTACCCTCACATAAAAGTCAAGGCCAAATATCAACTTCACCCTTAATTTAACCTTAATGTTATCCATTGGAAGTGATTGAACCCCTCCTTGAAAGAAAATTAGAGCCACCAATAAGACTTTTCATATTACATGATCATCTTCACCTTACTCCGAAATTCTGATATACAGTAAAATGCCTCACAGATTATTGTAACACAAAAGCCTTTTCTTCCGTGTGAAATTCTATCTTAAAATAATTAACCTGGATCTATTAAGTAGTTCTTATCACTGACTTTCTATTGCAGTTATTTTGGGCAAACAAAGGGTTCAATTTCCTAACCAAAAACAATCCCCAAAACAAGAGGTTCCTATAAAAAAGATAAACTGCACAAAATATATATAAAGACTTGATATGTAAAGAGATATATAGTTTATATCACAGAATAAGATAACTTGATTTTTTAAAATTTGACCGTGGTTAAGTGTAGATTTACAGAGTGATAAAAACTATTTCTCAATTTCTAGGACTTCCTCAGAGTAGCTCAGGATATTAGGAATATATAAATAGCATCATAGAAGGGTATTTATAAAATTAAATGCATATGAGAATAAAAGAAACAAACAAAGCAACAGAAAGAGGGAATTCACATTTTATCATGTAAAGTGTAGACTAGTTATTACCTATAAACCCACACTTTTCCCCTCAAAAGAGTAGAAAAACGGTTCTCATTATTTCAGATGGAGAGGACACTTGTCTAGAGTAGTCTCAAACATACAGCTTTAACAAACAACTCTTTGTAAACAACTCAAGAGGGCAGTTTGTATCATGGTATATTTATTTTTTTAATCTAAAAATGAAAAGTAACAACAAGCAGTAAAATTTCCCAACCAAAATATAGCAGAATTTGCACAACTGAGAGGGTTCACAATTACTCCTCATCAATATAATAATTTAGGCTGGGCATGATGGCTCATGCCTGCAATCCCAGCACTTTGGGAGGCCGAGGCGGGTGAATCACCTGAGATTAGGAGTTCAAGACCACCCTGACCAACGTGGTGAAAACCCATCTCTAGTAAATACAAAAAATTAGCCGGGTGTAGTGGCACATGCCTGCAATCCCAGCTACTCGGGAAGACAAGGCAGGAGAATTGCTTGAATCTGGGAGGCTGAGATTGCACCATTGCACTCGTTTGGGCAACAAGAGGAAAATCCCGTCTCAAAATATCTATTAGATATATAATTTATAAATTGAAAAATATGCAAGTTTCCAGAAAATTAAATCATTGTTCTACTAAATGTTAATGTTAAGATAAGGGAAAAATAACCGATCGTATTTCTACACAATGGAACACCATAGATCCAAATAAAAGAAAAACAAATCTACTTCAGTAATGATAATTCATGATCATCAAGATATATTAGTAAATGAAAAAAGCAAGATTAAAATCAATACTCATATGTTTTTTAAGGGGGTAGGGAAGTTTATTAGCATATGATAAAAATCTCTAGAAGGATACCCAAGAATGTTTTGATTTCATGAAGGAGGTGAAAGGGAAAATTTCACTGTCTTCTTTTGCACCTTTAGAACAGTAAACTATGTATATGTGTTTCCTATTCCAAAGATCAATAAAATGAAAAATGTAATTTTTAAATTACAGTTATCAAATTCATCATGGGTATACAGGTGAACTGCTTAGACAAAGTTGAAATAAACCATATACTGCAAAAATATAATTGAAAACAGAAACTAAATTAGTGTAATAAAATAATAATTCAAATTCAACAGAAACAAAAAGGTAAAATTGGAAGGGTGGTGTTAAAACATTTTTATAGGCCAGGCACTCTTGCTCAATCCTGTAATCTTAGTACTTTGGGAGGCTGAGATGGGAGCATGGCTTCTAACTAGGAGTTCAAGAACAGCCTGGGCAAAGTAGCAAGACCCCTATCTCTAGAAAAAAAAAAAAAACTTTAATTAGCATGTGCATGTAGTCCAGCTACTTGGGCGGCTGAGATGGGAGGATCACTTGAGCCCACGAGTTTCAGGCTTCAGTGAGCTATGATCAGGCCACTGCAGACTGAGCAATAAAGGGTCTTTAAAAAATAATAATAAAATAAAATAAATTTTCATGGAGTCATAAACTGAGACTTTGAGAATGACTCCAAACTATGTCTTACAATTATTATCCTACATTTTTAGAGATGCGAAATTCAAATGCTAATATAAAATATAATTTTAAAAATACTTAATATCACAGAAAGTTGATGAATCTATTACCCTAACAGAAAAACATCATAAAAAGCACATAGTACATGAATTAGTGCAACAATTGTGTACTACAATATTTATGTACTAGGGCGTAATTTTTTAAAAAAAAACTGGGTGAATGTGACACTTAATATTTAAAAATTGGGAGGGAAAGTTGGATGTTAATATCAGAAAACTCACGTTGTCTGCAGAGGCGGGACCCTGAGGAAGGCTTGGACTGAAAGCCATGAGGTCCATCTTGGGTGGGGCTTCTGCAGAGCACACCCTCTCCCTCCTCTGCTGTGAGCAGGACCAGCTCCCCACCGCGCTGGAGCACACCAGAGTGGGATTGCCCCGCGTGCACACGACCTCGGTGGGCGGCGCCGAGAACCGCAGCGCGGTGTACAGCAGCAGCGTGAGCACCAACAGGCTGGACACCGCACAGATGGCGATTATCAGGTACACGTTGACATCCACCAGGGCAGCCTCGGGACCCACAGCGCCCGCCGACGCCCGCGATGAGGCCTTCGGCGCCTGGCCACTTTCCACCAGCGACACCAGCACTGTGGCTGTGGCTGTCAGCGCGGGCTCTCCATGGTCCTTCACCAGCACCAGAAGGCGGTGGCGCGGTGCTTCGGTCTCATCCAGAGAGCGTGTTGTGCTGATCTCGCCTGTGTACAGCCCCACGCGGAACGGGATGCGCGCACTGCCAGGCTCTGGCTGCAGCTCATACGAAAGCCACGCGTTGTAGCCCGAGTCGGGGTCCACTGCGCGCACCTTCGCCACCACTTGGCCCGCACCCACCGACCATGGCACCAGCTCGCTCACTGCGCCGCCGGTGCCACCCACTCGAGGCGCCAGCAGGGCCGGCGCGTTGTCGTTCTCGTCCAGCACGAACACCTGCAACGTCACGTTGCTGCCCAGAGGCGGCACACCCGCGTCGCGCGCGCTCACCTGGAACTGCAGCAGCTCCAGCTCCTCGTGGTCCAGCGGCTGCAGCACGTACACCTTGCCGCTCTGCGCGTGCACCGACACGTAGCTCGACAGCGCGCGCTCGCCCACCCGCCGCTCCACCAGCGAGTAGGACACCAGCGCGTTCTCCTGCGCGTCCGCGTCCCACGCAGACACCGTGAAGATGTGGCAGCCCGGCGGGTTGTTCTCCTTCACGAACACGGTATACTCGGACTGCGCGAACGCTGGCGCGTTGTCGTTCACGTCGGCCACCTCCACAGACACGCTGGCCGTGGCCCACAGTGAAGGCGAGCCCCCGTCCCGCGCGGTCACCACCAGCTCATAGGCCGACACGCTCTCGCGGTCCAGGGCGCTGTCCAGCACCAACGAGTAGTAATTCTTGAAGGTGGACACCAGCTTGAAGGGGACGTGGGGCATTAGGGAGCAGGTCACCTGCCCGTTAGCACCTGAGTCACGGTCAGACACGGTGATCAGAGCAATGACCGTGCTGACTGGAGCGTCCTCTTTCACAGGCAGGAAAAGGGAGGTTATGGCCATCTCTGGGGTATTATCATTCACATCCAGGAGTTTCACTACTACTTTACAGTGTCCTGTTAATGGGAATGCACTTTTATCCATGGCATCAATATTAATTTCATATGAGTTACAGACTTCATAATCCAGTTCCCCCTTAACTTTTATTTCACCAGTATTAGAATTAATTATAAATTTGGACTTTACATCGTCAAGAACAAGATTACTAAAGAAATACCCTATGTCTTTATTGATGCCCTCATCTGCATCTGAGGCGTTCAGTTTAATAACTAATGTCCCACTCGGTGCATTTTCCAACAATCTGACATTATAAATGGATTTATCAAATTCTGGGGCGTTATCATTAGCATCCAATACATTGATCAACAACTGAACTGTACCTGTTAGTTCGGGTTGTCCTCCATCAGTTGCAATCACTAATAAACGATGTTCTTGTGTTTCTTCTCTATCTAAGGATTTCCTCAAAACTAGCTCTAAAAAGTGCGTTTCTTCTTCATTTGTTTTAACATCTAAGTCAAAATATTCGTTAGGATTTAACCTGTATCTCAATTGTGCGTTTGCTCCGATATCCAAATCCGACGCGCCCTCTACTGGAAACCGCGAATCTGGCATTCTTGACTCTAAAATGAACAATCTTTGTTCTTGCCTGGAGAACCTGGGCGGATTGTCATTAATGTCCTTCACTGCCACCTCCACATGGAAAACCTGCAGCGGCCTGTCCACGATCACCTCCAGGTGGATGCTGCACTCCGCGCTCCGCCGGCACAGTTCCTCCCGGTCGATCCGAGAATTCACAAACAAAATGCCATTCTGCAGATTTACCTCCAGAAGGTCCCTGCGGCCCTTGGACGCCACCCGGAACAGGCGCGGCACCAGCTCTGCCAGCTCCAGCCCCAGGTCCTGCGCGATGCGGCCAACGAAGGTTCCGTGTTTGGCTTCCTCCGGGATCGAGTAGTGGAGCTGGCCGCTCCCTGCCTTCCAGTAGACGAGGAGAAGCCACAGCAGCAGGAGCCGGGATCCCGGACTTTCTCTCCGGGAATATACCATCTCAATCTCCTTCCGATTATCAGCTCTCTATTGCATCACCACACAATGTATTTTGTAAATTCAATTCCCAATTACCTATATATTTTTATATTATCACCTTTTTGAGCTTCTTGGCAGAGCCAAAAATGGAAGGTTCTTTTCCTTTCTGTCTAAGGAAAATGTACTCACTGTACTCCTTTGAGATTGGGAAGGGAGAAAAACCTTGCGGCGTCCAGCGACCTCATGCGGATGAAAGGGTAAGTGTTTTACTTTGTTTTGCTTTCTTTAGCTTATATTCGTCAATACTTCTCAAGTATTCTCACTTTCAATGACATGATTCTTATCATTTTTTAAATCACTTATCTCTAGTCAAACTATATCATTAAACTGTGTCTTCAAATGCGTCAATATAAGTGCATCATTAAAATATTTACAGAAACATGCATCTAAAGTCATGTAAACCCAATCCTTACTAGAGAAGTTTGTATTGGTGTATTTTATATAAGCAGGAGTTTATGTATTTCCAAACTGATAAAAATAACTTTTAAGAGTTAAAGTTTTGACTTTTCTCATCTCTATTTAAACATATCTAATTAAAATTTTTGAGTTTTTCTGTATTAATCAATGGAATGTTTGTATGCTATCTCCGTGTTACTCATAAACCAAATTTTTATTCCAATTTCAGTGTTTAATAGTGACATTCTGTTTATGTTATTTTCAAAAACAACTAAAACTATTTTAATGGCATTCTCACCTGAGTTTCTTCTTGGAGGTCTAATTTTCAAATCGATGAAAACCTATTTCTTTATCTATAACACCTATCTACTTTTTATATTATCCCAAAACTGTAATGGGGATATTTCAACTTTCTAGAAATCAAAAGCATAATAGAACAACTTTGGTAAACGTCTTTGCACTATTTTCAAATTAGTAGCATCTAGATAGCATTTCTTCAAGTTGCTATTACTGATAAAGCAATTATTAAAAATTGTAAAATACATAGCTTTGCACTTACATAACAAGTCAAAATCCTAACATTTTCTATACGACATACTATTTCACAAAATGTTTAGGTTCCAGTAAATATAATCATGTTGAAAAGAATATCATTTTATTAACCAGGCTACCTTTATGTTAGTTTAACGACTTTTTAATCTCCCAAATGTTTACTGGATGGTATCATTTGAACACGACCTAGAAAATATAGTAAACACAATAAATACGGGCAAAAGAAAATGTCGCCAAGTTTTCTATTGAAGAAATAGCTAACATTCTGCTTGTACATGTACTCCTTAAAATCCCTTAAATATTACAAAATATCCCTTACCTGTGAAGACAGGAGGGACCACGAGATCAGCAATTCTATTGTTGGATACTTTTACATTTAAAATATAGCTTGATAAGAAAAACGAAATTACCACAAAATGCAAAGTCAGTGGAAATTCACTTGATTTCTGGAATTCAAACTTGTAAAGAAATAAGATATTGTCACAGAACTGTTTCTGATACAATCTTTAAAGATGTATTTACCATTTCCCTTATAAGATTCTTACTATCTCTATTATCATGACTTTGCAGTAATACTTGGATCATTGAAACACAAATCAATTTCCAAGACTATTTGCCTAATAGTTGTCATACTGATAATTTTCAAATATTTTAATACGCAATGGTTAAAAACATAAGAAAATGATAATAAATGTTTAGAAAATAGCATTAGCTGACGTTAGCCACTTTCTATTATATAACAGCAAATAATGTAAAACTACAAGGCTATGGAATAAATTACAGTAGAATTTTATACAGAATACACAAATATAACCTTTGAAAAAAGTAAATATTAAGTATTTAAAAGGCAAATTAACAGTGTAGTATTAACAATGTGTACATTGTAATCTGCAGAGTATTATGGTAAATACTGAGTATTTTAAAAGATACACTCAATGGAGAAAAAGTAATCAACAATATCAGTTCACATGCTCTTCTCAGTCTGGAAAAAAATATCTCATGTACTTATATAGATATTTCAGGAGAAAACAAGACTCTTGACTTTGGATTCATTTTCATATCTGTTAAACTATATTTAATTATATTTACTTTTCGAATTATCACTCGCATATGTGCTACAGTGATCAACTCTTATCTTGAATATTCCTTTCTCAATAACTATAGATTATCTAATCTCAATTTCATAGGAGACTCCATAGAAAATACTTTTTTTTCTATGGAAAAAAAAGTAGCTGGGACTACAGGCGCCCGCCCCCACACCCGGCTCCGTAGCCCAGGCTGGAGTGCAGCGGCGCGATATCTGCTCACTGCAAGCTCCGCCTCCCGGGTTCACGCCATTCTCCTGCCTCAGCCTCCGGGGTAGCTGGGACTACAGGCGCCCGCCCCCACACCCGGCTAATTTTTGTAGTTTTAGTAGAGGCGGGGTTTCACCGTGTTAACCAGGATGGTCTCAATCTCCTGACCTTGTGATCCGCCCGCCTCGGTCTCCCAAAGTGCTGGGAATACAGACAGGCCTGAGCCACTGCGCCCAGCCAGGAAAAGAACATTTTTAAAAATCTTCTTCTAAGCCATTTTTTTCAATCAAATATTACAGATTATTTTCTTGACTGATCCAGTTAAAGGAGAGGTTTCTCCTTTAGATATTTCAGTCATGTTTAAGCACCATTGTGTAAACAGAACTTCTTCCTTGAGAAAAAAATTTAGATTTAAAACTGTGTAGTATTTAAAGTGTCTCCAATTAATTCACTAAAAGCCTTTAGAAATACACTAACACAAGAAAATTTAATCTTCATAAGGGTACAAATGTCCTTTATTCCTTACAAAACCCAGAATAAAATTTTAATAAGCTGTTATTTTTCTTCTGTTATCTGTAGAAATTATATAGATATACCAGATTGCAAAGAAGAGGAAATGTTGAAGCAATTGTATAAAAATGTATAAATAATTTATGCACATATGTCATTTGATCCTTCAAAAATTCTGTATAAAAATTAATTTATTCTATTATAAGGATAGTAAGAAAGGATACCATGTGCATATAATACACATCTTAGCACTGCCTGTATAATGATTCACAGAGGAAGGTACAACTGCCCTATAAGGGAGTGTGCTAAAATACCCATATAATATATCCTCTTTGGATAGAAAATATGAGAATAGTTCTAGCATATTCCTGAGATAGTGAAAAATTAAATTAATCATTTTTATGCAACTATATTGCATTCATTAATGTCAGATTATCTCACTTAGTGGAAAGGGACAATGAAGCTAAATTTAGGAGCTGTAATCTCAGGCATCTTTTTTATGGCTCTACCTATAGTTGTTTCTATACAACTGGGTGACAAAGAGTCTCACTCTGACCCAGGCTGGAGTGCAGTGGTACAGTCAAGATTCACTGTAGCCTCAGGCTCAAGCCTCCAACTTCAGCCTCCCAAGTAGGTGAGACCACAGGTGTGCACCACCACATCTAGCTAATTTTTTTTTTTTTTTGTAAAGATAGAGTCTCCCTATATTGTTCAGGCTTATCTTGAACTCCTGGGCTCAAGCAATCCTCCTGTCATGGCCCACAAAAGTGTTGAGATTACAGGCAGGAGCCACAATGCCTGGCCTGATTCATTATCAAATGGAGAAAAATGATAATCTCTCAGGTTATATCTAATTTTAAAATCCAAGATCAAGTGAGGGAAAACTTGGTGGGAGGAAAGTTTCTTTTAACATTAGCCAGTACCCAAGTTAGAAATCTATTTTTTAAAAGGAAAATTAAATTCTAAAACTGAAAAATGCCATGATTGAAATTAAGAATTCAATCGTTGATTTTGACAGTGGCCTAGAGTAACAAGATAAAATTCCTGAAGTAAAAGATGGGTAAGAATAAAATATAGATTATGAAACAAAGAGAAAAAGTGATTTAAAAATAGAAATGGCATATAAAAGACAAGGGATATGATGAAAAGATTTAACATACATATACTTATAGTCACAGAAGAATATAAGAGAAAATATGAAGTAGAAGCAGTATTTGAAGGCATACTGCTATATCTTCTCTTAAACTGATAAAATATTATCAACCCACAGATATAAGAAGCTTTCAAAACTGCAAGCGAGATTAAAAACAAAGCAAATTAATACTGGGCACATGATAGTAAAGCTGCTAACAGTGAAAAACAGAGTAAGTATACAAAGTAGCTAGAGAGAAAAAAAGACACACTAATTGAACAATAAACTTGACAGCCATCACTTCAAAAGAAGACCATGGAATGTCATCTTAAAAGTGCTGGCAAAAAATAACTTTCATTCAATACCCAAAACTGTTTCTCAAGTGATAGTAAAATTAAGACATTTCCAGATATATAAAAACTTAAAGGTTGCTTTACTAGCAGGCCACACTAAAGGAAATGTTAACGTCTTCAGAAGGAAAACGATCCCAGAAAGAAACACAAATAGGTGCTAACAAAACAATGATAATAATGTACTGTGTGTCTAGAATACATAATTAATTGAAAGGCATATCAGTAACAAAAATTAGGGTACAAGTAAATGGTATAATGATTCAAGGTCTTAGCATTGCCTGGAAGTAGTAAAAGTATTGATTTAATTGAGGTAATAAGTCAAGGATGTGTGTTAATAAAAGAGGAAGTAAAAGAGGAAGTCAATAAAATAATTTGTAAAAGCGTATATAACTTAAAAAGATAACAGAGGTAGTGACATCAGCAAGATGCTGTTATAGGAATCCCCAGACCCTACACAGATATAACTCAACAACAATACAAGGACCAACTCAACAACAATTAACTCAACAACAATTAACTCAACAACTCAACAACTAACTCAACAACAATACAAGGACCAATTCCCATGGTGATAAGTGCAGAAACCAGTTAAGAGGATCCTGGGTTCCAAGCAAGTGTAAAACTAGCTGGGCACTTTTCTGGGGCACTTTTCCTATAGTTCCATCCAGCAGCACCATCCCATTCAAACAGGGGGAAACTTCCAGCTCCTGGCTTCTCCCTGAGAAGGGAAAGAGAAAGTAAAGCGCGCATTCAATGTTCTGACTTTTCAGGGGGGCTGTCTTGCATATCTCAGAGCACTGATGGAGCCTGGCATATTCTAAATTCCTGAGGGCAGCTGAGAATAATAAAGAGCTGGGTGGTGGGCTGATGTTCCTCAGGACCTATGACACAGCACACAGAGCACAACTCAGCTCAGCACTCTCTCCCTCATGAAGGAAAGAGAAGAGTAAAATGCATCCAAATTTCCTGAATTTTAGTGGGCAGTCCAAGTTTCTGTCTCACTTGACTCCAGGCACTGATAGGATTCAGCAGAATCTGTAACTGAGGGCTTCTCAGAACCTAAAAGAGCTGAGTGAATACTGCTGCTCCAGAGGGCCCACAGTACAGCACACAGACACCACAGAGAGAAAAAGATTAGAGCTTTAAAAAAAAAAAAAAAAAAAAAAAAGCTGGCAGATCCCTCTAATTAGGAATTATACACACAAGTCCATAGAAGATGTATCCACAGAAAAGGTTTGAGAGGTCCCTAGAATCTCTAGCCAGCCTGATTAGTAAAAGATCTTTCCATGTACAAATCCAGGCCATAAAGACTGGGAGAGATAGCTGGGGTGTTTTTTTGTTTTGGTTTGGTTTGGTTTTGGTTTTTTGAAATGTATCGATAACAAAACAAGGTAATAAGGAATATGAGAAAATAGGAAACATGGCCCAAATAGTGCATGCACACACACACACACACACACACACACACACACACACACACACTCCAGAAACCAAACCTAAAGAAATAGAGCTATATGAATTACTTGATAAAGTATTCAAAATAATTGTCATAAAGATGTTCAATGAGCTCAGGAAAATAATGCATAAGCAGAATCAGAATTTCAGCAGATAGAAAATATTTAAAAGAACTAAAAAGAAATTTTGGAACTGAAGAATACAATAATTGAACTGAAAATTTTACAGACATGTTCAACAGCAGACTCAATCAAGTAGAAGAATGAATCAGTGAACTCAAGGACACATCATTTGAAATTATCCAGATGAAGTAGCAAAAAGAACAAGAAATGAAAGCATAAAGAAAGCCTAAGAAATTGATAGGACATCCTCGAACAGGCTGCTCTACACATTATGACAGTTTTAAAAGAAGAAGCAGTGAGATAAAAGGACAGACAGCTTATTTTTTAAAATTATGTCTGAAAACTTCCCAAATATGAGGAAAGAAATGGACATCAAGATTCAAGAAATAGGCCGGGCGCGGTGGCTCAAGCCTGTAATCCCAGCACTTTGGGAGGCCGAGACGGGCGGATCACGAGGTCAGGAGATCGAGACCATCCTGGCTAACATGGTGAAACCCCGTCTCTACTAAAATATACAAAAAACTAGCCGGGCGAGGTGGCGGGCGCCTGTAGTCCCAGCTACTCGGGAGGCTGAGGCAGGAGAATGGCGTGAACCCGGGAGGCGGAGCTTGCAGTGAGCTGAGATCCGGCCACTGCACTCCAGCCTGGGCGGCAGAGCAAGACTCCGTCTCAAAAAAAAAAAAAAAAAAAAAAAATTCAAGAAATATTAAGAATTTAGAAAGCAGCAAAAGAAAAATGACTCATTACATACAAGAGAACACCCCAACTCTACCAGTAGATTTCTCAGTAGAAACCTTGCTATCCAGAAAGGGGTGAGATGTTATACTGAATGTGCTGAAAAGAAAAAGAACTGCCAAGCAAGAATACCAAATCCACCGAAGTTTTTCTTCAAAAATGAAAAAGCGATAAAGACCTTCCCAGTTAAACAAAAGCTGAAGGTGATCACAATTAGACCTGCCTTACAAGAAATGTTAAGAGGGAGTCTTTCTAGTTAAAATTAGGGGATGCTAAACAGAAATACATAGGTATTTTATTAAAGTATAAAGCTCACTAGTAAAGATAAATATATAGACAAAAACAGAATACTATAATACTGTAATGGTGGTACATAAGTCACTTTAAAATTTGATATTTTAAAATCTGGTTAAAACACAAAAGTACAGAAAAACTAACTATAAAAGAATGTTAATGTATACACAATATAAAAAGATGTATTTATGACATCAATAATATAAAATTTGGGTGGGGAGAAGTAAAAGTAATGAGTTTTGTTTTGTGATTGAAGTAAAGATGCTATCATTTTAAAATAGATTTTTATAAGAGTTTTAAAATGTAAGCCCCATGGTAACCATAAAGAAAATACTTATGGAAGATATACAAATGAAAACAGGAAAGGAACAAAAACATAGCATTACAAATCTCAATAAAACACAAAGGGAGACAGTAACAGAAGGAAAGAGGAGCAAAAAGTCTACAAGCTGCAAACAACAATTAACAAAGTGGCAACAGTAAGTCATGCCCTATCAATAATTACTTTAAATAAAAATAGAATAATCTCCCTCAATCAAAAGATACAAAGTGGCTGAACTGATTTTTTTAAAGACCCAATCACATGCTAACTACAAGAGATTTACTTTAGATTTAAAGACCTAGATAGGCTGAAAGTTAAAAGGATATTTTAAAAATTTCATGCAAATTACAACCAAAAGAGTGCAAATGTGAAAAGAGCTACTACATCAGACAAAATAGTCTTTAAGTCAAAAAGTGTCATAAGAGACAAAGAAGAACATTATATAGTGATAAAAGGTCAATTCACCAGAAAGACATAGCAATTATAAATATATATGCACCCAACATTAAAACACCTAAATATATGAGGCAAACATTCACAGAAATGGAGAAATAGATAGCAATACAATACAGTCAAGTGTTGTATAACAACGTTTCAACCAATAACAGACTACATGTACAAGAGTAGTCCCATAAGATTATAATGAAGCTGAAAAATTCCTATCACCTAGTGATGATGTAGCAGTCATAATGTTGTAGCACATTACTCACATGTTTGTGATGACATTGGTGTAAACAAACCTATTGCACTGCCAGTCATATAAAAGTGCAAGATAGCACATACAATTATGTACTGTTATATACAGTACATAATACTTGATATAGATAATAAATGTTGCTGCTTTATGTATTTACTATACTTTTTAGTAGTATTTTACAATGTACTCTTTCTACTTATTAAAAAAATACATTAACTAAAAAAAAAAAATTCACCATAAAACAGCCTGAGGCAAGTCTTTAGAGAGGTATTCCAGAAGAAGACATTGTTATCATAGGAGATGAGAGCATCACATGTGTAATTATCCCAGAACACCTTCCAGTGGACAAGATATGGAGGTGAAAACGATATTGATGATTCTGACCCAATACAGTACTAGGCTAGTATGGGTGTTTATATCTTCATTTTTAACAACAACAACAAAAAAAAACTAAGTAAAAGTGAAAAAAATAAAAAAAAATTCAAAATCAAAAAAAGCTTGTAAAATAAGGATATAAAGAGAAAATATTTTTGTACAGCTGTACAATGTGTTTGTGTTTTAAGCTAAGTGTTATTGCAAAAGAGTCAAAAGGTTTAAAAATTTTAAGTTTATAAAGTTAAAAAGTTGCAGTAAGCTAAGGTTAATTTATTACTGAAGAAAGAAAAAAAATTGAGACAGAGTCTCACACTGTTGCTCAGGCTGGAGTACAGTGGCATGACCATGGCTCACTGTAGCCTTGACCTGCTCAACTCAAGGATCCTCCCACCTCAGCCTCCTGAGTAGTTGGAACTACAGGTGTGTGTCACCACAGCTAGCTAATTTTTAAAAATTATTTTCTAGAGACAGGGTCTCACTATATTGCCCAGGTTGGTCTTGAACTCCTGGGCTTAAGTGAGCCTCCTTCCTCAGCTTCCCAAAGTGCTGAGATTACAGGCATGAGCCACCATGACCAGCCTATAAAAAGAAAATTTTTGATAAATTGAGTGTAGCCTAAATGTATAGTGTTTTAAAGTCTACATTAGTGCACAGTAATGTCCTGGGCCTTCACATTCACTCACCATTCACTCTTTAACTCACCCAGAGAAATTTCCAGCTCTGCAACCTCCATTCATAGGGTAAGTACCGTATTCAGGTGTACCATTTTAAAAATCTATACAATGGTTTTACTGTACCTTTTAGATGTTTAGATATGTTTAGGTATACAAATACTTACCATTGTATTACAATTCCCTATAGTATTCAGTACAGTTAACATATGTACGGGTTTGTAGCCTAGAAGCAATAGATCATGTAGCCTAGGCTATACGATCCAGATTTGTGTAAATATTTAAGTACACTCTCATGTTTGCACAGTGATGAATTCCTAGAATGATACAATTCTCAGAATGTATCTCCATCAATAAGTGATATGACTGTAGTAGGAGATTTTGGTACCCTACTTTCAATAAGGAATAGAACATTCAGACAGAAAATCAGTAAGGAAGCAGAGGACTTGAACAACACTATAGCTGAAATGGAACTGACAGACATATACAGAAAATTCCACCCAACAGAAGCAAATACACAGTCTTCTCAAACATACTCAGAGCATTTTCCAGGATAAATCACACATCAGGTCACAAAACAAGTCTTAACAAATTCAAGAAGGTTGAAATCTTACTGAATATCTTTTCTGACCACAGTGGAATAAAACTGGAACTCAATAGTGGAATTAAAACTGGAAAATCTGCAAATACGTAGAAATTAAACAACAGAATTTTGAATGCCTAGTAGGTCAAAGGGGAAATCAAAAGATAAATTAGAAAATATGTTAAGATAAACAAAAATGAAAACACAACACATCAGAACTTACAGGATACAACAAAAGCAGTACTAAGAAGGAAGATTAAGCTGGGCAAGCTCAGTGGCTCACGCCTGTAATTCCAGTGCTTAGGGAAGCCAAGGCACAAGGATCACTTACACGGAGCTATGGTCGTGCCTCTGTATTTCAGCCTGGGCAACACAGCAAGACCTTGTCTCTTAAAAATGAAAACAAAACAAAGAAGGGAGTTGTAAATGCCTACACTAAAAATGAAGAAAGAAGAAAGATCTCAAATAAAAAACAACTCAAGCAACTAGAAAAAAAAGGACAAATGAGGAAGCCCAAAGCAAAGAGAGGAAATACTATAATAAAGATTAGAGCAAAAATAAATGGAAAAAAAGTTTAAATTAAGTTTTTAAACTTAGTTGAATTTTTGAAAAAACAACAAATTTGACAAGCCCTTAGCTAAACTAAGAAAAAAACAAAGAGACTGGAAGTCAGAAACAAAGAAGGTGGCATTACAACTGATGCCACAATTATAAGAGGCTATTAAAATTATATACCAACAAATTAAATAACCTAGAAGAAACTGATTAATTCCTAGAAATATACAAACTACCAAGACATAATCATGAAGTAATAAAAAATCTAAACAAAATGATAACTAGTAAGGAGATTGAATCAGTAATCCAAACCTCCTAACAAAAATAAAATAAAAAAAGACCAGATGTCTTTCCTGGCTAATTCTACCAAACTTTTAAAGAAGAATCAATGTTATTTTTTCTCAAACTCTTCAAAAAAAAAAATTGAAGGAGAGGGAACACTTTCAAACTCATTTTAAAAGTCCAACAAAAAATGGTAGTAAAAAATAAATCTTCAAAAGAAACTACAATCAGAGTGAACAGACAACCTACAGAATGGGAGAAAAGTTTTGCAATCTACCCATCTGACAAAGGGCTAATATCCAGAATCTACAAAGAACTTAAACACATTTACAAGAAAAAATCAAACAACCCCATCAAAAAGTGGGCAAAGGATATGAACAGACACTTCTCAAAAGAAGACATTTATGCCACCAACAGACACATGAAGAAATGCTCATCATCACTGGTCATCAGAGAAATGCAAATCAAAACCACAATGAGATACTATCTCATGCCAGTTAGAATGGCGATCATTAAAAAGTCAGGAAACAACAGGTGCTGGAGAGGATGTGGAGAAATAGTAATGCTTTTACACTGTTGGTGGGAATGTAAACTAGTTCAACCATTGTGGAAGACAGTGTGGTGATTCCTCAAGGATCTAGAACTAGAAATACCATTTGACCCAGAGATCCCATTACTGGGTATATATCCAAAGGATTATAAATCATGCTACTATAAAGACACATGCACACATATGTTTATTGCAGCACTATTCACAATAGCAAAGACTTGGAACCAACCCAAATGTCCATCAGTGATAGACTGGATTAAGAAAATGTGGCATATATACACCATGGAATATTATGCAATCATAAAAAAGGGTGAGACATGGATGAAGCTGGAAACCATCATGAGCAAACTATCACAAGGACAGAAAACCAAACACCGCATGTTCTCACTCATAGGTGGGAAATGAACAATGAGAACACTTGGACACAGGGTGGGGAACATCATACACCAGGGCCTGTTGAGGTGTGGGGGATTGGGGGAGGGATAGCATTAGGAGAAATACCTAATGTAAATGATGAGTTGATGGGTGCAGCAAACCAACATGGCACACATGTATACCTATGTAACAAACCTGCACATTGTGCACATGTACCCTAAAACTTAAAGTATAATAAAAATAAGAAGAAATAAAAATAAATATTTATCCCTACCTCACAACAATGATAAAAATATGTGTATTCCAAATGGATTATAGATGCAATGTAAACAATGAAATAAAAGATACCACAGAGAATTATCTTTATGAAATAGGATCAGAAGCAAAAACTGATAAATTGATTTTAACCAAAATTACAACTTTCTATTCACCAAAAGACAACTAGAATTAAAAACAAGCCATGAGGTTGAAAACTACTTAAAAAAAGGAGTTATGTTCAGAATATAAGATTTGTTTAAGTAATAAGAAAAACACAAGATAAAGAAAGAAAGAAAGTTTTATGGAAGCAAAAAAGAAGAGAAAAAAGAAAAGAAAAACAACAGACTAGAGAAATAGGAGATTTGAACAGCTATTGCACAAAATAAGGTATAAAAATTGCCAAAATAAAATAGAAAGGTACTCAACTTCATTTAAACATAAAATAATTTCAAAATGAGATTACAAAACTTGCCGAGTAAAATGGCTAACATGAAAATAATCTGACAAATGTAGAGATGATGTGGAGTAGCAGAAAGCCTTATACACTACTAGGAATGTAAATAGGTAAAAACATCTTGGAAAATTGGTTGGTGTTAGCTACAAAAGACAAAGATACACACATATTCTGTGACCCACAAACACAACTCTTAGGTAAAAACCTAAGAGAAATCTGTGTACATGGGCATCAAAGAAATGTGCAATATATTTATGATGGCATTATTTGAAATAGACATTGAGGCACAATGCAAATTCCTGAACAGTAGAATAAATAATATATAGTATATTTATGAAATAGTACTAGAAATAGAATTAAATGAACTACAACTGCATGTAACAACATGGATAATTTCACAAACAATGAGTGATAAATATAAATAACACACAAATGCACAGACAATACACGTTGTGCAATTCCAATTAGAATACGTTCCCAAAACAGGCCCAGAATAAACACAGATATAAAAGGCAAATGTGCAGTTACACTGGAGGAAAAACAAGGGAAGTGATTTGGCAAGTGCATGTGAGGGGCTTCAGCGATGGAGGCAATAGATGTTTTCACT
Organism: Macaca fascicularis; assembly: GCF_037993035.2. Taxonomy (NCBI): domain Eukaryota; kingdom Metazoa; phylum Chordata; class Mammalia; order Primates; family Cercopithecidae; genus Macaca; species Macaca fascicularis. The sequence continues at coordinate 147,289,834 of NC_088380.1, read as the reverse complement.
TTCATACAATTTATGGAGCTTTATTATTTCAGCCTCTGCACATTTGTTTATGTGTTATAGGTTAAATAATAGTAAAATGTTTTCTAAATGTTCGTATTACCAAAAATAAAGAAGGTGAATACAGTGAAAATTTACTAGAAATTACAGTCCTGTTAATATGCATTGAATAATGCAGCATACAATGAAGGAAGGCAATATATATTGCTTTGATGTCCTGTAATTCCAAAAGACTTTAGTTAAAATGGATATGTAAAAAGAGGTAAAATTTTAACCCAGGGAAATTTGATTCTTAGAAATAAATTTACGAAGAAGTTGATAGAGAAAAACAATACGAAAATTAAACAAAAGGATGTTATACACTAACCTTTGCAAAGGATTCCTCAGTTGTCTGCAGCTGATCTTCTCTGTCCCTAGAGTCAGGTAAACTGGGGCTGAAGGCCATGAGGTCGGTCTTGGGTGGGCCCTCACCAGAGCACACCCTCGGCCTCCTCTGCTGCGAGTATGACCAGCTCCCCACCGCGCTGGAGCACACCAGTGTGGGCTTGCCCGGAGCGCATGCGCCCTCGGTGGGCGGTGCCGAGCAACGCAGCGCGGTGTACAGCAGCAGCGTGAGCACCAAAAGGCTGGACACCGCGCAGATGGCGATTATCAGGTACACGTTGACATCCACCAGCGCAACCTCGGGACCCACAGCGCCCGACAACGCCCGTGAGGAGGCCTTTGGCGCCTGTCCACTCTCCACAAGTGACACCAGCACGGTGGCCGTGGCCGTCAGTGCGGGCTTGCCGTGATCCTTCACCAGTACCAGTAGGCGGTGGCGCGGAGCGTCCGCTTCGTCCAGGACACGCGTCGTGCTGATCTCGCCCGTGTACAGCCCCACGCGGAACGGGATGCGCATGCCACCAGTCCCCGGCTGCAGCTCGTACGAAAGCCACGCGTTGTAGCCTGAGTCAGCATCCACCGCGCGCACCTTTGCCACCACGTGGCCCGCACCCACCGACCATGGCACCAGCTCGTTCACTGAGCCACCGATGCCACCCGCCCGAGGCGCTAGCAGTGCTGGCGCGTTGTCGTTCTCGTCCAGCACGAACACCTGCAGCGTCACGTTGCTGCCCAGAGATGGCACGCCCGCGTCGCGCGCGCTCACCTGGAACTGCAGCAGCTCCAGCTCCTCGTGGTCCAGCGGTTGCAGCGCGTACACCTTGCCGCTCTCCGCGTGCACCGACACGTAGCTCGACAGCGCGCGCTCGCCCACCCGCCGCTCCACCAGCGAATAGGACACCAGCGCGTTCTCCTGCGCGTCCGCGTCCCGCGCAGACACCGTGAAGATGTGGCAGCCCGGCGGGTTGTTCTCTTTCACGAACACTGTGTACTCGGGCTGCGCGAACGCTGGCGCGTTGTCGTTCACGTCGGCCACCTCCACAGAAACACTGGCCGTGGCCCACAGTGAAGGCGAGCCCCCGTCCCGCGCGGTCACCACCAGCTCATAGGCCGACACGCTCTCGCGGTCCAGGGCACTGTCCAGCACCAACGAGTAGTAATTCTTGAAGGTGGACACCAGCTTGAAAGGGACGTGGGACGTCAAGGAGCAGGTGACCAGCCCATTGACACCCATGTCTTTGTCGGACACGCTGATCAGGGCGATGACTGTACCCAGTGGAGCGTCCTCTCTAATTGGAAGTGATAAAGACTTGAATTCCAAATCTGGGACATGATCGTTGTTGTCTTCTACTTCCACAATAACTCTACAATGGCCAGAAAGTGGGAGCTGTCCCATATCAATGCCCTCTACAATAATTTCATAGGATTTGCTTTCTTCAAAATCAATATATCCCTTTACAATAATTTGTCCAGTAATTGGATCTATGTGAAACTTGGATTTCACATTTGGCGAAACATCATTTGAGAATGAATAAACAATGTCCCCATTCAATCCTTCGTCTAAATCTGAGGCGTTAAGTTTAATTACCAGTGTTCCATTAGGAACATTTTCTGGTAATCTCACCTTATAAAGGGTTCTGTCAAAAGCTGGGGCATTGTCATTGGCATCCAGTACTGTGATGAGTAACTGAATAGTGCCAGTCAACTCGGGTTTGCCTCCATCAGTGGCTGTGAGCACTAAAAATATCTCCGGAGCTTCTTCTCTGTCTAAAGATTTCCATAGTATAAGCCCAAGACCTTTTACCAGCTCATCATCAGATGGTTTTTCCAGAGAAAAGTATTCATTTGGGCTCAGTCTGTAAGTGAGCAGGGCGTTCTCCCCGATATCGGCATCCGAGGCGCCCTCTAGTGGAAACCGAGAGTCAAGCGGCCTGGATTCCGCTATGGACAGGTTCTTTTGTGTTGCTGGGAACACCGGCGGGTTATCGTTAATGTCCCTCACCTCCACGTCCACATGGAAAACCTGCAGCGGCCCGTCCACGATCACCTCCAGGTGGATGCTACACTCCGAGTTCCACCCACACAGCTCCTCGCGGTCGATCCGAGAATTCACAAACAAAATGCCATTCTGCAGATTTACCTCCAGAAGATCTCCGCGGCTCTTGGACGCCACCCGGAACAGGCGCGGCACTAGCTCCGCCAGCTCCAGCCCCAGGTCCTGTGCGATGCGGCCCACGAAGGTGCCGTGTTTGGCCTCCTCGGAGACCGAGTAGTGGAGCTGACCGTTCCCTGCCTCCCAGGTTGCGAGGAGAAGAAGCAAGAGCAGCAGACGCCGGGATTCCTGGCCGCTTCCCCAGGAAAACTCCATCTTTAGTGCACAGTGTTTTGTTCTGATTAAATATCGTTTCTCAAAGTCAAGAGAAATCTTTTGATCGGTCGGTCAAGTGCAGCTGCATCCTCCATATTTCAGACTCCAAAGAATGCATATAGTTCCTTCCAGTAAGAATAGAAGGAATTTTCCCCTCTTCTTTCTTCTCTCATGTATTTTGTGGTAAAGAGCGACATCATGTGGCTCCAAACCGTAAGTAGCAATTGTGGAAATCCACACACACTCTACTATAAACTACTTGGTTTTATTTATTCTTTCAGCCGTTTTGGAAAATAGGAATACATTTTGTACTATTGTGGTACACATTGTACCACTGATTGATTGAGTGTGGTCCTTAGTTTCACCATAGGGGCACCTTTTACTTCAGTAGAAATAATTTTTTCAACACAGGCTTTAAGTATTACAGAGACCTAACTACACACTTTGTAAACATGTAACCGTAAAGTGTTGATTACAAAAATTCATTAAAGATTCCTGTATTCCCAAGAATTCCAGGGTTTTTTATTAATGATAACACCCTCTTCGCCCTAGTATTTTTGGTGTTGTAGACTTAAGGGGACTGGTCTCTAGGGAACTTCTAGTCCCAAGAACAAGCTATTGAAAGGGAAATTTTCAGATGTTTTATAAAAGAATCAAAGACCATCAGCATTTAATTAAATGTCTTCCTTGAGTCATGTCAGGGCTGAAAGTGCAAGGAAGCAGGAAGTTACAGCAAATAGCTTGCATGGAAAAGCATTCCAAATAATTTTATTCATTGGAACTCATTTGCTCCCATGAGCGAGGCTGGTATTCTCATTTTGACTCTTACAGTTTATAAGTACTTGCTTGTTCTCCAGTAGGTAATGTGCCTAAGCTTCTATTTTCTCCTATAGTGCTTATATATTTTAGCCAAACTGAATATTTCCTGCTTCCAATAACATTTTTCAATAAACAAACATGTTCATTTTGTCCTGTCTACAAGTAATCCACATCATTTCTAAACTCTTCTAAAGCCAATTTTTATAACCACTTAAAAGTTCCCTGACCCATGAAGAATGTCATGATTAAACCAATTAAACAGGTATTTTTTCTTCTTTTACAAACTGCAGCACCACGGTGGAATCGTGTGGGCCATTTATTACATTAATTTATCTCATAAGCATTTGAGTATGTGTGTCCTTTTTTGGAATATATATTTTAAAGGGAATAGTTGTATCTTAATTGTTTAATAGCTCAAAGGGACTTACTTAATATTTGCTAAATATTTACCCTGTGGAAAAGATTTGGTTTCCTTCCATTTCCTAATAAAATGCATTAATTTAAGGTGATCGCATAGCTAGTTGGGAAAATGTGGTGTTTCGGCAGCCTGTATAATTTTCTAAAGACACAAAAAAAGTCTCTAGACATTTCCCCAATTAAGATGTATTTCAAGTTCCATGTTGAAAACTTGGGTTTTAGCTTAATTTTTATTCTAATTCTTGGTAATCACGATCTTTGAATCATCCTGGGTATTAATGGGGAATGAAGACTTCCCAATAAATAAACCACAATACATTTATTCTTACATAAAGAAATTTAATATATAAAGACATAATGGTAGCTATTTAAAAGCTTTCTTTGCCTCCTGTATTCATAAAGTTCTTCTCATCCTGTTTGTCTAAACAAAAATCAATCTAGTGAAAATAGCTTTATGCTCCCTCTCTATCGAAGAGCTACATTCACACAAACACACACACACAAATCAAAACAACAACAACAAAAAAACCCACCAACTTTCTGAATCAAACAGAAACCAGAGTACTTTCACTATTTGGGGACCCAAACTAGATTTTTACAAAATGATCATTGACATCAAGCACATTGGAAAAAAAGAGGAAGAATTCCATTTTCACACATTTCATTTGTAATATTTTCATTTGCCAGGTATTTTAATGTACAGATGGGGAATGCAGCAGAATAGAAAAGGATGTTTATTTGGTAGCTATTCAATATTTATTTGGCATAGCATCAATATATCTGCGAAACAAAAATTCCAAAGTCTTCAAAATGTCTTTGCCAAGAGTCTTGTTAGACAAGAATTTCAAGAGGCAAGCTGGATTTGAAGATTGAAGTTCCATATCTGGGAGGACAAGTACTTTGGCTGACTCTATTATATTCAAGAAGCTGATAACAGAACTAAATTTTTAAAATATTGACCTGAGTTGGACACACTATGGCTACTACTTCAGGGACAAGGGAGCAACAAAGGATAGTGGCAAAAAAGGAAATAAAGAAAATGAAAGTCGGGAGAAGGAGAGGAGTCAAGAAAAGTATCTATTTTACATGTTAGACCTCTCACACTGTCAATGAGTATTGACCAGGTTTCAGCTGGTTACTATTTCTCTCCAGTGGTAGGGAAACTTAAATGGGAGTCCAACTAATTGCTAGAGGAGATAACCAAATGTGTGGGGGGAGTGATTAGAAAAAAGTCTAACTTCAATTTTATTTGGTTCTGGTTATTTGGAGTTTTCTACTTACTGCATGGCACACATTAATAGGTAGGATGCTATTCAGAGAAGGTAACCAGTAATAACATTAAAACATTGGCTTATCAAACTTATTTCATATTGACATCCTTAGTATGGTATGTAAAAGACACTAATGAATAAAAAGTTTTGCTAGTAGGGATAGTTTTAAAATTAGATACCATAATTATTTTCAAGATATTGTTCAGATTGAAAATTATTTTTAACAAGGTTTAAAACATTCTTTTAAAATGAATATATAAATATACTACAGAGCTATTAAATTTTCACTTCATATTGATATTTGAGTTATTAGTAATAAATAAATTTGAACACATAATACAGTAGTATTATTAAAGTAGTATTAAATAAAGTAGTGATAAACTAAAGATGAACAAAAATACAATTCTAAATGCAATTGTTATTCTCGATTTTTCTCCCAACTGGGAAATCAACAAACAATAAACAGGATTTCCAAATAAGAGCACAAGGCCTAAAATGAATCACATTCAAGTGAAAAAGAAGGATTGACACTCCAAACAAATGAATAAGAGAATAAAAGAGGTTCCGTAAAAGACAATAGGTGTAATGATCTATTTTTTGAAACTGAAGGTGGAAAAGCATAATCAATAGGGAATTATAAGCATTTAGGTGAACTCATAAAATGAGCAAGTAACATTCGTACTAACAGGTAGTAGGAAGTCCAAATGAAAAGTGGCAAAAGATATTGAAGAAGCATTGTGTAGGGAGGGATAAGTATAAAACGAGTCGAAATCAAATTCTCTAAATAATGAAACTCATCTAGAAAAAATATTTGTCTTATACCCAGGCATTTAGCAATAAAATAATCCTACTACTGCACCTGCTAACAAACAAAATTACAAGTGTGGATCTCATGACTTACTGCTGATTTGGTTCAAAAATTAGCAACAAAAATCTTAGCATTTTAACCACAAAACCAAAAAACTGGAAAAGTCTAATTATGAATCACATAATTCATACTTAACTATTAACGTATTTCCAAAATAGTGGAAACATTGAGGAATGAAAAAGACATTTTGGAAAGAATAAATAAAAATTACTCACTTTGACTGAGTGATCAACGTCCACATCCTGTTTCTCCTCTCTATCCCGGCTAATTGGACAAGGAGGAAGGCTAGGGCTAAAAGCCATGAGGTCGGTCTTGGGCAACTCCTCTCCAGAGCACACCCTCTGCTGCCTCTGCTGCGAGTATGACCAGCTCCCCACCGCGCTGGAGCACACCAGCGTGGGCTTGCCCGGCCCACACGCGCCTTCGGTTGGCGGCGCAGAGCACCTCAGAGCAGTATATAGCAGCAGTGTGAGCACCAACAGACTAGACACTGCGCACACGGCGATGATCAAGTACACGTTGACATCCATCAGTGCAGCCTCAGGGCCGGTGGTGCCAGCGGACGCCCGGGACGAGGCCTTGGGTGCCTGGCCACTCTCCACCAGCGACACCAGCACAGTAGCTGTGGCGGTCAATGAGGGTTCACCGTGGTCCTTCACCAGCACCAGTAGGCGGTGGCGCGCGGCATCCACCTCGTCCAGGGCACGCGTCGTGCTGATCTCGCCCGTGTACAGCCCCACGCGGAACGGCATGCGCGCGCCACCAGTCCCTGGCTGCAGCTCGTACGAAAGCCACGCGTTGTAGCCTGAGTCAGCATCCACTGCACGCACCTTCGCTACCACGTGGCCCGCACCCACTGACCGCGGCACTAGCTCACTCACTGCACCACCGATGCCACCCACCCGAGGCGTCAGCAGTGCTGGCGCGTTGTCGTTCTCGTCCAGCACGAACACCTGCAGCGTCACGTTGCTGCCCAGAGATGGCACGCCCGCGTCGCGCGCGCTCACCTGGAACTGCAGCAGCTCCAGTTCCTCGCGGTCCAGCGGTTGCAGTGCGTACACCTTGCCGCTCTCCGCATGCACCGACACGTAGCTCGACAGCGCGCGCTCGCCCACCCGCCGCTCCACCAGCGAGTAGGACACCAGCGCGTTCTCCTGCGCGTCCGCGTCCCGCGCAGACACAGTGAAGATGTGGCAGCCCGGCGGGTTGTTCTCCCTCACGAACACTGTGTACTCGGACTGCGCGAACGCTGGCGCGTTGTCGTTCACGTCGGCCACCTCCACAGACACGCTGGCCGTGGCCCACAGTGAAGGCGAGCCCCCGTCCCGCGCGGTCACCACCAGCTCATAGGCCGACACGCTCTCGCGGTCCAGGGCGCTGTCCAGCACCAAAGAGTAGTAATTCTTGTAGGTGGACACCAGCTTGAAGGGGACGTGGGGCGTCAGGGAACAGGTGACCTGTCCATTGACACCTGAGTCACGGTCAGACACACTGATCAGGGCGATGACTGTGCTAACTGGCGAGTCTTCTAATACAGGTAAAGATAGTGATTTAATAACTAACTCAGGTAAATTATCATTGATGTCCACAATTTCGAGTAGAACCGTGCAGTGATCTGACATTGGAGGATTTCCTTTATCCGTGGCTTCTACCTGGATTTCATATGACTTACTTTCCTCGAAATCTATGTTACCCTTTACACTGATTTGTCCATTGACTGGATCTAAATGGAATTTTGACAGAATATCTGTTGACATGTCCGTATTGAAAGAATATACGATATCCTTATTTACTCCTTCATCCAAATCTGTGGCGTTAACAGTCACCACTAGGGTACCATTTGGTGCATTTTCGAATAATCTGACTTTATAGATCGTCCTCTCAAACGCTGGGGCGTTGTCGTTTACATCTAAAACAGTGATCTTTAGTTGAGTCGTGCCAGTGAGCTCAGGTTTCCCACCATCAATTGCTGTTATTAGTAAATAATGCTTAGGAGTGTCCTCTCGATTTAAATTTTTTTTCAACACGAGTCCAAGGGATTTAATTTCCTCATCATTTCTTTTAACGTTCAAGGTAAAATATTCAGTGGAATCAAGACTGTAAGTCAACAACGAATTTGTTCCGATATCTGCATCTGATGCGCCCTCTAGCGAAAACCGAGAGCCAGGCTGTCGGGATTCGGAAATAAACAGATTCTTTACAGCCATTGGAAAAACTGGCGCGTTGTCATTAATGTCCTTCACTTCCACGTCCACATGGAAAACCTGCAGCGGCCTGTCCACTATCACCTCCAGGTGGATGCTACACTCCGAGCTCCACCCGCACAGCTCCTCGCGGTCGATCCGAGAATTCACAAACAAAATGCCATTCTGCAGATTTACCTCCAGAAGGTCCCCGTGTGTTTTGGACGCCACCCGGAACAGGCGCGGCACCAGCTCCGCGAGCTCCAGCCCCAGGTCCTGCGCGATGCGGCCCACGAAGGTGCCGTGTTTGGCCTCCTCGGGGACGGAGTAGTGGAGCTGGCCACTCCCCACCTCCCAGGCTGCGAGGAGCAGAAGAGAAAGCAGCAGGCACTGGGCTCCAGGATCTTCTCGCCAGGAGAATATTGCAAGCATTTTCCAAATATTAGATTGCCTTTACATTGATCCAAACTTTAAAAATAATTCGAGTTCCCTATCTTCATTTCTTAAACTCCTCGGTGTTAAATTTTAGAGAGGATGAAGCAAAGCAGTATCTGAATACGTAATGCACGCTGTCTTTTATGGAGAAAGACTTTGTGGTGGACAGCGACATCATGCGGCTAAATGTGTAAGTATTAAATATGTAAATATATCTTCTTTTCCTTGTATGTCGTTTGAACGTTCCCAAAATTTGTAGTTTCAGTTGTAATATCCTTCGGTCACTCCTCAAAGTCCTTATATTTTACCTAAATATTTCCTTAGAACTTTTATACTAATTCACTATCAATTGTGCTAATTCATGACATACAGTAAAATACTGTGATTCCTGTTTTAACAGTGGACATCTATTGGAAATGTTTCCCACGTGACAGCCACTTTTCTACTTGTCTTAATGGAATTATCCCGTTAAACTCTCACAATCCTCTGAAATAAGTTTTAATATTATTCACTTTTTATAAACACATAGAGGTTAAGTAAAACAATATTAACTGTTGGTACGATGGGATTTCAATCTGATTCAAGACAACTTACCATTAACCTCTTTACCTCCCAAGCTACATTTTACAGAAAAATCAGATCCTTTCAGATTTATGATCATCAAAACATTGAGACATTTAAGTATTTAAAAGTGTGTGTGTGCTGTGTATATTAAAACATACATGTATCTATTTTATATTATTACAGAAACTGTTAATTTTTTAAAATATGTACATTTATGGTTTTTTTATTTGTAGAATGTCTATAATTCCCTCCCATGCCCCTTTTTCAAGAACTACGGCCTCATCAACTATCTTGACTGTTACTACATAAAGATTTCAGAAGTCAGTCCTTTACAGAGAAATTCAAACAGGAAATTTGTTTCCTATTGTGGGAATGTGATTTGTATATTTGCTACATTCATATCACATCAATTAAGAATATATTAGGTTTAATTTTCTCCACACTCTTTATGTATTTGAATTTACCTGTATATACTAAAATGTTAACAATATAAAATAATTATGTTTTTGATGATCTCCACTCCTGATGAATTTCTAGATTCCAGCTTCTTTAAAAGTTGTTACTTGAAAGAATTATGATTTAACCAATCAGTGAAGGGAGAAAAGTAACCTAGGAACATAAGCCAGTATTTATTCAACATATTTAACACTAAGTAATAAAACATTCTAAAGATCTCTGTGAATTCAGTGAGAAGCATGAATTCTCTCAGCATTTGGAAGTGGGGCAAAGAAAATTCATGGAAAGAGGTCAAATTTAGAGAAATAAAAGAATGTACAAATTTTTGCTTATAGCCAGACCATTTCAAAATAAAATCAAACATGTGATTTAAATATTTGGGGGAAAAGTTTTCATTTCAGCTTTTGTTTCCTGTGTACTCATTAAATGGAAGCCAGGACTGCAACTTACTCAGATTTTATTATTCATATTTAGAATAGGATAAATTATCAATTGTTGTTTTTGTGAATAAATAAATTAATATTTTGAATTAATTTTTTCAAGCAAGATCAATAAAAATGTAAGTTAAATTAATGATATTTGTTAATATCAAACTTACATAATTTCTAACTGATTCTATTGTGCTATATTATGAAGTAAACATTTAAGAATTATTTCTGAAAAGCATGGAACTAAGAAATAATTATAGCTATTAATATTCCAGTTACCACTTTGCTGAATTTTGAAAGATGGTGGCTAGTTTGAAAATGAGAGATAAACTTAAAATTTTTTAATTTCATGGACTTTATATTAATGAGATATCTTTGACAACTTATTGTAATACTATGCTTTTCAGTACCTTTAAGAGTTATATTCATTGCGAAATGGGATGTCACATGGGAATTTATAACAGAGTAGACTCCATACTGATTATTAAGAGATAAAGGTAATATTAAAGGAAATACAATTTTAAAAGATTGAGCCATTTTGTAGATAAAGTATCAGTGAATAGTTTCTACTACCACCTAGACATCTCTTAGACAACCAAGAAAAAAATGTAAATAAGAATTAAAAAAAAAAACTTATAGAGCAACAGATTGTGATTCCTGGAGATCTGGACATATGTGAATATAATTTTAAAAGCATATCATTTACGCTTTTAACATAGTGGTCAAGTAACTTGGAAATGGATATTCTGACCTAACTATGGAATGGCTAAAGGTAAGATCACTAATGGAAGTTATTTCTATGATTTATCAATATACACGTATATTTAGAATAAACAGCAAATAACTAAGAACCAAGCAGTAGAGGACTGTTTAAGACAGTTATTTTATTGCAATACATCTTCCTTTGGTTGGAAAAGCTAAAAAAATTCTTTCCAAGGGTAGCATTTACTTGTAGAGTTCAGTGTTTTAATTACCCAAAATAAATGTTTCAAATGAAAATGTAGTCATCCAAGACCAGGCCTCACCTTTTGGAAAAATTCCAATTCCATTAGGAATATGGATGCTTCCAGGTAAAATTGAGTGAGCTCACATTAACAGAAAATGTATTCCCATGCATAGAATTAGACGCCAGAAAAAGGTAGTCATTCTCTGCAGTGGGAGGCCTGCACACATTGGCCTAATGATAATGATACTGAAAGGATGATTTATCAACCATTAACATAAAGACTGGGTAGTCTCCACTTAAATGAAGAAAAAGTCCCACCACCTGAACAACCCCAGTGTGATTTTTAAATGTTAAGATTTTCAAATTAAACAAAATAGAGAGGGTCTCTTTTCTCAATACTCTCTATTTTTGCCTGATAACTCAAAAATTTTATCAGTGTGAAATCTTTATACCAAATAATGGGTTATTTTACTTATAAAAAACATACTTAAGATTAGCAATTATTCCTAAGTGCTGTCATTTTGTTGTAACAACCTGTGCTACATACTTTTGGAAATTCTGGCATTAAAATATCCACTCAGTCTACTTTCAAATACAAATAAAAAGGTCAGGTGCGGTGGCTCACTCCTGTAATCCCAGTACTTTGGGAAGCCTAGGAGGGTGGATCACTTGAGGCCAGGAGTTTGAGATCAGCCTGGCCAACATGGTGAAACCCCGTCTCTACTAAAAAGAAAAAAAAAAAGCCGGGTGTGGTGGTGGGCGCCTGTAATCCCAGTTACTCAGGAGGCTGTGAGGCAGGAGAATCACTTGAACCCAGGAGGCAGAGGTTGCAGTGAGCTGAGATCACACCACTGCACTCCAGCCTGGGTGACAAAGCAAGACTCTGTCTCAACAACAACAACAACAACTAAAGAAAAAAGAAAAATATAGAAAAAAATGTAACTTATTAACTATTACATAGACAAGGGCATTGTTGATCCAAAGTTAGTTTGAAAATCTAAGAAATGTCCAGGATATAGGTTATTCCAAACACTATCTGACAGATTGGATAGACAGTGTCAATTGAAAATATGTATTATATAATCAAATTCTTTAATATCTTCCGATTGTGATTTTCAGTTTTTAAAAGAGAGCAATGTTTAATTTACAAATTTTGCTGAGGTGTTTTTCAGGCTTTCATGGTTTATTACCATTATAGTAATTACCAATATAGTAATTACCATTACTATATTCCGTCGGAATGTCAAAATGTAAAAATAAGAAAACAGTTATGTAGATTGTTTAAGTAAATTGTTCAGTAAATGCAAGAAATTGATCTCTAATTCATATTCAATATTGCACAGTAGGATGATATAAAATAAATGAAGAACTATGAATCTAAATAACTAGTAGAAATCATATAGAATTTTTAAAAAGAATAGTTTTAGAATTGGCAAGAAAAATTAAAAGACTCACCTTTCCTACGTATTCTGATTCTGAGAGCTGTCTCTCTTCTGTGGAGTCTGGACCTTGAGATAAGCTAGGGCTGAAGGCCATGAGGTCCGTCTTGGGCGGGTCCTCCCCAGAGCACACCCTCTGCCGCCTCTGCTGCGAGTAAGACCAGCTCCCCACGGCACTGGAGCACACCAGCGTGGGCTTTCCTGGCACACGAGCACCCTCAGTTGGCGGCACCGAGCACCGCAGCGCCGTGTACAGCAGCACCGTGAGCACCAACAGGCTGGATACTGCGCAGATGGCGATGATCAAGTACACGTTGACATCCACCAGCGTAGCCTCTGAGCCCGCGGCGCCCACCCACGCCCGCGACGAGGCTTTGGGTGCCTGGCCACTTTCCACCAACGACACCAGCACGGTGGCCGTGGCCGTCAACGTCGGCTCTCCGTGGTCCTTCACCATCACGAGTAGGCGGTGGCGAGGCGAGTCCGTCTCGTCGAGGGCACGTGTCGTGCTGATCTCGCCCGTGTACAGCCCCACGCGGAACGGGATGCGAGCGCTGCCAGTACCCAGCTGTAGCTCGTACGAAAGCCAGGCGTTGTAGCCTGAGTCCGCGTCCACTGCACGCACCTTCGCCACCACGTACCCTGCACCCACCGACCACGGCACCAGCTCACTCACCGCGCCGGCAGCGGTGCCAGCCCTAGGCGGCAACAGTGCCGGCGCGTTATCGTTCTCGTCGAGCACGAACACCTGTAGAGTCACGTTGCTGCTCAGAGACTGCACGCCCCCATCCCGCGCGCTCACCTGGAACTGCAGCAGCTCCAGTTCCTCGCGGTCCAGCGGCTGCAGCGCGTACACCTTGCCGCTCTCCGCGTGCACCGACACGTAGCTCGACAGCGCGCGCTCGCCCACCCGCCGCTCCACCAGCGAGTAGGACACCAGCGCGTTCTCCTGCGCGTCCACATCCCACGCTGACACCGTGAAGATGTGGCAGCCCGGAGGGTTGTTCTCCTTCACGAACACTGTGTACTCAGGCTGTGCGAACGTCGGCGCGTTGTCGTTCACGTCGGCCACCTGGACAGATAAGCTGGCGGTGGCCCACAGTGAAGGCGAGCCTCCGTCCCGTGCGGTCACCACCAGTTCATAGGCTGACACGCTCTCGCGGTCCAGGGAGTTGTCCAGCACCAACGAGTAGTAATTCTTGAAGGTGGGCACCAGCTTGAAGGGGACGTGGGGCGTCAGGGAGCAGGTCACATGTCCATTAGTACCAGAGTCGCGATCCGACACCGTGATGAGAGCAATGACCGTGCCCAGGGAAGCGTTCTCTGAGATGGGAAGTGAAAGAGACGTTATTGAGACTTCTGGTGTGTTATCATTGATGTCCACAAGTTTTAATGAAATTTTACAATGTCCTGACATTGAAGGGGTTCCTTTGTCAGTTGCAGTGACCTGAATCTCGTAGGATTTTGCTTCTTCATAATCTAATTTTCCCATAGTTCTGATTTCCCCTGAGCTGGGATCTATGGTAAACTTAGTCTGTATAGTGGAGAACACATCACTACCAAGTGAATACACAATCTCGCTGTTTGATCCTTCATCTGCATCAGAAGCGTTTAATTTAACCACTAAGGTCCCATTTGCAGTATTCTCTAACAATTTTACTTTGTAAACTGATTGGGCAAAAGTTGGTTCATTGTCATTTACATCTAATACCTTAATAAGTATTTGAACGGTGCCGGTGAGCTCAGGTTTGCCCCCATCAGTAGCCACCAGTAACAAATTAACCTCAGCAGTTTCCTCTCTGTCCAGCGATTTCCCCAGCACGAGAGACAAAGATTCGCTTAGTTCATCATTTGTCTGTATATCTAGGAAGAAAAACTCACTGGAGCTGAGCTTGTAGGAGAGAAGAGCATTTACTCCTATATCTGCATCAGATGCTCCCTCTAGAGGAAACCGAGAATTAAGCAGCCTCGATTCGGGAAACCGGATAGTCTTTACTGTCATTGGAAATACTGGCGGGTTGTCGTTAATGTCCTTCACTTCCACGTCCACATGGAAAACCTGCAGCGGCCTGTCCACGATTACCTCTAGGTGGATGCTACATTCCGCGCTCCGCCCACACAGCTCCTCGCGGTCGATCCGAGAATTCACAAACAAAATGCCATTCTGCAGATTTACCTCCAGAAGGTCCCCATGTGTTTTGGACGCCACCCGGAACAGGCGCGGCACCAGCTCCGCGAGCTCCAGCCCCAGGTCCTGCGCGATGCGGCCCACGAAGGTGCCGTGTTTGGCCTCCTCAGAGACGGAGTAGCGGAGCTGGCGGCTCCCCACCTCCCAGGCTGCGAGGAGCAGAAGCGAGAGCAGCCATGTCCAGGCCTCTCGGCCCCGTCTGATAGAAGACGCCATTATCAATCCTCAACAATTGGATCAAATTAGAGGAGCATGTTTTGCAAAAAATTTAAATATTCTAGTCTCTGTTAAAGTCCTGCTGCTTCTCTTATTCTTCCGCTTCTCTGAAGTAACAAAGGGGCTCTGGGTATTTTTCTTCCTAGAGAACACTCTATGGTGGACAGCGACATCATGTGGCTAAAACAAAAGCTCTACTGTTTATTCTGTAGATTTAAAACTAGTCAATTTTCTGGTTTAAGTTTACTCATAGCTTTCATCTTGGAAAAAATACCTGTTTTAAGCCCTAAAATATATTACCTTTTTACCCTTTTTTACTCTGGTAAAAAAAAACACACAACATAAAAATTAAAAACTAGCATATTAACTATGATTAAGTGTACATTTCAGTAATGTTAAGTATATTCACGTTGTTACGAAATTTTCATCTTGGAAAACAGAAACTCTATACCCATCAGACAACAACTCCCCTTTTCACCCTCACTCCAGTCTCTGGTAACCACAGTTCTATTTTCTATTTCTATGAATTTCACTACTTTAGATATTTCATGTAAGTGGACTCATACAGTATTTGTCTTTTTGTGACTGGCCTATTTCACTTAGCACAATGTCCTCAAGGTTCATCCATGTTGTAGCATGTGACAAGATTTATTTCCTTTTTAAGGCTGAATACTAGTCCATCGTATGTATACACCACATTTTGTTTATTCATTCAAACATCCGTGGACGGTTCCTCAAGGTTCATCCATGTTGTAGCATGTGACAGGATTTCTTTCCTTTTTAAGGCTGAATAATAGTCCAACATATGTTTACACGTTTTGTTTATTCATTCAAGTATCCGTGGACATTTGAGTTGCTTCCATCTCTTGACTGCTGTGAACAGTGCTGTCATGGACATGGGTGTGCAAATATTTCCTTGAGACCCTGCTTTCAATTCTTTTGGATATTTAGCATTTTTCAGTTTCTTCAAATGAAGAACATAGTAACCAAAGGTATTTTAGTCCATTGAAAATATATGTATATATATACTGTTGTTTTATGATTTAATTTTGATTTTTGAATTGTTTGCAGATGTTTTGAAATTAATAATTTATTTGTTTCTCATTTGGATAATGTATTATTAATTTAGAATATTTCCTTTTCCATTACATTTAGACTTTTATGCAAGAACAATACAAGTTATCTTTTTTTAGTGTTAATTACTTGAGAATATCTTTTTAATTTTTAGCTGATCCCTTCACAGTAAAAAAAAATGAAAATAGAATAAAGATAAGATGAGGATGAAATAAAATGAATCAAGGAGTGGGATATCATACAAAATGCATAATAAAGGGTCACTTTCAGTTACTCTAACCATGTCACAAATTTTGTTTTCAGCTTCCTAGAGCAAAGAGAAAAGTAAGATTAATTGCAAAATTTGCAATGTCCATAAGAGAAAAGCAAAGCTCTTGTTAAGAAAAGCTGGCTTTTTTTCCAATAACAATTTTTCCCCTCATGTACAGTATCTTAAGATACTCATTTGTACCATCTATGGAAGTGTGTATTTATATTAATCATACTCTAACAATGAATCCCAAGTTAACTGATTTAAGCAAAAATAAACCAGAGAATCCTTTACTGACTTGTACATGGAAGTGGGTGATTAATTACTGGTTTCAGGCAGAACTGGGTCTACACCCTTCCATAATTCCATAAGGAAAATAATCTCCACATTTATAATTCCTTTTCCCCTGCTGACCATCTTCTCAGGTAGACTTTTCCCAATGTGCTGGCAAAATGGCCAAAGTAGCTTTCTAGACTAAAAATTACCAGTTTATTGACTCTTACAGAAAGTGCCCTTTTCTAACAGTCCAGCAAAAATCCTGGATATTACTTCCCACAGCCCAGTTTGTATGATATAAATTTCCTTTAGTCAATAATTGTGATTTTTCTCACATTGGCTAGACATAGGTCCATTTGTTCATTCTTGAAGCCAGGAAATGAAATCAGCTCCACCTAAATTATGTGAAATGAAAAGTGGGGGGTTGGTTCTTATGTGAACTGAAAAGTGGAGGTCATGGCATGTACCCAAATTCTCCTGGAGCTTAAACAGATGGCAGATAGCTATAGAACTGGTCATTACAGCATTATGTAGTTGCAAAGCAACTGCATATGTGTGACACCCAGTAATTATTGTTTAATCTATGGCCAACATTGACCACTGTTGACACATAGAAGGAATTATACCTAGAATCCAGATGCCAGCTTCAGAAAACATGACTTGCTTGAGATAATTTCTGCAATCATATAAGGTAATTATACTGGATTTTCAGAATGACATATGTGGGGGTGTAAGAGGCATTTTGTGCTGTTATTTAGGATTTCTGAGAATATAGAATATTTCCCCTTTCCCTCGGAGATAGAATACTGTTGCCAGATATGCAAGTATATTTCCCCCACAATGAAGAAAAGAGACTAAGAAGCCATGCTCAGCAAATCATCCTTCCTCTCACTGCACTTGATATCTCTTGGTACCTGTTTTGGGTCAAAGATAACCCAAAAGACATCACTTTTCTGAGGTTCAAATAAGTGACTTTATTTGGAATAAAGGTCTTTGCAGTTGTAACAAAGATGAGGATCTTTATATGAGATCATCCTAGATTAAAGAAGGCCATAAATCCAATGATGGTTGCCCCTTATAAAAGACAGAAAAAGAGAAGGCATATAGTAACACAGGAAAGAAGGAAATGTGAAGACAGAGGCAGGAACTGGAGTTATGCTGCCACAAGCCAAGCAATGCCAAGAGCCACCAGAAGCTGGAAGATGCAAGAAAAAGTTTTCCCCTAAAGTCTTCAGAAGAAATGTGGCCCAGGCAACACCTTGATTTTGGACTTCTGGCCTCTGTAAGAAAGAAGAAATTTATTCTTACAGAGACTCTGTAAGAGAATAAATTTCTGCTGTTTCAAGCCACCAAGTCTGTGGTAATTTGTTGCATCAGCCCAAGGAAACTAATATAGTACCCATTGCTAAAATTATACCCTTTGCACCTATCTACGCAACTGTATGTCCCTTAACGTTTACATGTCCAAGCACTCATTCTTGCAAAACCTTCAACCTAGTCTTTCACAAAACTACTAGAAGACCCTAGAAGAAAAAAACAACAAAGGGAATGGATCCTAAGCAAGAAAAAAGAAGGAATATCTATGACATTTTAAATTTCAGTTTATTATTTTTCTTCTGCTACCTTTTATATTTAAGAAAAAGTAATCAAAACACAGTAGATTTTTTCCATGGAATTCAAGTTATCTAATCTGCTTAATGGTCAGATGTCTTAGTAGAAAGTGTCAACAATAATGTTCTCCTACAGTTGTATTTCCTGTTGTAAAAAAAAATGCCCTCCTCTTAAAATTTGTTCTGTTCATATTAGCTTAATGGCAGCGGAACCCCAATACATATGCTGTTGTGAGTTAACATTCAGTTTTTCCTCTAAAGTAAACCTAATTTTATTTATTGCCCCTACAGAGTCCTTTGTAGTTTTGGGGGACTTCCTATGACAGCTTTTCTCCACATGTTGGCTCAGCATCCTGGATTGCTTTGACTTTATGGCATCTCAGTATCAATCTAATTGATGTACAATTACTCAGTGCTTATGTAATTGCTGTAACAGGAAAAGATAGCAGAAGAGTCTTTCACTGGCAGTTACATAATTCTGCTTGGAAGTGACACACCATTCACATTTCATTGGCCAAAGGAAATCACGCAATCGTGCTACTTCAAAACAACAAAAAAATGAAATCCTCCAGCATTCTCAGAGGAATATTGGTAGTGGCTACCAACACAAACCATTTCTCATTTTCATCTATTTGCATCCTTCACTGACCACAAGTCTCTAAGATCCCTCAAATGATACCTTACTAGTTTGTGGAAGAAATCTCATGAAGAAAGATAAGCCTGTTGAAAGTTGTGTTAACTATATGAAGATTTGGAATGGAGGAAGAACTTTAACTACCAATGGGAAATCCATTCATATTTACATTAAAATAAATACGAAGTGACAATACCACTCCACAATCATCTTTTCTTCCATTCTAGAATTACCTTTTCATAAAATTACTTTTCAAATTTTGCACTCCTACACACATTTATTTTGGTTTAATAGTAATTCACTATTATTTGTGATTCACTTTCAAGTTAATAACCTCAACTAACCTAGAAAACTAAATAAGGAAATATTGAATGTATCTAAAGGCAATGCTAAGCCTGGACATTAATATTGTTAGCAAATGAAGCTCTGGGGACATAGTAATGTGAATTGGAAAGAGAAATTATTTTGTGATTTTCTGATCTATTTTTTCCAATTTTATAATCCTACAAAGTTTGTCTCATATTTTGAGGAACTGGGACATTTTCTTGGCAACATGATCCTAAGATTTTTTTTTTCTGATTCTTGCCAAAAGGCTGAGTATGATAATATATTAAAAGTTACAGAACATGCTTACAGCCTATTTTTTTTACAATACTCTAAGCAACAACTCTGTATCAACTCAAATCTCTGGAAACTTAACTAGCAAATTATATTAATTTCTCATAGAATGTCTTCACAATGGGACATTCACATATGTTTGAATGTTTGACAAATAAAAATATATTCATTTAATATTTAAGTAACTTCAGAAATAAACATAGGAAATAAAATTTAACATTATGCCCATGACTGAATGACTAGCAAACACAATGATGTCTACATCAAGGATATTTCCGTGGGTTTTGCAAAACTGCTATAAAACATGCTGCCCAGTATATTGCTCAACCTTTACACAATCATCAGTAATCAAACCTTCCTTGATTTTGTAGCAGAAAGAGGCTATTTTTTCTCTCTTGAAGAAATAGTATAGAGAATTTCCTTTTATTGTTATTTTTCATACTCCTATATTGACTTACAGGACAGTAAGCATTGGGATTTGCACTCAGCCTAGGCTTGATTTTTGAAATAATGACTCCCATCTTTCTCTTGATCTTTTACTTTGGCCATAAGCAGATTTTTTAATAATTTGCTTTTGCAGATTTCTTCCACTGTAAGCTACCTTAAACATTTTAGGAAAGGTAAAGAACTGTATGACAGCAAGCAAGTTTTGGATATCCTCAGGAAATTTGAAGAAAACTTAGTAATAATACTGAACTTAGTTTTTCCGAGCCTCATCACCTTTATCCACAAAATGTGACTAAAGTCTTCATAAAATCGTAGGAAGGATTGAATAAGCTAAAAAGTAAAGGGTTTTAGAACATTTGTGAGTGAATGGGAGGAATGGGAGGTGCTTAATAAGTGTTTCCTAACTGGATCCCCGAAATAGCAAATACATGCAACATTAAGCCTTCTAGACCCAGGGGAACTCAAGGTTAATGGCATCAGGAAATTGTTCACAATGACAATGAAATCGTGGTTGTGTGTTGTCATAAAGAAATTAAACAAATCGCCCAATAAATGGTGTTTTTGTTTGGTTGGTTGGTCGGTTTTGGTTTGTTTTTGTTTTTGTTTGTTTTGACAGAGTCTCACTCTGTCGCCCAGGTTAGAGTGCAGTGGGGCGATCTCGGTTCACTACAACCTCCACCTCCCAGGTTCAAGCGATTCTCCTGCCTCAGCCTCCCCAGAAGCTGGGATTACAGGCGCCCGCACCATGCCTGGCCAATTTTTTTGTATTTTTAGTTGAGACGGCGTTTCACCATGTTGTCCAGGCTGGTCTCAAACTCCTGACCTCAGGTCATCTGCCCACCTCGGCCTCCCAAAGTTTTGGGATTACAGGCGTGAGCCACCGCCCCTGGCCAATTAATGTATTTTAAATTACATTTGCTTAAAACTATTCAGTTTATTGTTCACTTTGAAACTTACCCACATAAAGGAAAGGCAGATGATTTCTGTAACTTTGTCTAGAATTGTTTGTCCGGGGCTTGACATTTTACAAGAAAAGATAACATAATAAGTTACCCTGAATATATCACTGTTATTTTACTACATTGAGATCCTGTGTTAAATATGATCAACGTTATCTTATATTGTACCTTGTATTGTAGCTTTTTTTAACCTGCCGGAAATAACCGGAGCTGCAGGGTACAGTTGAGCTGCTGATCACCGTCCTTGACGTTAGTGATAACGCCCCACTGTTTGACCAGGCCGTATTTAAATCAAGAAATATTTGATTATTTAAATCAAGAAATACGACAATTTGTCCCTACTTTTTTTTTTTTTTTTTTTTTTTTTTTGCTTTCTAGTTCCATTCGAGACAAAACTGGCATTAATAGGATATCTACATTCAACGGTACGATTTATTTCAACGTTAGTGAACACCTTGAAGACATTGTTTTAAAGTGATATTTGAAAAGATGATTAGACAAGTTAAATGTGAAAACTATTTAAAGCCAAAACTCGAAAGTTGGACTTACATTACCAGAAAGATCCAAATTTGCTTCTGGTTGTTCATTTCTTTCTGACGTGTTAAGACTTGGAGGTAGGCCTGGGCTGAAGGCCATGAGGTCGGTTTTGGGTGGGCCCTCGCTAGAGCATACCCTCTGCTGCCTCTGCTGTGAGTTCGACCAGCTCCCCACCGCGCTGGAGCACACCAGAGTGGGCTTGCCCGGCGCACACGCACCCTCGGTGGGTGGCGCTGAGCACCGCAGCGCCGTGTACAGCAGCAGTGTGAGCACCAGCAGGCTGGACACCGCGCAGATGGCGATTATCAGGTACACGTTGACATCCACCAGCGCCGCCTCTGGCCCCGCGACACCCACCGACGCCCGCGAAGAGGCCTTTGGCGTCTGGCCGCTCTCTACCAGAGTCACAAGCACAGTGGCCGTGGCTGTCAGCGCCGGCTCACCGTGGTCCTTCACCAGCACCAGAAGACGGTAGCGGGACAAGTCAGCCTCGTCCAGAACACGAGTAGTGCTGATCTCGCCCGTGTACAGCCCCACGCGGAACGGCATGCGCGCGCCGCCTGCCGCCGGCTGTAGTTCATAGGACAGCCACGCATTGTAGCCTGAGTCGGCGTCCACTGCGCGCACCTTCGCCACCACATGACCCGCGCCCACCAATCGCGGCACCAGCTCACTGAATGCACCGCTAGTGCCACCCACTCGAGGCGCCAGCAGCGCCGGCGCGTTGTCATTCTCGTCCAGCACGAACACCTGCAGCGTCACGTTGCTGCCCAGAGGCGGCACGCCCGCGTCGCGCGCGCTCACCTGGAACTGCAGCAGCTCCAGCTCCTCGTGGTCCAGCGGCTGCAGCGCGTACACCTTGCCGCTCTCCGCGTGCACCGACACGTAGCTCGACAGCGCGCGCTCGCCCACCCGCCGCTCCACCAGCGAGTAGGACACCAGCGCATTCTCCTGCGCGTCCGCGTCCCGCGCAGACACCGTGAAGATGTGGCAGCCCGGCGGGTTGTTCTCCTTCACGAACACTGTGTACTCGGGCTGCGCGAACGCTGGTGCGTTGTCGTTCACGTCGGCCACCTCCACGGACACGCTGGCTGTGGCCCACAGCGAAGGCGAGCCCCCGTCCCGCGCGGTCACCACCAGCTCAAAGACCGACAGGCTCTCGCGATCCAAGGCGCTGTCCAGCACTAACGAGTAGTAATTCTTGAAGGTGGACACCAGCTTGAAGGGTACATGGGGCATTAGGGAGCAAGTCACCTGCCCGTTGGCACCTGAGTCACGGTCAGACACGGTGATGAGGGCGATGACGGTGCTGAGTGGAGCGTCCTCTCTGATAGGCAAATACAATGAAGTGACCGCCAGTTCTGGAGCATTATCATTTACATCCAACACTTTCACCAAAACCTTGCAGTGGTTTGACATCGGAGGACTTCCTTTATCAACTGCCTTTACTTGAATTTCGTAGGATTTTGTTTCTTCATAATCCAGTTTATCAATTAACCTGATTTCTCCTGAGCTGGAATCAACTTTGAATTTTTCTTGAATGTCATGAGAAATACCACTGTCAAAGGAAAAGACAACTTCACCATTTACACCTTCGTCAGCGTCGGAGGCATTTAATGTGGTCACTAATGTTCCATTTGCTGTAGTCTCTAATAAGTGGACTCTGTATACGGCCTGGTCAAACAGTGGGGCGTTATCATTAACGTCGAGGACGGTGATCAGCAGCTCAACTGTACCTTGCAGCACCGGTTTACCCCCGTCAGTGGCTGTCAGTAATAAGCGAAGTTCTGGTGTTTCTTCTCTATCCAAAGATTTTCTCAATTCAAGCCAAAGAGATTTACTCAGTTCATCACTTGACTGTACATCCAAAGAGAAATAATCACTCGGGCTGAGGGTGTACGCTAGAAGAGCGTTAACACCAATGTCTGCATCAGCAGCTCCTTCTATAGGAAAACGCGAATCCAGGAGTCTAGATTCAGGAATAAATATTATTTGTTCTCTGCCTCTGAAGACGGGTGGATTATCGTTAATATCTTTCACCTTCACCTCCACATGGAAAACCTGCAGCGGCCTGTCCACAATCACCTCCAGGTGGATGCTGCACTCCGCGCTCCTCCCGCACAGCTCCTCGCGATCAATTCGAGAATTCACAAACAAAATGCCATTCTGCAGATTTACCTCCAGAAGGTCCCCGTGTGTTTTGGACGCCATCCGGAACAGGCGCGGCACCAGCTCCGCCAGCTCCAGCCCCAGGTCCTGAGCAATGCGGCCAACAAAGGTGCCGTGTTTGGCTTCCTCCGGGATCGAGTAGTGGAGCTGGCCGCTCCCCATCTCCCAGGCTGCGAGGAGCAGAAGTGAAAGAAGCAGATCCTGGGCTCCCAGGCCTCCTCTCCTAGAAAACACCATTGCAAAAGGACTACACCTTTTTTATGCTCTCCCCTTACTTCAAAATCATGCTATTTTTATCTAATATTTCCAATCATTTATCTCTTTACCGTTTCTGTCTTCTTTCAGGCAGTGACAAAATGGAGCTTCCTCCTTTACTTTTAGTGATCAGTAGCTCCTTTTGACAAGACTTTGTGGTGTACAGCGACATCATGTGGCCAATGTAAAGTTTAGATCCATTCATTGATTTTCAAAATGCAATCTCTATATCCGTCTGCAATTTATTCAATGCAATCATTTTCAGTTTTATGTCCTTTGAAGACCCACGACATTTCAAATCTCATTGGAGAGTGTGTAATCCAGTATTTTCCTTTGGTAATGATTACAAACATATTACAATTGAATCAGAAACTTTAAGATATACTTAACCTCTCCTTACATCATTTTATTTAAAACAGTTTATCAGCTCATATATATTTATCATTAAATATTTGCAGCTGAATGTCAAAGTTTTAAAATAAGATACTTTGACTGATATGATTTACCTTATTCTAGGATAGCTTGGGTGTTTATTTTTTAAATGATATTATACACACACACATACATATGCACATGTATATATAGTTATCAGGTACTTACAGAT
The DNA here is from genome assembly GCF_037993035.2 of Macaca fascicularis. NCBI lineage: Eukaryota > Metazoa > Chordata > Mammalia > Primates > Cercopithecidae > Macaca > Macaca fascicularis. The sequence continues at coordinate 147,265,422 of NC_088380.1, read as the reverse complement.
GACATTTTGGAAAATTTCTGAACACATGTAAAATTCCTTTAATGTGGTATGAACAACTTCATCATTTTCTGATACTTTAACTGTTAGAATAAAGATATTTGTGACATTTTCCTTTGTTGCTTGTTATATAATATAATGACCTATGTATTGAACTTATAACTCTAACTTCCAGAAATCAGTACTCCTAATTGAATCAGTGTCCACTAGATCGTTTATTCCTATGTTAAATTTTCAGCCATGCTTTTTTCTTATCAAGACTAAACATTGTCATATTATAACAAAAATCATATGGATATTGAATCGCAATATCAAAGACACATACTGAGAGTATTAATATAGTCCATAGTCAAAAGAAAAATGTAAATCTAATGCAAAGATAGATTTAAAAATAATTTGAGAATAACCTACTTATTAATAAACCTCTCTTTCATTTTCAGTCCGATTCATAATCAGAATCCCATAGCTACATCTTAGTTTGACTAAGAAATGTGATCTGAATAAGCTATCACTAGTTATTTTTTAAAGGAATAGCCATAATGTTTATATTTTAAGTACTAAGAATAGTTAAGGATATTAATGTGAATAAGGATTATTTAATCCAGTATGTCTTCATAATCAGCAAGCCTAAATCCTTGTTTACTTGATAATTAAGATATAGATAAAACATGGAGCTATTTTATTTTTAACAAGTAGTTTATATTTTTTAACAGTTCAATGTAGTAATTATTACAAAAGATGGAGCAATATAAAATACATGAATATTCTCTTAGTCCAAAAGTGAAGCAAACTTTGAACTTGGAAACATTCTAAAGGTTAGTAGATTTAGAGAACGTTGTCAACATTTGGAAGTGCAAAATACTTTAATGTGTTATACATTTTGAAGAATGACACAGTGGTGAACTCTCTGGGTTTTTGCCTTATCTATTCCAGACTTGGACCTGAAGAAGCCAACAGCCAGAAACATTATTAGGTACTGATGCAAAAAGCTCAAAAAAAAGCATGCTCTTTCTAGACAAAGGACCAGGAAATAGGCAGCCTAGCAAGACAAAAAGCTCCTAGATAATCATTTACTCCAGATAATCACCACAAAAAAACACTGTGGCCCCACACCAGCAAAAGTTGACTGGGGAATCTAGATTTACACTCTTGCAAAGCTGTTAATGAGGAAACCCAATACTTCTGGTGGTGTCAGAATGAAACTGAGACTTTCATTCCCCCAACTGCTAACATGCTCCACAGCTGTGGTATCAGAGGAGACCATGTGGGCAGCCTGGACTCGTACCCCTATGCAGAAAATAACACGCTGCCACCTCCCACTCTCTGCTGGGGTGGTGCATTAGTCCATTTTGCATTGCTATAAAGGAATACCTGAGGCTGGGTAATCTATAAAGAAAAGAGGTTTATTTGGCTCATGGTTCTCCAGGCTATGTAAGAAGCATAGTGCCAGCATCTGCTTTTGGTGAGAGCCTCAGGAAGCTTCCAATCACAACTGAAAGCAAAGAAGGAGCCAGCATATCACATGGTAAGAGAGAGAGAAAGCAAGAGAGAGAGGGAGGAGGTGCCACACTCTTAAAAGAAAATCTCATGTGAACTCATAAAGTGGTAACTCACTCATTACCAAGCACCAAACCATTCATAAGGAATCTGCCCCCATGACACAAACACCCACAACTAGGTCCACCTCCAACACTGGGGATCACATTTCTACAAGAGATTCAGAGGAGCCAAATATCCAAACCATATCATTCCACCTCAGCCCTCCAAATCTCATGTCCTTCTCACGTTGCATAATCCAATCATTCCTTACCAATAGTTCTCCCAAAATCTTAACTTGTTCCAGCATCAACTCAATCAAAAGTCCCAAGTCCCATCTGAGACTCAAAGCAAGTTTCTTCTACCTATGAGCCTGTAAGATTAAAAAAAAGAGATACAATGGTGGTACAGGCATTGCATTGGGTAAACATTCCCATTCTAAAAGGGAGAAAACAGACAAAAGAAAGGAACAGGTCCCACACAAGTCTGAAACCACACAGGGCAGACATTAAATCTTAAAGCTCCAAAATAATTATTGACTCCATGTCCTGCACCCAAGGCACACTGGTGCACAGAGCAGACTCCTAAGGCCTTGAGCAGCCCCACCTCCATGGCTTTGTAGGGTGCAACTCCCATGGCTGATATCATGGCTTGGAATTGAATGCCTGAAGCTTCTCCAGGCTCAGGGTGCAAGCTGCTGCTGGCATTCTTAGATTATTCTCGGATCTAGAGGATGGTGACCCCCTTCCCACAGCTCCACTAGAAAATACGCTGGTGAAAACTCAGTGGGAGAGCTCCAGCTCCACATTTCTCCTGGGAATTGCTCTAGTAGTTCTTTATGGGAGCTCCATCCTAGGGCAGGCTTCTGCCTAGGCATCCAGGCTTTCTGATACATCCTCTGAAATCTAGGTGGAAGCTGCCAAGCCTCCTTCACACTTGCATTCTGTGCACCTACAGGCTTAACACCATGTGGAAGCCAACAAGGTTTATGGTGGCCTGAACTCTCCAACGCAGTGGCCAGAGCTGTACCTGTGGCCCTTTGGGCTCCAGCTGGAGCCAAAGCAGTCAGGATCCTGGGAGCAGTATCCCAAGGCTCACATGCCAGCAGGGCCTTGGGCCTGGTCCTCAAAATCATTCTTTCCTCTACTCAGCAGAGTGAGGTGGGAGGACAACTTGAGCCTGAGAGATCAAGGCTGCAGTGAGCCGACACCATACCACTGCACTGTAGCCTGAGTGACAGAACAAAGCCCTGTCTCAAAACAAAAACAAAAACAAAAACAAAAACAAAAAAAAGAAAAGAAAAGGAAAGAAAAAGAAAGAGAAAGAGAAAAAAAACTGACAAAGTGAATTAAAAAAAGACCCAATTACATGCTGCCTACAAGTATCTCACTTGAAATATAAAAATACAGGGAGATTCAAATAAAAAATGTAAAAGCTATATCAACAAGCAAAATGCCTTGAGCATCCCCAAAACCTGTTGCCATGACCTTTGCTTTTTGTGTATGTTGGGACCTTTGCTTTTGACCAGTCTGCTTTTACTTTGGCTAGATCATTTACACCTCCTGGTAGCATTGCTTTGATTGTGCTTTGTCTTCAAGATCATACTGCTAAAGCCATGTTTCATCTCCTGTTACAATTCTCCAAAGAAAGTATTCAGAATCTTGATCCCATTGTTTAAAATTTCCATGGAAACTCAGCTCTTATCTGCAGCTGATCTGGGTGCAATGGTTTTGGCACCCATTGAGAAGAAATTTGCTCAACTTTAATTTTTTAGTCAGAAGTGATTAAAGGAAAGAAGAAGTATTTATCAAATAGAGTTCAGGACAAAGAAAACTACCGGGATATAGAGGAAAATTAGGCTGGGAGCAGTGACTCATGTATGTAATCCCAGCAACTTGGGAGGCCAACACGGGTGGATCATTTGAGGTCAGGAGTTCAAGACTAGCCCAGCCAACATGATGAAATCCCGTCTCTACTAAAAATACAAAAATGAGCCAGGCGGTAGTGGTGCGTGCCTGTAATCCCAGCTACTTGGGAGGCTGAGGCAGGAGAATCACTTGATCCTGAGAGGCGGAGGTTGCAGTGAGCCCATATCGCACCACTGCACTCCAGTCTGATGACAGAGTGAGACCCTGTTTCAAGAGAGGCTGGGCGCTGTGGCTCACACCTGTAATCCCAGCACTTTGGGAGGCCAAGGCAGGTGGATCATGAGGTCAGGAGATCAAGACCATCCTGGCTAACACAGTGAAACCCCCGTCTACTAAAAATATAAAAAATTAGCTGGGCGTGCTGGTGGGCGCCTGTAGTCCCAGCTACTCAGGAGGCTGAGGCAGGAGAATGGCGTGACCCTGGGAGGCGGAGCTTGCAGTGAGCCAAGATCACGCAAAAAAACAAAAAACAAAAAACAAAAAAAAAAGAGAGAGAGTCAATCCACCAAAAAGACATGGCAACCCTAAATGTGTATGCACCAAACAACAGAGCTGTGAAACAAAATCTCATAGAACTAAAAAGGGAAACAGATAAATCCACAATTATAATTGGAGATGTCAACACTTCTCTCTCAACAAATAACAGAACAACTAAAGAGAAAATCAGCAAGAATACAGAAGAACTCAGCAACATCACTAGCCAATGGAAACTAATTGACATTTATAGAACACACTATTCAACAATCACAGGCTGAGCACAGTGGCTCACACCTGTAATTCCAGCACTTTGAGACACTGAGGCAAGCGAATCCCTTGAGGTCAGGAGTTCGAGATCAGCCTGGCCAACACGGTGAAACTCTGTCTCTACTAAAAATACAAGAATTAGCCAGGTGTGGTGGTACATGCCTGTAATCCCAGGTGCTTGGGAGGCTGAGGCAAGAGAATCACTTGAGCCTGGGAGGTGGAGGTTGCAGTGAGCCAAGATCATGCCACTGCACTCCAGCCTGGGCAACGGAGTGAGACTCTGTCAAAAAAAAAAAAAAAAGAGACAGAGACTCCATCATCTCAAAAAAAAAAAAAAAATTACAAAATACACTCTTCCAAGCGCCAGTGGAACATATTTCAAAACATATCTTGCCCTGAGTCATAAAACAAGTCTCAGTAAATGTAAAAGACATGAAATCATACAGAGTGTGTTCTGGGACCACGATGGAATCAAAGGAGAAATCAATAACATAGAGATAAAAAAAAATATTTGGGCCGGGCGTGGTGGCTCATGCCTGTAATCCCAGCACTCTGGGAGGCCGAGGCGGGTGGATCACAAGGTCAGGAGATCGAGACCATCCTGGCTAACACAGTGAAACCCCGTCTCTACTAAAAATACAAAAAAAAAAAAACTTAGCCGGGCATGGTGGCAGGCGCCTGTAGTCCCAGCTACTTGGGAGGCTGAGGCAGGAGAATGGCGTGAACCTGGGAGGCGGAGCTTGCAGTGAGCCAAGATCGTGCCACTGTGCTCTAGCCAGGGCAACAGAGCGAGACTCTGTCTCAAAAAAAAAAAAAGAAAAGAAAAATATTCTAACACTTGGATGCTAACATATCTCTAAATAATCCATGAGTCAAAAATGATGTCTCAAAGGAATAAAAAAAAAATACATTGTATTAGGTAAAAAAATGTTTTAATTTAAAAAATAACACCAATACAAATCTCTCCCAGAAAATACAAGAGGTCTTCAAAAAGTTCATGAAAAATGCATACTATGAAAAAATGATGCATGAATTTAAAAAAGTTTGCATCAAAATAAACTTGTATTAACTTGTTGTAATATGTCTGAGCAATATCTAGTTTAAGCCACAAAGAAGGATAGGACATCCATTTGAAAAGACTCCCTATTAGAGCAACATAAATTCTACTAAAATTGAAGCAAGCCAAACGTCAGATTTATGGTGAAGCTTGGGTGGAAAAACAGTGAAATCATTGACACTTTATGAAAAGTTTATGAGGACAACGTCTCACAGAAATAAGTAGTGTACAAATGGATAACTCATTTTAAGAAGGGATAAGATGATGTTGGAGACAAAGCCTGCAGTGGCAGGCTATCCATATCATTTGATAAGAAAAAAATTAGTCCTGTTCATAACATAATTGAAGAGGGCCAATGATTAACAGCAGATACAATAGGAAATACCATAGACATCCAAAATGGTTCAGCTTACATACTTCTGACTAAAAAATTAAAGTTGAGCAAACTTCTGCTCAATGGGTGCCAAAACCATTGCACCCAGATCAGTTGCAGATAAGAGCTGAGTTTCCATGGAAATTTTAAAAAATGGGATCAAGATTCTGAATATTTTCTTTGGAGAATTGTAACAGGAGATGAAACATGGCTTTAGCAGTATGATCTTGAAGACAAAGCACAATCAAAGCAATGCTACCAAGAGGCATAAATGATCTAGTCAAAGTAAAAGCAGGCTGGTCAAAAGCAAAGGTCCCTACACACACAGAAAACCAAAGGTCATGACAACAGGTTTTGGGGATCTTCAAGGCATTTTGCTTGTTGACTTTCTGGAGGGCCAAAGAATGTTTTAAGAAAGTGAAGCTTTAGCAGAAAAATAACCAGGAAAGCTTCACTATAGAGTTCTTCTCCACCACAACAATGCTCATGTTCATTTCTCTCATCAAACAAGGGCAATTTTGCAAGAATTCTGACATGGAAAATCACTGGGCATCCACCGTACAGTCCCAATTTGGTTATTTCTTTTTTTTCTTTTTCTTTTTTTTCCAGACAGGGTCTCACTCTGTTGCCCAGGCTGGAGTGCAGTGGCACGATCTCAGCTCACTGCAATCTCCACCTCCTGGGTTCATGTGATTCTCCTGCTTCAGCCTCCTGAGTAGCTGGGATTACAGGTGTGTGCCATCTTGCTCAGGTAATTTTTATATTTTAATAGAGATGGGTTTTCACCATGTTGGCCAGGCTGGTCTCGAACTCCTGACCTCAAATGATCCGCCTGCCTCAGTTTCCCAAAGTTCTGGGATTACAAGTGTGGGCCACCATGCCCTTGCCCCAATGTGATTATTTCTGACTTTTCTTTATTTCCCAATCTTAAAAAGTCTTTAAAGAGCATCCATTTCCCTTCAGTTAATAATGTAAACAATTCTTCATTGACATGGTTAAATTCTTAGGACCGTCAGTTCTTTAGAGATGGACTAAATGACTGGTATCATCCCTTATAAAAGTGTTTTGAGCTTGGCGGGACCAAGATGGCCAAGTAGAAGCAGCAGCAGTTAGAGGCTCCCACTGAGAAGAAACAAAACAGCATGTGAATCCTGCACTGGCAATCCAGGTATCCAGGTTCTAGCATCAGGACTGACTAGGCAGTTGGTGTGACCCACAAAGAGCAAGAAAAGGCAGGGTGGTGCGTCGGCCCACACAGAGCAAGGGCAAACCCCACCCACAACCAAGAAGGTGGTGAATGAGCATGCTACCTTGCCTGAGAAACCATGCTTTTTCCACAGATCTGCGCAACCCACAGATCAGAAGATTCTACTTATGAGCCCACATCACCAGGGCCTTGGGTCCCAACCACAGAGCTGCACAGACTCTCAACAGCCACTCTGCTGGAATCTGCCTAAGACTAACAAGTTCCCGGAGGAGAAGCTGCCATCATCACTGCAGTTGCCTGCTGTCTAAGCCATCTGAGCTCCCAGGGCGAAAGATGGCAGCCATCACTGCGGCTGTCAGCTGCCTAAGAAAACTGAGCTCCCTGCAGGAGGGATGGCAAACATTACTCAGGCTGCTAGCCACCTAAGACACTGAACTGGGGGTAGCGGGGAGGGTGGCAGCCATCACTACAGCTCTAGACCACATTGTTCCCCTCCTGGAACGGGAGAGACAGGACAGCTTGATTCCAAGAGGTAATCCCCAGGGTGCAGTACACAGTTTGTGGCGGAAAAATGCTGAAAACTCAAAAGGCCAGAGTGCCTCTTCTCCAAATGATCACAACACCTCTCCAGCAAGTGCACAGAACTGGACAGAGGTACCATCCTGATACCAAAACCTGGCAGAGATACAACAAAAAGGGAAAACTTCAGGCAAGTATCCCTGATGAACACCGATACAAAAATCCTCAATACAATACTGGCAAACTGAATCCAGCAGCACATCAAAAAGTTTATCCACCATGATCAAGTCTGCTTCATCCCTGGGATGCAAGGCTGGTTCAACATATGCAAATCAATAAACATAATTCATCACATAAATGGAACTAATGACAAAAACCACATGATTATCTCAAAAGATGCCAAAAAAGCCTTTGATAAAATTTAACATCCCTTCATGTTAAAAACACTCAATAAAGTAGGTATTGATGGAACATATCTCAAAATAGTAAGAGCCATTTATGACAAACTCACAACCAATATCATACAGAATGGGCAAAACCCAAAAGCATTCCCCTTGAAAAGCAGCACAAGAAAAAGATGTCCTCTCTCACCACTCCTATTCAACATAGTGTTGGAAGTTCTGGCCAGGGCAATCAGACAAGAGAAAGAAATAATGGGTATTCAAATAGGAAAAGAGGAAGTCAAATTGTCTCTGTTTGCAGACAACATGATCTAGAAAACCCCATTGTCTCAGCCCAAAAGCTCCTTAAGCCGAAAAGCAACTTCAGCAAAGTCTCAGGACACAAAATCAATGTGCAAAAATCACAAGCATTCCTGTACATCAACAATAGACAAGCAGAGAGCCAAATCATGAATGAACTCCCGTTCACAACTGCTACAAAGAGAATAAAATACCTAGGAATACAGCTAACAAAGGATGTAAAGGACCTCTTCAAGGAGGACTACAAACCACTGCTCAAGTAAATAAGAAAGGACACAAACAAATGGAAAAACATTCCATCTTCATGAATAGGAAGAATCAATATCATGAAAATGGCCATACTGCCCAAAGTAATTTATAGATTCAATGTTATTCCCATCAAACTACCATTGACATTTTTCATGGAATTAGAGAACATGATGTTAAAATTCATATGGAACAAAAAAGAGCCCATACAGCCAAGACAATTCTAAGCAAAAGAACAAAGCTGGAGGCATCACACTACCTGACTTCAAACTATACTACAAGGCTACAGTAACAAAAACAGCATGGTACTGGTACCAAAACAGACACATAGACCAATGAAACAGAATAGAGATCTCAGAAATAAGACCACACATTTACAACCATCTGATCTTTAACAAACTTGACAAAAACAAGCAATTGGAAAAGAATTCCCTATTTAATTAATAGTGCTGGGAAAACTGGCTAGTCATATGCAGAAAACTGAAACTGGACCCCTTCCTTACACCTTTTACAAAAATTAACTCAATATGGATTAAAGACTTAAAAATAAAACCCAAAATCATAAAAACCCTGGAAGAAAATCTAAGCAACACCATTCAGGACATAGGTATGAGTGAAGATTTTATAATGAAATCATCAAAAGCAATTGCAACAGAAGCAAAAATTGACAAACTGGATCTAGTTAAACTAAAGACCTGCTGCACAGCAAAAGAAACTATCATCAGAGTGAACGGGCAACCTATAAAATGGGAGAAAATTTTTGCAATCTACCCATCTGACAAAAGTCTAATATCCAGAATTTACAGGGAACTTAAACAAATTTACAAGGAAAAAAATACAAACAACTCCATCAAAAAGTGAGCAAAGGACATGAACAGACACTTCTCAAAAGAAGACATTTATGCAGCCAACAAATATGTGAAAAAAAGCTCAACATCACTGATCACTAGAGAAATGCAAATCAAAACCACAATGGATATCGTCTCACACCAGTCAGAATGGCATTATTAAAAAGTCAAGAAACAACAGATGCTGGTGAGGCTGTGGGGAAATAGGGATGTTTTTACATTGTTGGTGGGAATGTAAATTAGTTCAACATTGTGGAAGACAGTGTGGCGATTCCTCAAAGATCAAGAACTAGAAATACCATTTGACCCGGCAATCCCATTACTGAGTATATACTCAAAGGAATGTAAATCATTCTCTTATAAGGATACACACACACGTCTGTTTATTGCAGCACTATTCACAATAGCAAAGACATGGAATCAACCCAAACGCCCATCAATGATAGATTGGATAAAGGAAATGTAGTACATATACACCATGGAATACTACGCAGCCATAAAAAAGATTGAAATCATGTCCTTTGCAGGGATATGGATGAAGGTGGAGGCCATCATCCTCAGCAAACTAACACAGGAACAGAAAACCAAACACCACATATTCTCACTCATAAGTGGGAGCTGAACAATGAGAATACATGGATGCAGGGAGGGGACCAACACATACCTGGGCCTGTCATGGGAGTGGGGACAGGGAGAGCATCAGAAAAAACAGCTAATGCATGTGGGGCTTAATACCTAGGTGATAGGTGCAGCAAGCCACCATGGCACACATTTACCTGTATAACAAACCTGCACATTCTGCACATGCATCATGGAACTTAAAATAAAACAAAATAAAATAAATTTTAAAAGTGTCTTGAACTTGATGGAGCTTATGTTGAGAAATAAAATTGATAATTTTTATTTTGATCTTTTAATTCCATTTTCCATGAACTTTTGGAAGTCCCCTCATAGGAAGGTAATCCATCTAAGTAGAAGGAACATTTCTCAACGTATGCTATGAAGATAGTATCACCCTGATGCCAAAACCAAAGACAATACAAAAATAAAAAGAAAACACAGAGTGATAACTTTCATAAATTTAGATTTCAACATTTTTTTCAAAATACTAGCAAATAAAATTTTACAACGAATAGAAAGAATTATACACCACGATCAAGGGGGCTTTTTTCATATATTCAATATTTGAAAATCAGTCATTATAATCTACCATATTAATGGGATAAAGAAGAAAAGACATATGTTCATAACGATCATGTCAATAAATGCAGAAAGACATTCAACCAAACTTCAATATCAATTGATGGTTTTAAAAAATCTCAGAAAAATAGAAATACAGGAGAACCTCCTCAACACAGTAAGAAGCATCTATGAAAAACCTATAGACAGATTTATATTTAATTGTGAAGGACTGAATGCTTTTATCCCAAGATCAAGAAAAAAGCAAAAATATCTGTTCTCACCACTCTTATTCAACATAGCACTGGAAGTTCTACATGATGCAATAAGGCAAGAAAAGTAAATAAGTGGAATACAAATGAGAAAGAAATAAAATTGTTTTTATTCATGTTTGACACAACTGTGTACTTTAAAATCCCAAGGAATAGACAAAAAATAAATCACTTCTAGAATAAATGAATTCAGCAAGGTCTCTAAAAAAAAGATGAACATAGAAAAGTAAATTGTATACCCATATACTAACAATGAACAAATGGATACCAAAATTTAAAATATAATACCATTTCCATTAACTCAAAAAGAATACTTAGGTGTAACTGTAAAAAAAAAAAAAAAAAGTACCGGACTTGTGTTCTAAAAACTATAATAACTACACAACACTGATGAAAGATTTTCAAAATCTAAATAAATGGAGAGACATACGCTGTGCTCATCAGTTGGAAGACTCAAAAAGTCATGGAGAGATATCAATTTTTCCTGAATTGATATATAATTTTACACAATTTCTACCAAAATACCAGCAAGATTTTCTGTGGCTATAGATGAGATTACTGTAAAATTTATGTGGAATACCAAAGGAACTAGAATAATTAAAGCAATTTTGAGAAACAAGAAAAAGGTAGGAAAAATCAATGTACTCTAAGATTTTTACTAAATAGCTACAGTAATCAAGACTGTAAATAAGAAGTAGATGAATAGACATGTAAATCAATGGAACAAGATAAAATAAATAATCCAAAAGTAGACCCATGCAAATATGCCCACCTGAATTTTGACAAAGGTGCAAATGCAACTAACTGAAAGAAAGATAGCCTTCCAAATAACGGCATTGGAGCAATTGGACTTCCATGGGCAAAAAAATGAACTTCAACTTAAGTCTCGCATCTTATACTAAAATTAATGCAAAGTTTATCACAAACTTCAAAGTAACATAACATTCTAAGACTTTTAGAAAACAACATAAAGGAAAATATTCAGGATCTAAGGCTAGGCAAAAAGCTCTTAGACTTGACATCAAAAGCATAATCTGTAAAATGAAAAACTAGTAAGTTGAATTTCTTAAACATTTTTAAACCTCTTTGCTGTGAAAAAACATATTAAAAGCATAAAAGATAAAGCTGAAATTTTGGAGAAAATGTTTGCAAGCACATATCTGACAAAGCACTTATATCTAGTATATATAAAAAACAGTCAAAACTCAACAGTAAAAAACCAAACAGCCCAATTAGAACCTGGATATGAAAAGACATTTTACCAATGAAAATATTCAAGATGGCAAAGAAACACATGAAAATATTTTCAATGTCAGTAGCTATTAGGGATGAACAATAAAGCTACAATTAGGTATTATTAGATACCTATCAGAATGACTAAGATAAAATGTTGAAAACACCAAATGTGAGAAAAAATTCAGAGAAACTAGATTTCTCACACATTCTGGTGATAATGCAAAATGCTACAGCCACTCTGATAAAGAGTATGGTAGTTTCTTTAAAAACAAAACAAAACAATCAACTACCCATGGACCTCTCATATAAAACTATAATTGCATTCTTTGGCATTTATTTAATAGAAGTAAAATCTTGTGTTCACACAAAAACTTTTACACAAATGGTCAAACAAGTTTCATTAATAATATTCCTGAACTTAAAACATCCCAGCTGTCCTTCAATGGATGAATAATAAACAGGGGAACATCTATATAATGGAATTCTATTCCATTATATTAATACATTCAATAACCTAGATGAATTTCCAGAGAATTATGCTGAGTGAAAATGACTAATCCCAAAATGTTTTATACTGTATGATTTTATTTATATGTCATTCTGGAAATAACAACATTTTAAAAGTGGAAAACAGATTAGTGGTTGCAAGGGTTAAGAAAGAAGTGGGCCAGGGGAAAAAGTGAGTATGGGCATAAAAGGGCAATATAAGGAATCCCTGTAGTGATGGAAATGTTCTGGATCTTAACTGCATCAATATCAGTATTTTGGATGTAATGTTATACTATAGTTTTGGAAGATGTTATCATTGTGGAAAAGTGGGTAAACAGTACAGAGGATTATTATTTCTTATAATTCCATGTGAGCCTACAATTATCTTAAATAATAAGTGTGTTCATCTGATTTGCATTGCTATAAAGGAATACCTGAGGTCAGTACTATATAAAGAAAATACGTTTATTTGGCTAATGGTTTGGCAGACTGTACAAGAAGCATGGTGGCAACATCTATTTCTGATGGCCTCTTATTCCTGAGGCCTCAGGAGCTTTTACTCATAACAGAAGGTGAAGGTGGAGGCTGGGCCCAGTGGCTCACACCTGTAACCCCAACACTTTGGGAGGCCAAGGTGGGCAGGTCATGAGGTCAGGAGTTCGAGACCAGCCTGGCCAACATAGTGAAACCCCGTCTCTACTAAAAGAAATACAAAAATTACCCGGTGTGATGGCATGCGCCTGTAGTCCTAGCTACTCTGGAGGCTGAGGCAGGAGAATCACTTGAACCAGGGAGGTCGAGGTTGCAGTGAGCTGACATCACACCACTGCACTCCAGCCCGGGTGACAGAGTGAGACTGTCTCAAAAAAAAAAAAAAAAAAAAAAAGAGAGACAGAGAGAGAGGTGCAGGGGGAGCAGGCATATCACATGGCAAGACAGATGTCAGGCTCCTGTAAACAAGTAGCTATCATGTGAACTAATAAAGTGAGAATTCATTTATTACCACAGGGAGGGCACCAAGCCATTCATGAGTGATCTACCTCCATGACCAAAATACCTCCCACTAGGCTCACCTCTGATCACATTTTAACATCAGATTTGGAGGATACAAATATCCAAACCATATCAACAAGTTTAATTATAAAATCAGAAGTGAAGACAGCAAAATCATGAACAAGGAAGCTCCAAACTTTTGTCCCCCAACAGAAACATCAACAAAACAAAAAACAAACCAGAAGCAGTCCGAATAAACTCTGTGGGAGCTGTGGAAAACAGTCAAAGGTCTACAACAACCAAGTAAATGCCCAATCAAGAAAAAAAAAAATCTATGAACATAGACTGTAAGAAAAAAAAAATCTAGCCAGGAGCTGTGGCTCACGCCTGTAATCCCAGCAATTTGGGAGGCCAAGGTAGGAGGTTTGCTTGGGCCAGGAGTTTGAGACTAGCCTGGGTAGCATAGTCAGACTTCACCTCTACAAAAATAAAAAATAAAAATGAAAAATTAGCTGGATGCAGTGGTGCACACCTATAGTCCCAACTACTCAGGAGGCTGAGGTGGGAGGATCACATGAGCCTGGGAGGTCGAGACTGCAGTGAACTTTGTTCATGCCATGGCACTCCAGCCTGGGAAGCAGAGAAAGACCCTGTCTCAGAAAGAAACATTTGGTGATGTTTTTACTCTTCTTTGCCTCACCTTCTTCCTGGCACAATATCAAACATGGTCTTGAATTGGTGACAGCACAGTTCCCAGTTCCCTCCCTAGAACCAATGAGTGAAGAGCAGACTTCATTTACAACTTTTGTTTGTCTCTTCTAACCTATCTAGGGAAACCACTGAAGGACTGAAGCAAGGTGTTTGATTGTTTGAAGGTTAAAGATTTTGCTGGTGGCTATAATTTTAATGTTTGTCCCCTCCAGGTTTCCTGTTGAAAGTTGATTCCCAGTGTGGCAATGTTAGGAGGTAGGACCTGGTAGGAAGCATTTGGTTCATGAGGGTGGATACCTCATGAATAGATTAATACCTTAGTGAGTTAATGCTCTAAATAGTTCCTACAAGAGCTGGTAGTTAAAAAGAACCTGGCATGCACACATAAACACCTGCTTCCTCTCTGACCATTTGATCTCTTTGCACACTGGCTAACCTTCCACATTCCACCATGATATGTGGCAACCTGAGACCCTCACCAGATGGAAATACGCAATCTTGAACTTTCCAGTCACCAGAACCATGAGACTAATCATTTCTTTATAAACTATGTGGTACCACTAGACTGTTATAGCATTACTAAACAGACTAAGACACAGACACTGTTCCTAAAAGCTACAAGGTGACTACAAACCCACAGGCATCTGGAGGAAGATATTATGCTTGGGGACATACGATATACCATCTACGACCTGGAAGATAAGCTGGGGTGACACTCTGTGGGAAATTAGGATATTCAAATTCAGCCACATGTATAGGGAAATTTAAAAAGCCATGTGCATGTCCAGGCAAGACACATACTTAGAAAAATTCCACCCTGAGATAATCCCTAAGCTTAGAACAAGCCTATGTATGGTGAAGAAGTGCTCCAGTACACAGGTAATCTGAAAAGACTGGGAGAAATGGCTTCTCTCTTTCTCTGATTTTGATCTGTTTGTTTAAGTTCATGACACTCAAGGGAATCCATCAAATAACTAGATGAACACAAGCTAGAGGATCAGAAACTTCAGTGATCACATTTGACAAGGAATAGTCTTTGCAAAACATGCTTGGAAAAGTCTCAGAAAAAAAGAACTACTACAACCTTCAACAATTTAAAACATTAAACTCTGGGAAAGTGAGATAATCTCATTTTCAAAGTTTTCACAAAATATCAAAATGTCTAATTTTCAAGAAAAAAAATCACATCATACAAAGAAACAGGAAAACATGTGTTATTCAGAGAAACATAATACATGGACAGTAATCATCCCTAAGGTTTCCCTGACCTTGGACTTAATGGACAAATAATTTAAAATAATTGTCTTAAATATGCTCAGATAGCTAAGAAAAAATATGAACAAAGAAGTAAAAAAAATCAAGAGATAATATATGAACAAAATCAGAACATTGACAAAGATATAAAAATTATGAAAAGAAACCAAACAAATTCTGAAGCTGAAAAATACAATCACTAAATGAAAAGTTCACTAGAGGGGTTCAAATACAGATTTAAGTAGACAGAAGAAGCTGAGTGTAATGGCTCATGCCTGTAATCCTAGTACTTTGGGATGCCAAAGTGGGAGGATTGCTTGAGCCCAGAAGTTCCAGACCAGTCTAGTCAACACAGTGAGATGAGACCTCATCTCTGAAAAAAGTGAATTAACTAGACAGAATAAATAATCAGCCAATTTGAAAATAAGATAATTGACATTACCATTGGAAGAGCAGGAAGGAAAAATGAATAAAGAAAAGTGCAGAGAGCCTAAAGGACTTGTGGGATATCATCAAGTATACAAATCTATGCATATGAGAGTCCCATAAGGAGAAGAGAGAAAGAGAGACAGAGTGAGATAAAAATGGTTGGAATGAATATTTTTAAACAATAGTGTTTGAAAATTTTCCAAATTTAATGAAAGACATCAATCTACAAATCCAAGAAGCTCAACAAAGTCCAAGTGGGAAACCACAAAGAAACCCACACTAAGACACATTGTAATCAAACTATCAAAATCCAAAGAAAAAGACAGAATCTTGAAAGCAAGAGAAAAGCAACTCAATATGTATAGGAGATGCTCAATAAAATTATCAACCAGCTTCTCATCAGAAACCTTGCAGGCCAAAAAGCAATTGAATTATATATTTAATGCATTGAAAGAACAAAACTGTATACCAATAATTTTATATCCACCAAAACATTCAAATATGAGGGAAAAATTAAGATATTCCCAGATAGGGCCGGGTGCAATGGTTCACGTCTGTAATCCCAGCACTTTGGGAAGCCCAGGTGTGCGGATCACAAGGTCAGGAGATTGAGACCATCCTGGCTGATACGGTGAAACCCTGTCTCTACAAAAAATACAAAAAAAAAAAAAAATTGGCCAGTCATGGTGGCGGGCAACTGTAGTTCCAGCTACTTGGGAGGCTGAGGCAGGAGAATGGCATGAACCCAGGAGTGGAGGTTGCAGTGAGCTGAGATTGTGCCACTGCACTCCAGCCTGGGGGACAGAGCAAGACTCCATCTCAAAAAAAAAAAAAAAAAGATATTCCCAGATAAACGAAAGATGAGTTCATCATCACTAAACTTCGCTACAAGAAATTCTAATGGGAATCCTTCAGTTTGAAATACAAAAATGCTAGACAGTAGCTCAAATCTGAATGGAGATATACAGATCACCAGTTAAGGTAAATATATGGGCATATGTAAAAGCCAATATTGTGGTAATTTTGGTTTCTAAGTGGTATAGTTTGGCTCCTTGTCCCCACCCAAATCTCATGACAAATTGTAATTCTCAAAGTTGGGGGAGGGATCTGGTGGGAGGTGATTAAATAATGAAGGCAGATTTCCCCCTTGCTGTTCTCATGATAGTGAGGGAGTTCTCATGAGATCTGGTTGTTTAAAAGTGTCCCCCTTTGCTCTTTCTTCTGTCACCATGTGAAGATGTACTTGCCTCTCCTTCACCCTTATGCCATGATTGTAAATTTCGTAAGGCCTCCCCAACCACACTTCCTGTACAGCCTGCAGAATTGTGAGTCAATTAAACCTCTTTTCTACATAAATTACCCAGTCTCAGCTAATTCTTTATGGCAGTGTGAGAATGAACTAATACAGTAACTCTACTTTTTGCTCTCTACAGAATTTAAAAGACAAACGCATAAAAATAATTATAAAACTATGTTATTTGACATAGTGTATAAAGTGTATAAAGATGCAATGTGTAACAACTATTGCACAAAGTGAGAAATGGAGCAGTAGAGAAGCAGAGTTTTTATTTGTGATTGAAGTTAAGTTTGTATCAACCCCAATTAGATTTTTATAACTTTTTTTTAGACAGGGTCTTGCTATGTTGCCCAGGCTGCAGTGCAGTGGTGCAATCTCAACTCACTGCAACCTCAACCTCTCAGGCTTGAATGATTCTCATGCCTCAGCCTCCTTAGTAGCTGCCATTAAAGGTATGTGTCACCAGGCCCAGGTAATTTTTGTATTTTTAGTAGAGACAGGGTTTTGCCATATTGGCCAAGCTGGTCTTGAACTCCTGACCTCAAGTAATCTACCCACCTCAGCCTCCCAAAGTGCTGGGATTACAGGCATGTTCCACCATGCCTGGCCAGATTGTTATAACTTTAGGATGTCATGTGTAATTCCCATGGTGATCCCAAAGATAGTATCTATAGGATATAAACAAAAGGAAATGAGAAGATAATCAAAGTATATGACTTTAAAAAAATCAACTAAAAACAAATGAAGGTAGTATTGTAGTAAATGAAGACAAATATATGACATATGCAAAACAAATAATGAAATGATGAAAGTCCTTTCTCATCAATAATTACTCTAAATATAAATCAGTTAAACTCTCCATTCAAAAGGCAAAGTTTGGCAGAACAAATTTTAAAAAACACAAAGCAACTATATGCCATATACAGGAGACACATTTTAGACTCAAAGAGAGAAGTGGATTAAAAGTAAAGGGTTGGCAAAAGATAAATTATGAAAACTGCAACCATACAAAAGCAAGGGTGGCTATACTTAGACATAATGTAGTTGAAAATAAAAATGTCATTAGAATAAAGATGGATATTTTATATTGGTAAAATGGTCAGCTTATCTTGAAATTATGAAAATTTATATAATTTTCTGAAACTGAAACATCAGAGCCCCAAAATACATGAACCAAAAGCTGAAAGAATTGAGGGGAGAAATAGATAACTGAGCAATAATAGTTGGAGACTTCAACATTCCATTGTCAATACTGAAAACAACAACTATGCAATGATCAGCAATGAAATCAAAGACTTCAACAACAGTATATGCAAGTTACACCTAACAGATATCTATAGAGAACTCCATCCAAAAACAGCAGAATACCCATTCTACTCAAGTACATATGGCACAGTTTCCATGTTTGATTATATGCTAGGCCATAAAGCAAGCCTCAACAAATGTAAAAGCATTGAACTCATAAAAGAATAAACAATCAGAATGAAAATTGGAAATTAATAACATAAAGAAATTTGGGAAATGCATTCAGAACATATATCCAGAACATATCTATATATACATATATTCTGATTAATATCTGATATATATGTGTTAAGCTTTTATTGTACTTCTTATATTCATAAAGATTCTTACCAGTATGAATTCTCTAATATGTAGTAAGGCAGAATTAACTCTATATATTTTCCTACATTTCTTACATTCATCAAGTTTCTCATCAGTTTGAATTATCTGATATTGAGCAATGTGTCTAGACACAATAAAGGCTTTACCACATTCTTTACATTCATAAAGTTTGTCACCAGTATGAATTATCTGGTTTTCAGAAGAACTCAAATCAGATTAAAGACCTTATGTTCCTTACATTCATGAAATTTGGCACTTATATGAATACTCTGATGTTGAGTACATTGTCTGAATACAAGGAAGGCTTTATTGCATCTCTTACATTCATAGTTTCTCACCATATGAATTCTCTGATACATAATAAGGATTAGAATTTAAATGTCCTTCCACAGTTCTTACACGTTTTCAGGTTTTTTCAACAGTATGAATTCTCTTATAGTGAGTGACTTGCCGGCATACAAGAAAGAATTTCCAACATTCCTAATACTTATAAAGTGTAGAATCAGTATGAATTCTAATTTGCAGAATAAACTCAATTCATTCTAAAGACCTTCCCACATTCCTTATATTCATAGAACCTCTTACTAGTATGAATTCTCTGGTGTTTGCTATATAGTCCATACAAATAATAGCTTTCACTTATTCTTAACATTCATAAAGTTTTTCATCAGTATGAATTCACTATGTCTGTGATAAGGACTAAATTGAATTGTAATGTCTTCTCACATTTTTTTACATCTATTTTGTTTTTCACAGTATGAGTTCTCGGTTGTTGAGTAAATTGATACCCACTACTGGCCATCTCAAATTGTTTATGATCATGCCATTTCTAAACAGAACAAATTTTCTTTCAATGTGTAAGTAATATAATATTACTTCTGTTTATAATACAATAATAGTTTCTGGCTTTTATAAATTATGTAATATAAAATTTGAAATTTCTATAAGTTACTATTGTAGATAATAATTTAAGTAAAATCCTCCTTCTTAAGCATGCTCTCACAATTTCAGTTATTTCTAAAAACAGAGGCTTCAAGGTCAATTGTATTACTTCTTAGCCTGATTCCTTAATTCCTGGATTACATATTTAGTGTCTACTCTCCAGAATTCTGGGTCCAAAGGCTATTGCACTGATAGAATATTATCCAGAAATAGACTGGCATATCTCTAATGACAGCCTCATTTTTAAAAATTTTGCTAGTAAGTTAGGTTTTGTTTTGTTTGTTTTGTTTTGTTTTGTTTTGAGATGGAGTCTCACTCTGTCACCCAGGCTGGAGTGCAGTGGCATGATCACAGCTCACTGCAGCCTTGAACTCTTGGGCTCAAGCAATCTTCTCACCTCAGCTTTCTGAGTAGCTAGGACTACAGGCACATGCCATAGGCAGCCAGCTAATTTTTTTATTTGTAGAGATGGGGTCTTGCTATATTTTGCAGGCTGGTATTAAACTCCTGGACTCAAGCAGTCCTCCTGCCTTGGCCTCCAAAAGTGCTGGGATTACAGGCGTGAGCTGCTACACCCAGCTGGTAAACCAGTTTTGTTCAGCTTACTACTTAAGCCCTTCCAATAATTTTGTTAGCACAAAATCAAATAATAAAGAAAAGCATTTGTATTAATTTCACAGGGCTGCTGTAACAAATTACCGCAATAAGGTGGCTTAAAACAAATTTATTCTCTCACAGTTGTAGAGGCCATATGTCTGAGATCAGGGTGTTAGCAGAGTTATCCTTCTGCCAAAAGGCTCTAGGGGAGAATGATCCTTCTTTGTTCCAGCTTCTGGTGGGTGTTGACATTCCTTCTAGGTGTATCAGCCCAATATGTTCCTCTACATTAATTTGCTTCTCTTTTCTTTGTCTTTTTCTGTGTCTTATATGGACACTTATTGCTGAATTTAGTGTCAACCTTGACAACCCAGAATGATCTCATTTTAAGATGATTAACTTAATTACATCTGCAAAGACCCCTTTTCCAAATAAGGTCACATTTCCAATAAGGTCCATATATTAGGACACGGACTTATCTTCTTGGGGGCCAACATTCAAACAACTAGAGCATTTAATAAGGTTCAATACATAATTCTAATTAAAAATAACTTTTAGGAAAATTTCTCTACTTGGTAAAACTACACATTAAAAACCTATAGTAGACATTAACTTTATATAGAAAACTTAAATGCATTACCTTTAAAACTGAAAATAAGGCCAGGTGTGGTGGCTCACGCCTGTAATCCCAGCACTTTGGAAGGCCGAGAAGGGTGGATCACCTGAGGTCGGGAGTTCAAGACCAGCCTGACCAACATGGAGAAACCCTGTCTCTACTAAAAATACAAAATTAGCCAGGCATGGTGGCACATGCCTGTAATCCTAGCTACTCGGGAGGCTGAAGCAGGAGAATCACTTGAACCCGGGAGGCGGAGGTTGTGGTGAGCTGAGATCACGCCATTGCACTCCAGCCTGGGCAAAAAGAGTGAAACTCTGTCTAAAAAAAAAAAAACTGAAAATAAAATATGGATGTTTGCCATTATCTCTATTGTTTAATATGGTACTATAGGTCCTGGTCCCAATACTAAAAGTCAAGAAAAATAATAGGCCAAGTGTGGTGGCTGAAGCCTGTAATCTAAGCACTACAGGAGGCCAAGGCAGGAGGATTGCTTGAGCCCAGGACTTTGAGACCAGCCTGAGCAATATAGGGAAACCACATCTCCACACACACAAAAAAATCTTAAGTTAGTCAGGTGTGTATGCACACACCTGGGTCCCAGCTATTTGGGAGGCTGAGGTGGGAGAACTGCTTAAGCCCAAAAAGTCAAGGCTGCAGTGAACCGTGATTGTACTACTGCACTCCAGCCTGGCTGACAGAGTAAGTCCCTGTCTCAAAAAAAAAAAAAAAAAAAAAAGGAAGAAAAGAAAAGAAAAAAGTTGAAAAAGGAAGAGATAAAACTCATTCATTATTTATTATTGATGCAATAATCCATCTAGAAAAACAAAAATAAGTCATAAACTCAGAACTGATCAGAAATATCAGCAAAGATGCTAGAATCAAAAGAAATTAACTTATTAATAATATTTCACTATATTATCAATAATCTAACAGAAAATATAAATAAAAACGAACATACCATGCACAACATTAAGAAAGCTATAAAGATGGCTGAGCATGGTGGCTAATGTCTGTAATGTCAGCACTTTGGGAAACCCATAATGGAGGACTGTTTTAGCCCAAGAGTTTAAGACCAGCCTGGGTGGGGCACGGTGGCTCACATCTGTAAGCCCAGAACTTTGGGGGCTGAAGCGGACAGATCACGAGTCAGGAGACTGAGATCATTCTGACTAACACAGTGAAACCCCATCTCTACTGAAAATACAAGAAATTGGACGGGCATGGTGGCACATGCCTTTGGTCCCAGCTACTCAGGAGGCTGAGGCAGGAGAATCGCTTGAACCCAGGAGGCAGAGGTTGCAGTGAGCCGAGATTGGGCCACTGCACTCCAGCCTGGGCGACAGAGCAAGACTCCATCTCAAAAAAAATAAAAAGAGACCAGCCTGGACAACATAGTGAGACCCCATCTCTACTAAAAATTTAAAAACTTAGCCAGGCATGGTGGCACATGCCTGTTGTCCTAGCTACTTGAGAGGCTGAGGCAGGAGGATCACTTAAGCCCAGAAGTTCAAGGTTACAGTAAGCTATGATTATCCCACCTCACTCCAACCTGAACAACAGAGCAAGACCCCAACTCCAAACAAAAGCTATAGAGAATCTGGGAATTAACTAAGAGTACACAAGATTGCAATGAAGAAAGATACAATATGATTTTACAGTATAGAGAAGATTCTAAATAAATAGAGACACATTCTATGTGCCATTCTAATAGCATCAATTGGATGCCATTAATTAATATGAAATACAATCACCTCAAATTAGTCCATAAATTAAAAAGCATTGACATCAAAATTCTAGTAGTATTGTTTTTGGGTTTTGGTTTTCTTTTTTTTTTGAGACAGAGTTTCGTTCTTGTTGCCCAGGCTGGAGTGCAATGGCACAATCTTGGCTCACTGCAATCTCCAACTCCTGGTTTCAAGCAATTCTTCTGCCTCAGCCACCCCAGTAGCTGGGATTACATGCATCCACCACCACACCTGGATAATTTTTGTATTTTTAGTGGAGATGGGGTTTCACCATGTTGGCCAGGCTGGTCTCAAACTCCTGACCTCAAGTGATCCACCCACGTCAGCCTCACAAAGCGCTGGGATTCAGGCATGAGCCACTGCCCCCAGCCTCCAATGGTATTTTTAAGGTGATAGATAATCTTAATCTAAAACTTTAAAAGAAGTATAAAGATCATAGGTATTTTATTCTCTTTGAAGCAATTGTGAATGGGAGTTCACTCATGATTTGGCTCTCTGTTTGTCTGTTATTGATGTATAGGAATGCTTGTGATTTTTGCACATTGATTTTGTATCCTGAGACTGCTGAAGTTGCTTATTGGCTTAAGGAGATTTTGGGCTGAGACAATAGAGTTTTCTAAATACATAATCATGTCATCTGCAAACAGGGACAATTTGACTTCCTCTTACTAATTCAATACCCTTTATTTCTTTCTTCTGCCTGATTGCCCTGGCCAGAACTTCCAACACCATGTTAAATAGGAGTGGTGAGAGAGGGCATCCCTGTCTTGTGCCAGTTTTCAGAGGGAATGCTTCCAGTTTTTGCCCATTCAGTATGATATTGGTTGTGGGTTTGTCATAAATAGCTCTTATTATTTGAGATACGTCCCACCAATACCTAGTTTATTGAGAGTTTTTAACTTGCAAGGGATGTGAAGGATCTCTTCAAGGAGAACTACCAACCACTGCTCAATGAAATAAAAGAGGACACAAACAAATGGAAGAACATTCCATGCTCATAGATAGGAAGAATCAATATCGTGAAAATGGCCGCACTGCCCATGGTAATTTATAGATTCAATGCCATCCCCATCAAGCTACCAATGACTTTCTTCACAGAATTGGAAAAAACTACTTTAAAGTTCATATGGAACCAAAAAAGAGCTCGCATTGCCAAGACAATCCTAAGACAAAAGAACAAAGCTGGAGGCATCATGCTGTCTGACTTCAAACTATACTACAAGACTACAGTAACCAAAACAGCATGGTAATGGTACCAAAACAGAGATATAGACCAATAAAACAGAACAGAGCCCTCAGAAATAATACCACACATCTACAACCATCTGATCTTTGACAAACCTGACAAAAACAAGAAAAGGGGAAAGGATTCCCTATTTAATAAATGGTGCTGGGAAAACTGGCTAGTCATATGTAGAAGGCTGAAACTGGATCCCTTCCTTATACCTTATACAAAAATTAATTCAAGATGAATTAAAGACTTAAATGTTAGACCTAAAACCATAAAAAAACCTAGAAGAAAACCTAGGCAATACCATTCAGGACATAGGCATGGGCAAGGACTTCATAACTAAAACACCAAAAGCAGTGGCAACAAAAGCCAAAATTGACAAATGGGATCTAATTAAACTAAAGAGCTTCTGCACAGCAGAAGAAACTATCATCAATGTGAACAGGCAACCTACAGAATGGGAGAAAATTTTTACAATCTACCCATCTGACAAAGGGCTAATATCCAGAGTCTACAAAGAACTTAAACACATTTACAAGAAAAAATCAAACAACCCCATCAAAAAGTGGGCAAAGGATATGAACAGACACTTCTCAAAAGAAGACATTTACGCAGCCAACAGACACATGAAAAAATGCTCATCATCACTGGCCATCAGAGAAATGCAAATCAAAACCACAATGAGATACCATCTCACACCAGTTAGAATGGTGATCATTAAAAAGTCAGGAAACAACAGGTGGTAGAGAGGATGTGGAGAAATAGGAACACTTTTACACTGTTGGTGGGACTGTAAACTAGTTCAACCATTGTGGAAGACAGTGTGGCAATTCCTCAAGGATCTAGAACTAGAAATACCATTTGACCCAGCCATCCCATTATTAGGTATATACTCAAAGGATTATAAATCATGCTGCTATAAAGACACATGCACACGTATGTTTATTGTGGCATTATTCACAATAGCAAAGACTTGAAACCAACCCAAATGTCCATCAACGATAGACTCAATTAAGAAAATGTGGCATATATACACCATGGAAGACTATGCAGCCATAAAAAAAGGATGAGTTCATGTCCTTTGTAGGGACGTGGATGAAGCTGGAAACCATCATTCTGAGCAAACTGTCACAAGGACAGAAAACCAAACACTGCATGTTCTCACTCGTAGGTGGGAATTGAACAATGAGAACACTTGGACACAGGGTGCGGAACATCACACACCCGGGCCTGTCGTGGGGTAGGGGGAGGGGGGAGAGAGAGCCTTAGGAGATATACCTAATGTAAATAACAAGTTCACGGGTGCAGCATACCAACATGGCACATGTATACATATGTAACAAACCTGCATGTTGTGCACATGTACCCTAGAACTTAAAGTATAATAAAAAAAAGAAGCATAAAGATCAATAAATTTTATGTAAGCATTACAAATGAAGTGGAAAGATGGAAGATTCTGCCAATTAGGTATTACCATAAAATATATATATGATGTGTGTGTGTGTGTGCAGCATGTGTGTGTATACACCATAATAATCAAAGGTGGACTCCAAGTAGATTAAACACAATGTGGAGGTAAAGCAGTAATGTTGATAGAAGGAAATATAGGGTGATACCTTTTAAACATAGGATAGAAGGAAATATAGGGTGATACCTTAAAAACATAGGACTTTTAAAATGAAACTTCAAACATAAGGCAAAAACAAATACATAAATCTCATTATAATTGTATATTCAAGAGTATGTATTAAGCACTTCTTATGTGCTAGGCACTAAGGCTGTATATTAATAGTACATATAGATTATAAATAACACTCCTCACTAAAAGGAAACAGGGATTTTGGGAGAAATTACTCACCTTAAGATACTGGTGACAAAAGTGCAAGATGAAATGAATATCTTTTTTTTCTTCAGAAAGTAAGAAACTGCTCAAAAATTATGGGAATACCTGTAAAAACACCACAGGAAACATGAGAAGGGTCTCCCACTGGGAAAATATGATACCATTTGAATGCCACAATGAATACTGAGATTAATACATTATAACAAAATGTATAAAACAGAATCCATGATATTAATGACTAATAATGGATACTAATGAATACATTAATATGAAGAGATATAAATATGGCTTAAACAGGGGTAGGGAAAATGGGAACATTTTTTACAGAAGAATGCCAATTAATACATGTAGAATAAATGACCATTTGAAAGTTACTATTTTTTAATAATCATACGAATAATTGATTCAGACAAGAATCATCAACAAATACTAAAACATTGGGGTAAAACTTTGTTGGTGATTAGTTTCAGCGTATCTCCCCACAAATCAGTTATTAATTACAAGGAAATAATGGTACCTTTGCAGTTGAGAAACTTGGTGAACACAACACTAACCAAGTTACATCACCAATAATGAGACAAACTGACATGAATGAGACAAACTGATATTATGTACCTTCCAATGTGATATACTGAGAAGTCATAATATTAGTTTCTGCTGCAATTATAAGGAAATAATCAGACAAGCTAAAACTCAGGATCATTCTATAAAACCATTGGTTTTTGTACCCTTTAAAAATTGTTAATATCATCAAAAGTAAAGAAAACCTAAGAACCACTTCAGATTAAATATGACTAAACAGACATAGGAACTAAGTGCAATGTGTGATTCTAAGTCAGAGAAAAAAAATTCATAAAATATATTATTTGGAAAATTTGTGAAACTTTAATATGGGCACTATAATAGATAGTCAAATTATAGTAAGATTAAATATTCTAATTTAATAATCATGCTGCCATTTTGAGGAGTATATTCTTGTTCTTGAGAGTTACATGCTGAAGTATTTCAATATGAGGATTTAATAGTTGTAAAATTATTTTAACATTGTAAAAACCATTTAACAATTAACACTTTGCCACACACACAGTCTTTCTCTGTGTGTGTGAGTGTGTGTGTATCTATAGATAGGTATAAATAGATACAGATCTATTCCATATATCTCTAAATGAATATACATAGAGAGAAAGAATGTGGCAAATGGTAGCTTAGGTTCACCAACTATATAAACGTTCATTGTCCTGTTTTTGTAAGTTTTCCATGGGTTTGACATTTTTCAACATTTGAAAAACTATTCATAATCTGATAATTTTATTTTCCCCACTGCTGCCACCCTGGTCAAAATTATCATAACCTTTCATTGAGGTTATTGAAATAGCCTCTTATTGTATCCTCCTGCTTTTACCCTTTCCTCCTACATCATATTTCTAATATGGCAGCCAGAGTAATCCTTTAGCCACATCACTCCTGTGCCAAAAAGAGTAACTCTAGCTTCCTATTTCCCTCAGGAAAGCAAAGACTTACAGTGACAAACAAAACCCAAATTATCTGTTTCTTTTATTACCACCTTGGCCTCATTTCCTCCTAATAATTATTATCTCTCTGATCCAACCACACAGACGTCTCTGCTACTCCTTGAACACACCAAGCATTCTTCTTCCTTAGGGCATTTGCTCTAGTTTTTCTCTCTGCCTTAAATGTTTCACCCCAAGAAAACAGCTTGGCTAACTCCCTCACATCCTTCAAGTTAGATATAATTTCTTCATGAAGTCTATCCTGCTTATTCTATATAGCTCTTTAATATTGTGACATATTTGTCCCATCTCTCACAGATTTCTGATTCTCTTAATCTGTTCTACTCTTTCATTATGCCAAAGCACATTTTATCTTCACCTTAATAAATAAAATTTTCTCATTATTTTCATGCTTATTGTCTGCATCTCTTCATAATATAAGTTCTTCAAGAGTTAGGCTTTTTGTCCATTTTGTTCAGTGATATACACCTTTGCTATAAGAGTTCCTAGTATGCAAAATGTGTTCAATACATATATGTTGACTAGACAACTTATAATAAAATTTAAATACTAGTTTTGGCCTGAGATTTGCAAGGTGAGCCAAGAATAACTCAATGGTTTACTGCTTCAGCAACTAATATAAAAGAATTGTCATCAGTATAAATGAAGAAGATTGTAAGAGAAGCAAGTTTGTGGGAGAAAAATCAAGAGTGCAATCCACATATACTAAGTTATAGATGTGTATCAGTCATTCCAAGTGGAAATGTCTAATATGCAGTTGGACGTACAAGTCTGGAGTTCAGGAGTAATATATAGGCTGGTAAAAATTTAAGAATTGTCAGCATACCAATACCATTTAAAATAATAAGACTAGGCTGGGCATGATGTCTCACGCCTGTAGTCCCAGCATTTTGGGAGGCCAAGGTGGGCGGCTCACTTGAGGTCAGAGGTTCAAGACTAGCCTGGCCAACATAGTGAAACCCCACCTCTACCAAAAATACAAAAATTATCTGGGCATGGTGGCGGGCACCTGTAGTCCCAGCTACTCAGGAGGCTGAGACAGGAGAATCGCTTGAACCCGGGAGGCAGAGGTTGCAGTGAGCCAAGATTGCACCATTGAACTCCAGTCTAGATGACAGAGTGAGACTCTGTGTCAAAAAAAAAGAAAAGATAAAGAAATGGAAAGCCAAAAGGAAAGGTGCTCATACTCCTTAATAATCACAGAAATAAAAATTAAAATTAATGGAGATAACACTTTATACCTATCAGAATGTCAAAATACAAAAGCTAGTAATTTCAAATGTGGGAAAGAATGTTGACAGAAAGGACCCTCATGCTTCATTCTTGGGAGTGTAGTCTGATGCAGCCATTCTAAAGACCAACTGAAGACCATCTGGAGCTATTTTATCAAATTAAGTACAATACTCTAGGAACCATCAGTTTTATTCCAGAGTTATATCCAAAAATAAATTATCATTCAGGTACAAGGGATATAAATATAAAGATGTTAATTGGCAACATTCTGTCAAAGTGTGATTCTCAAAATGTTAAAATATAATTCTCATAAATGTATAATAATATAATAAGCTGGCCTAAGTGTTACTTCATTTATTAATAAGGGAATCAGCAAAATGATCAAGCTAGTTCTGACTGATGTTCACTAGGACAACAAAACTTTGGTGGTTAATTGCTCTGTTTGACTGATAAAAAAATAATCATGCAACTACCACTTTTGCAGAACTGAAAAAAGTCTGAGCCCTAATCAATTGTGCAAAATAATTTATATTCCTGTTCAGAATCAAATGATTACTAGAGAAGATTCTAGGAAATACTCTAAAATTATTTTTAAAGGTCATGTAGTTATCTTTTTTGCTTTGTTTCCATGTTTTGGATATTTTTTCTTATTATCCTTCCATGTGATTATAAACAATTCCAAAATATTATTTTTCATCATTAAAAAGCCACCTTGTTGCAGGATTTTTTGTTGGTTTTCTTGTGGTGGTGGTTTGACTGGATTCATAGGTAAAGCAAAGATTACCCACTAACACACATAAGCCTTCTTATTGTATGGTAAATAAATCCAGAACCATACAGTTCTGAGCAACTACTATGTCCACAGAATCAACTGCTGTCTGGAGATTATGTAAGGAGTCTAAGATTGCATGTTCAGCAGCCGCTATCTGTCAGAGATGTTGTTATTACTCACACTTACTCATTTAATCCAATTCTAGAAAACCAAAACAAATATGTTAATCTCAGTTGGATTATTTTAAGGACCAGCAATTTTTTAGTAAATTCATCTTTCCTCTAGGTCTCTAAAATTTGCTAAAATTCATAGCCTTCTAACAAGTAACCTTTTTATTCCCTGTAAGGCTAGAATTTACAAGATTAAAATAACATAAACCAGATTAGATTCTTAGATGGGCTTCCTAGGCATTGGCTCCACATGTAAAATACAACTCATATTTCTTAACGATGATAATTTCATACTAAATGAAATTAAATCTATTCTCAAATATGACACTTCCAGTGTGGTTGCACAAATGATTTGTCCAATTCTATAGTGGTTTTGTTTAAAGAGACAGATTCTTATGAAACCTATTGACATAAAAACTAAGGGAAGTTCTGATTTCAGAGAGGATGGAGGATTCTACCCTGTTTCTTCCACTGCTGGACAGAATACATGAAGCAGCTATCTGAAGTGCCTGAAAAGTTAATAGTAGCAGGAAGATTTGAGAAGGAGTCCAAAAATTGAAGTTTCTTTAAACCAGTAAGAAATGTATCATTTTCTCCCCAAAATTGCCTAGTTTGAACTCAAAGGCATCCTGAATCCCAGAAGTCCACACCAGCTGCAGACAAAAAGAGTTCCAATAGAACCTTTTCCGCCAGGCACGGTGGCTCATGCCTGTAATCCCAGCACTTTGGGAGACCAAGGCGGGCGGATCACGAGGTCAGGAGATGGAGACCATCCTGGCTAACACAGTGAAACTCTGTCTCTACTAAAAATACAAAAAACATTAGCTGGGCGTGGTGGTGGGCGCCTGTAGTCCCAGCTACTCGGGAGGCTAAGGCAGGAGAATGGCGTGAACCCGGGAGGCGGAGCTTCCAGTGAGCCGATATCGCGCCACTGCGCTCCAGCCTGGGGGACAAATCAAGACTCCGTCTCAAAAAAAAAAAAAAAAAAAAAAAAAAGAACCTTTTCATTTCTGGTCTGGTAATCTGAAAGGAAAGTATTAGAACTCAGAGATAGTGGAGAAATCCTCTTTTTTCCTTCTTTTTCTTCTTTTTACCCTTCTTTCCTGACCTATTCTCCAGGTACCACGAAGATGCCTAAATCTCTGAGGATGTGAAACTCTTCTTTCTGAGCAGAGAATCTGTGTTCCCAAGAGCATGAAGCAGATCCCTGCTACTTTTTAAATTTTTTTCTGTCTTCTTTCTACTTGATCCTGAATTCAGACACAGTCATAAGAAGTTTGAGGCAGAGACGGAAAGCTGAAACCTCTGTTTTCAGACTGAATGACCAGAAGTAGAAGCCCCAAGGAGCCATGGAGACATAAACGGATCAGAGGAGTAACCTCATAAAGTTGTGTATAAACTCTTGAGATCATTGTCAAAGGTATGTGAATCTTACTGTAAACACCATACCACAGGCTTTAAGAGTTGAGCTACCAAGAAGAGTGACCGCAGCAAGAAGGAAGATTAGGAGTTCTCCAGCTTGACTCTTTCCACTCCCACAGAAATCCGACTAGCAACTAACTACAGACAAAAATACCATCCTAAACATCTCAGAACTCAGGAGTGAGGCTGATACAATCCCTTGGACTCAGGAACCAAGAAAAGCCACAATCAGACAGTAAGATTAATACTTCTTTTTGACTGGAACATCCCTCCCCCAAGCCTGCACAGCACCACACACAGGGAATTCCACTGGACCCATGGTTTCTACAGTGGGAAAAGTTAATTCAAGGCAGATATTCAGCTTCTCCGCCATTTGGAACCTCTCACAGGAGACTCACACCTGTCTTGTCCCACACGAAATAGTGGGAGTATTGGCAGGACTGGACCACCTGGAGTTAGTTAGAAACACAGAATATGGGTGGGCCTCACAGTGATTAGCGTTCAGATCTTGGTGGCTGCTCCGCATTCCACCCAACAGAGGCACTACACCAAAGAAACTAGCCAACAGCAATTCCAGCTAGGGCTACACCAGACAGGGTTATCCTGGCCCTAGAGCACCCACTAATACTGTATGGGTGGTGTGTAAATCATTCATACTCTTAGTCTGAAGGTTAAAAGACAATAATGAAAACTACAATAACTTGTAATATTATTGTAAAATACAATAACTTGTACCTTGTAATTGTAATATGCAAAATAAAATGACGTAAATTAGGGCATTGAAAATTCAAAATGTGAGTGGAAAGTGAGTTAAACAGAAGTCTTTTTGCTATCAAAATAAGATGTTGGCCAGGCGCAGTGGCTCACGCCTGTTATCCCAGCACTTTGGGAGGCCGAGGCAGGTGATTCACTTGAGGTCAGGAGTTTGAGACCGCCTGGCCAACATGGTGAAACCCCACCTCTACTAAAAATACACAAATTAGTCGGGCGTGGTGGTGGGCGCCTGTAATCCCAGCTACTCAGGAGGCTGAGGCACAAGAATTGCTTGAGCCCGGGAGGTGGAGGTTGCAGTGAGCCGAGGTCATGCCACTGTACTCCAGCCTGGGCGACAGAGTCAGACTCTGTCTCAAGAAAAAAAGAAAAAAAAAAAGTAAGTTGTTATCAGCTTAAAATAACAAGCTATAACTATAAGGTTTTTTTGTTTGTTTTGTTTTGTTTTTGTAAGCTTCATGGTAAGCACAAAGAAAAAACCTATAATAGATATACTAAAAATAAAAATCAAGGAATCAAAACATACTACTAGAGAGAATCACTTAACCACGAGGAAAGACAGTAAGAGAGGAAGAAAAGAAAAAAATCCACAGCACAACTAGAAAATAATCAACAAAATGGTGGTAGTAAGTCCTTACCTATCAATAAGTACTTTGAATGTAAATGGATTAAATTAAACCATCCAGTTAAAAGTGATAGAGTGGCTAAATTGATAAAATAAAATACCCAACCATATGCTATTTACAAGAAACTTACTTCACCTGTAAGGACAAACACAGGCTGAAAGAGATGGAAAAAGAACTTCCATGCAGCCAGGCACAGTGGCTCACACCTGTAATCCCAGCACTTTGTGGGGCCAAGGCAGGTGGATCACTTGAGGCCAGGAGTTTGAGCCCAGCCTGGTCAACACGGCAAAACCCCGTCTCTACCAAAAATACAAAAATTAGCTGAGCGTGGTGGGGCATGCCTGTAATCTCAGCTACGTGAGAGGCTGAGGCAGGAGAATTGATTGAACCCAGGAGATGGAGGTTGCAGTGAGCCGAGATCATGCCACTGCACTTCAGCCTGGGTGACAGAGCAAGACTCTGTCTCAGAAAAAAAAAGGAATTTCCATGCAAATGGAAACTGTAAGAGAGCAAGAATAGCTGTACTTATATCAGATAAAATAGACTTTAAGTTAAATACTCTAAAAAGAGACAATGAAAGTCATTATATAATAATAAAGGGTCAATTCAGCAAGAGGATATAACAATTGTAAATACAAAAGCATCCAATATTGGAACACCTAAATACATAAAGCAAATATTAATAGATCTAAAGGGAGAACAAGACTGCAATACAATGATATTAGGGGAATTTGCTATCCATTTTCAGCAATGGACAGGTCATCCAGACAGAAAATCAACAGAGAAACTTCAGATTTAAACTGCGCTGTAGACCAAATGGACCTAGCAGACACTTACAGAACATTCCATCCAACAGCTGCAGAATACACATTCTTCTCAACTGCACATAAAATGTTTAACAGAATAGATAATATGTTAGTCCACAAAACAAGCCTTGACAAATTTAAGATTGAAATCATATCAAGTGTCTCTTCTGACCATAATGATAGAAAACTAAAAATCAATAACAGAAGGAACTTCAGAAACTTTATACATTCATAGAAATTAAATATGCTCCTGAAAAACCAAAGAGTCAATGAAGAAATTGAAAGACAAATTTAAATATCCCTTTTGGACAAATATAAATGGAAACACAATGCACCAAAACTTATGGGATACAGCAAAAACAGTTCTTAGAGAAAAGTTTATAGCTATAAACACCTACATCCAAAAAGAAGAAAGGTTTCAAATAAAGAATCCAACATTATACCTCAAGGAACTGGAAATACAAGAACAAACTAAATCTAAAATTAGGAGAAGGAAGTAATAAAGGTCATAATTTAGGTGAGATGCGGTGGCTCACGCCTGTAATCCCAGCACTTTGGGAGGCTGAGGTGTATGGATGACTTGAGCACAGGAGTTCAAGACCAGCTTGGGCAATATGGTGAAACACCATCTCTTCCAAAAACGAAAAAAAAAAAAAAAAAAAATAGCCAGGCGTGGTGGCAGGTGCCTGTGGTTTCAGCTACTCAGGAGGCTGAGGTGGGAGGATCTCTTGAGCTTGGGGGGTGGACGTTGCAGTGAGCCAACATCACACCACTGCATTCTAGCCTGGGTGACAGAGTGAGACCTCATCTCAAAAATATCAGAAAACAAATAAATGAAATAGAGGCTTGAAAAAAAAATACAAAAGAGCAACAAAATTAAGAGTTGGAGTTTTGAGAAAAAATAAAATCAACCAACAGTTAGCTAAACTACCTAAGGAAAATAGAGAGAAGACAAACAAAATCAGTAATGAAAAAGGAGACATTATAACTGATACCACAGAAATAAAAAGGACCGTAAGAAATTCTTATAAACACTTTTACACTAACAAATAGAATAACCTAGAAGAAACAGATAAAATTCCTGGACACATACAACCTACTAAGATTGAATTATGAAGATATAAAAAATTTGAAGAGACCAATAATGCGTAAGGATATTGAATCAGTAATAAAAAGTCTCCCATCAAAGAAAAGCCCAAGACCTGGTAGTTTCACTACTGAATTCTACCAACATTTAAAAAAGAATAATACCAATTATTCTCAAAATATTTTAAAATACTAAAGAGGAGAGAATACATTCAAACTCATTCTACGAGGCCAGCATTATTCTGATATCAAAACTGAAAAAAGGCCCCCACTTACTCCAGGGGAAGGAGTGAGGTGAACTGGAAGGAAGTAACCTGCCCTCACCACATGCCTCTGGAATCCTGGCAGGAGGAGGCCCCTCAACCACCATGGACACTTGAGTTGGTGGGGAGAGCTGCTTAGAGAAGTGGTAGGGGAAGCACTCCAGCTGGTGCGGAGTCCAGAGGGTTTGATGTGATAATGTCTGTAGTGAAGCACAATCAGGGATGCCCATCCCCCTACGCTTGATTTGCTCCCACAAGAGACTTTAGCCCTAGGGGAACTGTTGGACATGAACTCTGCAGGGCAGTCTTGCCCACCAAATGAGGCCAGTCTGATGTGAGCATCCCTTTGTCTGCTGACCTCTCGCAGGGCCAGCAACTGCTTGCCTTGCTGCAACTGCTTGCAGTGCAGCCTCGAGTGCCCTCAGGGGTCTGCATCATAGTTCCTGTGCCGGCAGACTGCACCAGCCCAGCTGCTACCTCCCCTCATTGCAGCTTCCTCCAGGCCCACAACCACCCCTACACTGCTGGTGCATATGTGCATGGGTGGATTTTACCTTCCCTGTCCTACCAGCATGTGTGTGCACATGAACCTTCTGCTGCCACTGCTGCCGGGGTAAGTGCAGTCTACTCCACCCCCTCCCCCATCATACTTCCATTGTAGTTGGAGTGCAGCCCAGCCCCCACCAGCACCCTGCCCCAGCACCAACATTGTCACCAGAGTGAAACTAGGCACAGAGAAGAGTGGACCCTCCACTGCCCTAAGTGGCCACCTCCACCTACATGAAAACACACAGAAGATGCACATAGTCCTGCACCTGCCAGCATCTTGCCCCCATGCTAACACCACCACCAGCAAACAACACACACAGTCAGTCGCCAGCAGGGACCCCAACCCCTGGGCCATGCTGTCTCTGCCACTGCTATGAATGCCTGAACACTCATGAGCACCTGGCTACAGCCAATAAGCATGTACCCTGCCATGCTGCTTCTGGCACATGCAAATGAGGATGGACCCCCCTGCCACCGCCCTATGAAATGCTTTGGCTGTCACCACCCATAGGAATGCTGAAACCAAAGATGTGGGAGCACCTCAGTCTACCCAGTGCAGTGGGTTCCTAACCTCAAGGAGCCAGAAAACAAAGTTGGGGCCCAATATTGGTCCCCTAGAGTTAGAGCACATAGTCCAGGAGTTGTGAGCTGAGCCTTGGCGCCCTGAAATCTTCCAGAAACAAAGCCAGTCAACTGAGCCCACCTTATACCACAATCAAACCCTTGAGGTCATCAAACGGGATAAAAGAAAAAAAAAAAGCCCATCCAAAGGACAGCAACTTCAAAGATTGAAGAAACATCAGCTCACAAAGATGAGAAAGAACCAGCACAAGATCTGATAACTCAAAAAGTGAGAATGCTTTTATTCCTCCAAACGACTGCACTAGCTCTCCAGCAAGAGTTCTGAAAGAGGCTGAGATGACTGAAATGATGGAAACAGAATCCAGAACATAGAGAGGCATGAAGATAATCAAGATGCAGAACTACATTGAAACACAATCCAAAGAAGCTAAGAATCACAATAAAACAATGCAGAAGCTGCCAGACAAAATAGCCAGTATAGAAAAGAACATAACCAACATGACAGAGTTAAAAAAACACACTATAAGAATTTCAAAAAAAGAATTTCATAGTGCAATTGCAAGTATTGATAGCAGAATAGGCCAAGCTGAGGAAAGAATCTCAGAGCTTAAAGACTAGCTTTCTGAAATAAGACAGTTAGACAACAATCAATAAAAAAAAAAACAAAAAGGAATGAATAAGAACTCTAAGAAATATGGGATTATGTAAAGAAACCAAACCTATGATGTATTGGTGTCCCTGAAAGAGATGGGGAGAACAGAACCAACTTGGAAAACATATTTCAGGATATCATCCATGAGAACTTTCCCAACCTAGCTAGAGAGGCCAACATTCAAATTCAGGAAATGAGAGAACCCCAATAAAATACTTCATAAGAAGATAATCCCCAAAACACATAATCATCATATTCCCCAAGGTTGAAGTGAAAGAAAAAAATGTTAAAAGCAGTTAGAGAAAAAGGTCAGGTCACCTACAAAGGGAAGCCCATAAGACTAACAGTGGACCTCTTAGCAGAAACCCTGCAAGCCAGAAGAGATTGGGAGCCAATATTCAACATTCTTAAAGAAAAGAAATTCCAACCAAGAATATCATATCCACCCAAACTAAGCTTCATAAGCGAAAGATAAATAAGATCCTTTATGTACAAGCAAATGCTGAGGGAATTCGTTACCACCAGACCTGCCTTACAAGAGCTCCTGAAGGAAGCACTAAATATGGAAAAGAAAGACCATTACCAACCACTACAAAAACACACTCATGTACACAGGCCAGTAATACTGTAAAGCAACCATGCAAACAAGCATCTATAATAACCAGCTAACATGATGACAGGATCAAATCCACATATATCAATACTAATCTTGAATATAAATGGACTAAATGCCCCAATTAAAAGAAACAGAGTGGCAAGCTGGATAAAAAAGCAATACCTAATGGTATGCTGTCTTCATCTGACCATCTCACACACAATAACACCCGCAGGCTCAAAATAAAGAGATGGAGGAAAATCTACCAAGCAAATGGAAATCAGATAAAAGCAGGGGTTACAATCCTAATTTCATACAAAACAGACTTTAAACCAACAAAGATCAAAAAAGACGAAGAAGGACATTATATTTTGGTAAAAGATTCAATGAGAAAATCTACCCAAATATGTATGCACCCAACACAGGAGCACCCAGATTCATAAAGCAAGTTCTTAGGGACCTTCAAAGAGACTCAGACTCCCGCACGATAATAGTGAGAGACTTCAACACCCCACTGACAGCATTAGACTAAGCATCAAGTCAGAAAATTAACAAAGCTATTCAGGACCTGAACTCAGCACTGGATCAAATGGACCTGATAGACATCTACGGAACTCTTCACCCAAAAACAACAGAATATACATTCTTCTCATTGTCACATGGCACATACTCTAAAATTAACCATACAATTAGACATAAACCAATCCTCAGCAAATGCAAAAGAACTGACATTATACCAACTACTCTCTTATACCCACCATAGTGCAATAAAATTAGAAATGAAGACTAAGAAACTAGCTCAAAACCATACAATTTCATGAAAATTAAACAAACTGCTCATAAATGACTTTCGGTTAAATAATGAAATTAAGGCAGAAATCAAGAAGTTCTTTGAAACCAAAGAGAACAAAGTTACAACATACCAGAATCTCTGGGATACAGCTAGGCAGTGTTAAGAGGAAAATTTATAGCACTAAATGCCCACATTAAAAAGTTAGACAGGTCTTGGCTGGGCACAGTGGCTCACGCCTGTAATTCCAGCACTTTGGGAGGCTGAGGTGGGTGGATTACTTGAAGTCAGGTATTTGAGATCAGCCTGGCCAATATAACAAAACGCCATCCCTACTAAAACTACAAAAATTAGCCAGGCATGGTGGTGTGTGCCTGTAATCCCAGCTACTCGGGAAGCTGAGGCACAAGCATTGCATGAACCTGGGAGGTGGAGGTTGCAGTGAGTCAAGACTGTGCCATTGCACTCCAGCCTGGGTGACAGAATGAGACTCCAACTCAGAAAAAAAAGTTAGAGAGGTCTCAATTTAATAACCTAACAACACAACTAAACGAACTACAGTATCAGGAGCAAACAACCCCAAAACTAGCAGAAAACAAGAAGTAACCAAAATCAGAGTTGAACTGAAGGGTACTGAGACATGAAAAACTATTCAAAAGATCATTGAATAAACAACAAAAAAAGAACATTGAATTCAGAAGTTGGTTTTTTTGAAAAAAGTAATAAGATAGGCCACTAGCTTGACTAATAAAGAAGAAAAGAGAGAAGATCCAAATAAACACAATTAGAAATGACAACACGGATATTACCACTGACCCCCCAGAAATATAAATAACCATCAGAGAATATTATGAATGCCTCTGTGCACACAAACTAGAAAATCTAGAAGAAATGGATATATTCCTGGATATACACACCCTCCCAAGAATGAACCAGGAAGAAACTGAATCCCTGAACAGACTAATAATGAACTCTGAAATTGAATCAGCAATAAGTACCCTATCCAAAAAAAATCCCAAGACCAGATGAATTCACAGTTGAACTCTACCAGAAGTGCAAAAAAGAGCCGGTACTCTTCCTAATGAAACTATTCCAAAAATTGAGGAGGAGGAATTTTTCCCTAATGCATTCTATGAGGCCAGCATCATTCTGATACCAAAACCTGGCAGAGACCCAACAACAACAAGAAAGAAAACTTCAGCACAATATCAGTGATGAGCATCAATGCAGAACTCCTCAACAAAATACTGGCAAACTGAATCCAGTAGCGTATCAGAAAGTTTATCCACCATGATCAAATAGGCTCCTAGGATGCAAGGTTGGTTCAACATATGCAAATCAATAAATGTGATTCATCACATAAACAGAACTAAAGACAAAAACCATGTGATTATTTCAACAGATGCAGAAAAGGTGATAAATTTCAACCCAACTTTATGCTAAAAGTTCTCAATAAACTAGGTAGTGAAGAAACATATTTCAAATAATAAGAGCCATCTCTGACAAACCCACAACCAACATCATATGGAATGGGCAAAATCTGGAAGCATCCCCCTTGAAAACTGGCACAAGACAAGGTTGTCCTCTCTCCCCACTTCTTTTCAACGTAGTTTTGGAAGTCCTGGCCAGGGCAATCAGGCAAGAGAAAGAAATAAAGGGCATCCAAATAGGAAGAGAAGAAGTCAAAACTATCCCTGCTGCAGATGACATGATTCAGTATCTAGAAAACCCCGTAGTGTGGGCCTGAAAGCTCCTTCAGCTGATAACTTCAGCAAAGTTTCAGGATACAAAATCAATGTACAAAAATCACTAGCATTCCTATACACCAACAACAGCCAAGCAAAGAGCCAAATCAGAAATGCAGTCCCATTCACAATTGCCACTAAAAGCATAAAATACCTAGAAATGCAGCTAACCAGTGACGTGAAAGATCTCTACAAGGAGAACTATAAAACACTGCTCAAAGAAATCAGGGATGACACAAACAAATGGAAAAACATTCCATGGCCATGCTCATGGATAGGAAGAATCAATATCATTAAAATGGCCATACTGCCCAAAGCAATTTATAGACTGAATGCTATTTCTATCAACTACCAATTACATTGTTCACAGAAATAGAAAAAAACTATTTTAAAATTTATATGGGGCCAGGCGCAGTGGCTCACGCCTGTAATCCCAGCACTTTGGGAGGCCAAGACGGGCAGATCACGAGGTCAGGAGATCAAGACCATCCTGGCTAACATGGTGAAACCCTGTCTCTACTAAAAATACAAAAATTAGCCAGGCGTGGTGGCGGGCGCCTGTAGTCCCAGCTATTCGGGAGGCTGAGGCAGGAGAATGGCGTGAACCCGGGAGGCAGAGCTTGCAGTGAGTGGAGATTGTGCCACTGCACTCCAGCCTGGGCGACAGAGTGAGACTCTGTCTCCAAAAAAAAAAACTTTTATATGGAACCAAAAAGGAGGCTGAATAGCCAAGGCAATCCCAAGCAAAAAGAACAAAGCAGGAAGCATCACACTTCTTGACTTCAGACTATACTACAGGGCTATAGTAACCAAAACAGCATGGTACACATAGACCAATGGAAAATAACAGAGAGCACAGAAATAAGGCCACACACTTACAACCATCTGATCTTTGACAAAGCTGACAAAAACAAGCAATGGGAAAAGCTGACAAAAACAAGCAATTCAACAAATGATGCTGGGATAACTGGCTAGCCATATGCAGAAGATTGAAACTGGACCCCTTCCTTACACCATATATAAAAATCAACTCAAGATGGATTAAAGACTTAAATGTAAAACCCAAAGCTATAAACTAGAAGACAACCTAGGCAAAACTATTCTGGATGGAGGAACTGGCAAAGATTTCATGACAAAGATGCCAAAAACAGTCACAACAAAAGTAAAACTTGGCCAATGGGATCTAATTAAAGAAACTCTGCACAGCAAAAGAAACTATCAACAGAGTAAACAGACAACCTACAGGATGGCATAAAATTTTTGAAAACTATACATCTGATAAAGGTCTAATACCCAGCATCTATAAGGAACTTAAATTTATAAGAGAAAAAAAACACCACCATTAAAAAGTGGACAAAGGACATGAATGGACACTTTTTAAAGGAAGATATACATGTGGTCGGCAAGCATATGAAAAAAAGCTCAGCATCACTGATCATTAGAGAAATGCAAATTAAAGCCACAATGAGATACCATCTCACACAAGTCAGAATGGTTATTACTAAAAAGTCAAACAATAGGCCAGGCACAGTGGCTCATGCCTGTAATCCCAGCACTTTGGGAGGCCCCAAGGAGGGAGGATCACTTGAGCCCAGGAGTTTGAGACCAGCCTGGACAACATGGCAAGACCCCATCTCTACAAAAAATACAAAAATTAGCCAGTGTGGTGGTACCTGCCTGCAGTCCCAGCTACTCAGAAGGCTGAGGCAGGAGGATCACTTGAGCCTGGGAGGTCAAGGCTGCAGTGAGCTGTGATCATGCCACTGCACTCCAGCCTAGGAAACAGAGTGAGACCCTGTCTCAAAAAAAAAAAAAAAAAAAGTCAAAAAATAACAGATGCTGGTGAGATTGCAGAGAAGATAGAACACTTACACACTGTTGGTAGAAGTGTAAATTAGTTCAACCATTGTGGAAAACAGTGTAGTAATTCCTCAAAGAGCTAAAAACAGGACTACCATTTGACCCAGCAATCCCATTACTGGGTGTATACCCAAAGGAATAAAAATTGTTCTATCATAAAGATACATTCATACTTACTGCAGAACTACTCACAATAGCAAAGACATGGAATCAACCCAAATGCTCATCAGTGGTAGACTGGATAAAGAAAATGTAGTACATATATATCACGGAATACTATGCAGTCATAAAAATAATGAAATCATATTTTTGCAGGAACATGGATGGAGCTGGAGCCCGTTTTCCTTAGCAAACTTATGCAGGAATGGAGAATCAAATACTGCATGTTCTTACTTTTAAGTGGGAACTAAATAATGAGAACATATGGGCACACAGAGGGGAACAAAAGACACTGGGATTTACAGGAGGAGGGAGAGGATTGGGAAAATTAACTAATGAGTACTAGGCTTAATACCTGGGTAATGAAATAATCTGTACAATAAACCCCTGTGACACAAGTTTACCTATATAACAAACCTGCACTGTACCCCTGGACTTAAAATATAAGCTAAAAAAAATCATGTAAATTTATGGTATTGATAAATGCAGTACAGTACTGTAAAGGTAGAAAACAAAAACAAAAAAGGGCTTTAAACATATTATAACTTGCTTAATTTCATCCATAATAAGAATACAAATTAAAACCACATTGAGATATGATTTTTCATCAATCAGATGAAAAACATTCAAAAATATTGACAATAGGCTCTATTAATAAGGCTGTGGAAAAGCAGGCATTCTCATATATTGTTTGTAGGAGTGAAAAACATAGTAGAACCAAAATGGAGGGAATTTGGCAATCTTCAAAGAATGATGAATGCATTTGTCTTTTGAACTAGCAATTCCATCTTTAAAAATTTAAATACACACGTTCACAAATATTAAACATTATATACACCAAGTTATTTATTGTGACATCATTTATAATAAAATAACTAGAAAACAACCCAATGGTAATCAGCTGAGACTGAATGAAATACGATGAATCTACTGAACAGTGTCAATGGTGTACAATATAATTGTTAAAAGAAATGAGAAAGGTCTCTGTAAACAATATAAAGAAATGTCCGGAGTATATTAATATTCAGGAATAAAAACAAGGTAATAAACAGTATATGTAGTATGCTACTTTTGTGTAAGATGAAAAGAGAAAATAAACTTACGTGTGTCACAGAGAGAGAGAGAGAGTGATTTGCTTAGTTTTGCAAAAATAAACAGGAGGCATAAATGTCTTTCCAATGAAAGTGGTGACAATAGGGAGGTGTAATGGAATGAAGGAACAGGAATGGTAACAAGACTGCTCTGTGTTTAATTGTTTAAGTATAGGCTTGACTTTGAACCATATGGAATCAAGAATTTTTAAAAACAAATTTTAAAAATGCCCTAAAGTGAGGCAAGATGTGGTGGTTCACATCTGTAATACCAGCACTTTGGGAGGCCGAGGTGGGTGGATCACCTGAGCCCAGGAATTTGAGACCAGTTTGAGATCAGACTGGGCAACATAGTGAAACTGCATGTCTACCATAAATACAAAAAATTAGCTGGGCATGGTGGCACATGCCTGTGGTCCCCGCTGCTCAGGAGACTAAAGTTGAAGGATCATTTAAGCCTGGGAGGCAGAGGTCGCAGTGAGCCAAGATCGTGCCACTGCACTCCAGCCTGTGTAACAAAGTGGGACCCCATCTCAAAAAAAAAAAAAAAAAAAAAAAAAAAAATTACCCTAAAGTGAATATGAAAAGAAATACATGAACCTAACAGTATAATGAACTGATAATATAACCAAGGAGTGGTGGAGAATTAGTTCAAGCAGCTTTTGAACAAGCAAAGTGACTCTACATCTTAAGAATGACATATTCTAAGGACAAAAAGAGCTTCAAAGAAATCTTGTAGCTTTACATACTAGGTTTATTGTTGGTATTGTTATTGATAGTAATTTTGACATTATTTTGTGTGTATTATAAGATAGGGCAAATAAGTAAATACATTGATATTTGGAGGACAAAGGATCTCTCTATGAAAGAAGGGAGATACAAATACAATCAGTGTCTGGAGGAGCCCACTTCTTGGTTCATAAACAGCCATCTTTTCACTCTGTCTTCACATGCCTGAAGGGGCAAGGGAGCTCACTGGAGTCTCTTTTATAAGGTCGCTAGTCTCATTTATATGAACTCCCCTCCATAATCACCTCCCAAAGACCCCCACCTTCAAATGCTATCATATTGGGGATTCAGTTTCAACATATAGATTTTGTGGGGAAACAAACATTCATTCTATAGCACTCCCCAATCAAAAGATGTAGACTGGCTGAATGGATAAAAAATAAATAAACAGGATCCAACTATCTGCTGTCTGCAGAAGACTCACATCAGATCTAAGGGAACACATAGGCTATAAGTAAAATGATGGAAAAATCTATTTCATGCAAATTGTAACAAAAAGAGAGCAGAGTTCACTACACTAATATTAGACAAAACAGAGTTTAACTCAAAAACTACTATGAGATGAAGAAAGACATTATATAATCTTAAGAGTCAATTTAAAAAGAGAGTCATCCAGGAAGATATAACAATTATAAACATATAGGTACCAAACATCAGAGCTCCTAAAGGTATAAGCCAAACATTGACAGAATTGAAGGAAGAAATGAAAATAAACACAATAATAGTAGGAGATGCCACTACCTTTATTTTCTTTATTTTTATTTTTTAATTGCCTTATCTTTGTCAATCATCAATACTCTTATTTTCAATAATGTATAGAAAAACCAGACAGAAGATCAATAAGGAGATAAAGGACCTGAGCAATACTATAGAGAAACTGGACATAACAAACTTATATAAAACACTCTACTCAAGAATGATAAAATACCATTATTCTCAAGTGCACATAGATTTTTCTCCAGGACAGACCATATGTTAGGCCACAAAACAAGTCTAAGCAAATTTTGAAACATTGAATTCATACAAAATATGGTTTCTGATCACAATGAAACTAGAAATCAATAGCAGAAGGAAAACAAGAAAAGCTAGAAATATGTGGAAATTAAACAATACATTCTTAAATAACCAATGGATCAAAGAAGAAATCAAAAGTGAAATTAGAAAATATCTGGAGAAAAATTAAAATGAGCTGGGCGCGGTGGCTCATACCTGTAACCCCAGCACTTTGGGAAGCCAAGGCGGGCAGATCACAAGGTCAGGAGATCGAGACCATCCTGGCTAACATGGCGAAACCCCGTCTCTACTAACAATATGAAAAATTAGCCAGGCATGGTGGCGGGCACCTGTAGTCCCAGCTATTCGGGAGGCTGAGGCAGGAGAATCGCTTGAACCCGGGAGGCAGAGGTTGCAGTGAGCTGAGATCACGCCATTGTACTCCAGCCTGGACTACACAGCGAGACTCTGTTTCAAAAAAAAGAAAAAAAAGAGAAAATGAAACCAGCTAAACATGGTGGTTCATGCTTGTAATCCCAGCACTTTCAGAGGCCAAGGTGGAGGATCACTTGAGGCCAGGAGTTCAAGACCA
This sequence comes from Macaca fascicularis, assembly GCF_037993035.2. NCBI lineage: Eukaryota > Metazoa > Chordata > Mammalia > Primates > Cercopithecidae > Macaca > Macaca fascicularis. The sequence continues at coordinate 147,220,725 of NC_088380.1, read as the reverse complement.
GCCTGGGCAACATCATCTCAACAGAAAAATTTAAAATTTAGCCCAGCATGATGGCATGTGCTTATAGTCCTAGCCATGTGGGAGGCTGAGGTGGGAGGATCAAGGAACAAAAAATAATAATAATAAACCCTAGGCTACCAGAAGAAAGACAATAATAAAGATTAGAGCAAAGATAAATAAAATAAAGAATGTAAGTTCGTTTTCTATACAGGTCAAAAAAAATGGACAGACCGGGCATGGTGGCTCACGCCTGTAATCCCAGCACTTTGGGAGGCCAAGGCAGGTGGATCATGAGGTCAAGAGATTGAGACCATCCTGGTCAACATGGTGAAACTCCATCTCTACTAAAAATACAAAAATTAGCCAGGCGTGGTGGCGCACATCTGTAGTCCCAGCTACTTGGGAGGCTGAGGCAGGAGAATGGCTTGAACCTGGGAGGTGGAGGTTGCAGTCTCAAAAGAAAAAAAAAAAAAGGATAAACCATGCAGACACGGTGGTTCATTCCAGCACTTTGGGAGGCTGAGGCAGGCAGATCGCCTGAGGTCAGGAGTTCATGACCAGCCTTGTCAACATAGTGAAACCCCGTCTCTACTAAAAATACAAAAATTAGCCAGGCATGGTGGTGGGCACCTGTAATCCCAGCTACTCGGGAAGCTGAGGCAGGAGAATCACTTGAACCTGGGAGGTAGGGGTTGCAGTGAGCTGAGATCATGCCACTGCACTCCAGCCTGAGCGACAGAGCAGGACTCCATCTCAAAAAAAAAGAAAAAGAAAAAGACAAACCTTAGCTAGACTAAGAAATAAAAAGAGACAACTTAAGTAAGATCAGATACAAATACAAATTCAGTCTCTGGGGGGAGCCCACTTCTTGGTTCATAAATAGCCATCTTTTCACTCTATCTTCACATGCCTGAGGGGCAAGGGAGCTCCAATATCACAGAAATTAAAATGATTATAAGAGAATTCTATGAACAGTTGTACACCAACAAATTGGATAACTAGAGGAAAAAAAATAAATTTCTAGAAACACACACATACAAAGACTGAATCATGAAGAAATGGAAAATCTGAACAGATCTATAGCTAGTAAGGAGATTGCGTCAATAAGAGAAAACTTCCCAATAAAGACAAGCCCAGGACCAGATGCCTTCACTAGATAATTCTGCCAAGCATTTAAAAAAGAATTAACAGCTGGGATTAACAGCTGGGATAGGCAGCTCATGCCTGTAATCCCAGCACTTTGGGAGGCTGAGGCAGGCAGATCACTTGAGGTCGGGAGTTTGAGACCAGCACCTGGTCAACATAGTGAAACTCTGTCTCTATTAAAAATACAAGAATTAGCCAGGTATGGTGGCACACGCCTATAATCCCAGTTACTCGGGAGGCTGAAGCAGGAGAACTGCTTGAACCCAGGAAGTGGATGTTGTAGTGAGCCAAGATTGAGCCACTGTCCTCCAGCCTAGGCAACAGAGCAAGGCTCTATCTCAAAAACAAAAACAAACAAACAAAACAGAGAGAGAGAGAAAGAGAGAGCAACAATACTGCTGAAATGCTTACAAAGAATTATAAAGGATGAAACACTTCCAAACTCATTTTATGAAGCCTGCATTACTCTGACACTAAAGCCAGACAAAGACATTACAAGAAAATAAAACATACAAACCAATAACCCTTATATAAATATTGATGTAAAATTCCTCAGCAAAATAGTACCAAACTGTATGCAATAGTATATTAAAAGGATTACACACCATGACCAAGTTTGGTTAATTCTGGGATGCAAGGATGTTTCAATGTATGAAAATAAATCAATGTAACATACCACATTAACAGAATGATGGAAAAAAAACACATGATCAGCTCAGTTAAGCATAAAAGGCATGTGACAAATTTTAACCTGCTTTCATAATAAAAATACTCAACAAACTTGGAATAGAAGGAAACTACCTCAATATAATAAAAGCCGTATATGAAGAATTTGTAGCAAATATCACACTCAGTGATGAAAGATGAAAATTTTTTCCTCTAATATCAGGAATAAGACAAGAATGCTCACTTTTGCCACATCTGTGTTAAATATTTATTTATTTATATAATATTTAACATATAGTATTTAACATAGATCTGGAAATTCTTCCCAGACTATTTAGGCAAAAGGAAGCAAGAAAGAAAAGAGAGAGAGAGAGAGAGAGAGAGAGAGAGAGAGAGAGAGAGAGAAAGAAAGAAAGAAAGAGAAAAAAAGAAAGAGAAAGAAAGAAAGAAAAGAAAGAAAGAAAGAAAGAAAGAAAGAAAGAAAGAAAGAAAGAAAGAAAGAAAGAAAGAAAGAAAGAAAGAAAAGAAAGAAAGAAAGAAAGAAAGGAGGGAGGAAGGGAGGGAGGGAGGGAGGGAGGGAGGGAGGAAGGGAGAGAGAGAAAAGGCATCCAAATTGGAAAGGAAAAAGTAAAATCATCTCTGTTCTTAGATGACATGAACTTATAAGTAGGAAACTAAAGACTCTATAAAAAAAAGAAATTCAGTAAAGTTGCAGGATATGAAATTAACACATAAAAATCAGCTGCATTTCTATACACTAACAATGAGAAATCCAAAAAGGAAATTTTTTAAATTCCATTTACAATATAATCAAAAAAGAATAAAATACTTAGGAATAAACTTAACCAAGCAGACAAGACTTGAACACTGAAAACTACAAAACATTGCTATAATAAGTTTTAAAAGATACAATATATGGAAAGACATCTTGCATTCATGAACTGGAAGAACTAATATGTATAGTTAAGATGTCAATACTACCCAAAGTGATCTACAGATTCAATGCAATCCCTATCAAAATCTAACTGCAACTTTTGCAGTAACAAAAAATACATTCTAAATTTCACATGAAATCTCAAGGGACTCATTATAGCCAAAACAATCTTGAAAAAGAAGAACAAAATTGGAGGTCTCACACTTCCTGATTTCAAAACATATTACAAAGCTATAGTAAGCAAAATTGTGTGGTACTGGGAAGACAGACATAAAGATCAATAGAATAAAATAGGGAGTCTGAGTGAGGTGACTCACACCTGCAATCTCAGCACTTTAGGAGGCTGAGGTGGGCAGATTGCTTGAGTCCAAGAGTTTGAGACCAGCCTGGGGAACATGGTGAAACCTCATCTCTACTAAAACTACAAAAATTATCTGGGCATGTTGGCATGTGCCTGTAGTCCCAACTCAGGAGGCTGAGACAGGAGAATCAATCACTTGAATGTGGGAGGCAGCGGTTGCAGTGAGCTAAGATTGTGCCACTGCACTCCAGCCTGGATGACAGAGTGAGACTCTGTCTAAAAAACAAAACAAAACAAAAAAAGAATAAAATAGAGAACCATAAGAATATGTTCAAATGATCTTTGACAAAGATGCCAAGACCACATGATAGGAAAAGGACAATCTCTTTAACAAATGGTGCTAGGAAAACTGGATAGACACATGCAAAAGAATGAAGTTGGATCCTTACACCACATACAAAAGTTAATTCAAAATGGATTAAAGACTTAAATATAAGACCTAAATCTCTAAGACTGCTAAAAGAAAACACAGTGGGAAGCCTTTATGACACTGAATTTGCCAATGATTTCTTGGATATGACACCAAAAGCACAGGCAACAAAATCAGAAACAGGCAATGCAACTACATCAAACTTAAAAACTCCTTGCATCAAAGGACACAATCAACAGAGTAAAAGGGCTACCTGTGGAATGGGAGAAAATAATTGTAAATCATATATCTGATAAGGGGTTAATATCCAGAAAATATAAAGAACTCCTACAACTGGACACTAAAATAAATAAATAAATAAATACCCCAACTATAATATGAACATTTCTCTAAATATGATATACAAATGGCTAACAAACATATAAAAAGATATTCAACATCAGGCTGCTCTGCCTATGGAGTAGCTATTGTTTATTCCTTTACTTTCTTAATAAACTTGCTTTCACTTTATGGATTCACTTTGAATTCTTTCTTCCGTGAAGTCCAAGAACCCTCTCTTGGGGGTCTGGATCAGGACCCCTTTCTGGTAACATCTTCCTGGCAAACAATGAAGGGATGATACTGAGAAGACGCCCAACCCAAAGGAAATGGACTGCAGCACCAATTGGCTGACTTTGAAGTCAAGAAAATTTTTCTTTTAAGCTGTTTACAGTTTTTAACAATTAAGTATACTTCTGTGAACAAAATTTGGAGCATATTTGTTTCTCTCTACCTGATTTCTCCAGAATTTGGAAACTATTTGTGGTGAGTATTCTTAACTTATGGCAAGATAGTTATTTGCATAAGAGCAATAAGAATCTGTTTTCTTTTGCAACAGGACACAATTAGAGAAACTGGCTATTTTACCAAAGCTTTTTTTTTTTTTTTTTTTTTTGAGATGGAGTGTCACTCTGTTGCCCAGGTTGGAGTGTGGTGGTGTGATCTCACCTCACTGCAACCCAACCTCCAACTTCTGGGTTCAAGCAATTCTCCTGCCTCAGCTTCCTGAGTAGCTGGGATTATAAGCGTCCACCACCATACCCAGCTAATTTTTGAATTTTTAGTAGAGATGGGGTTTCACCACATTGGTCAGGCTGGTCTCGAACTCCTGACCTCAAGTGATCTGCCCACCTTGGCCTCCCAAAGTGCTGGGATTAAAAGCATGAGCCACTGTGCCCAGCCTACCAAAGCTTTGACTGGAATGGTGTGCTTTCCTTTAAGGAATAAAACATGACTTGTTTTTTTTGTTTTTTTTTGTTTTTTTTTTTTTTTTTGAGACAGAGTCTCGCTCTGTCTCCCAGGCTGGAGTGCAGTGGCGCAATCTTGGCTCACTGCAAGCTCCGCCTCCCGGGTTCACGCCATTCTCCTGCCTCAGCCTCCCGAGTAGCTGGGACTACAGGCACCCGCCCCTGCGCCCGGCTAATTTTTTCTATTTTTAGTAGAGACGGGGTTTCACCATGGTCTCGATCTCCTGACCTTGTGATCCGCCCACCTCGGCCTCCCAAAGTGCTGGGATTACAGGCGTGAGCCACCACGCCCGGCCAAAACATGACTTGTAAAACCAAAAAAAAAAAGCTCTGTGGGAAAGCCAGCCTCATACCTTGTCTTCACAGTTCCTGTACAGGGTTTCTGACCTGTGGGAAGTAAAGAATGTCACTTTCTGACAGGCCCAGGAGCCCCAAGTTATCTTGGGACCTCAAGAAGAAAGAAATTACAAACCAATGGCTGGGCTCAGATTTTAAAACGTCTTGGCCAGGCACGGTGGCTCATGCCTGTAATCTCAGCACTTTGGGAGGCTGAGATGGGTAATCACGAGGTCAGGAGTTCAAGACCAGACCAGCCTGACCAAGATGGTGAAACCCCATCTCTACTAAAAATGCAAAAATTAGCTGGGCATGTGGTGCACGCCTGTAGTCCCAGCTACTCAGGAGACTGAGACAGACGGATCGCTTGAACCCAGGAGGCAGAGGTTTCAGTGAGTCGAGATCACGCCATTGCACTCCAGCCAGGGTGACAGAGGGAAACTCAGTCTCAAAACAAACAAACAAAAATGTCTTAGCCAGGCACGGTGTGTCACGCCTGTAATCCCAGCACTTTGGGAGGCCGAGGCGGGCGGATCACGACGTCAGGAGCTTGAGACCAGCCTGACCAACATGGTGAAACCCCATTTCTACTAAAAATACAAAAATTAGCCAGGCGTGGCGGGCACCTGTAATCCCAGTTACTCAGGAGGCTGAGGCAGGAGAATTGCTTGAACCCGGGAGGCAGAGGTTGCAGTCAGCCGAGATTGCACCACTGCAGTCCAGCCCGAGTGACAAAGCGAGACTCCATCTAAAAAAAAATAAAAATACTTAGGCCAGGCATGGTGGCTCATACCTATAATGCCAGCACTTTGGGAGGCTGAGGCGGGCAGATCACGAGGTCAGGAGTTCAAGACCAGCCTGGCCAACATGGTGAAACTCTGTCTCTACTAAAGATACAAAAATTTAGCCAGGCATAGGGGCATGCACCTGTAATCCTAGCTACTCAGGAGGCTGAGGCAGGAGAGTTGCTTGATCCCAGGAAGCAGAGGTTGCAACGAGCCAAGATCGCACCATTCCATTCCAGCCTGGGCAACAGGGCGAGATTCCTTCTCAAAAAAAAAATATATATATATTATCTGAGATTCCTTACGGAACAGAGTTCCATCAAAAACAATTAAAAGAAGACTGTGGCAAATAATTATTCTTGCTGCACTTTATACAAATAATCAGGCCAAGTATATTAAAGCAAATTGGTCTTACCATGATTTGTCTTTAGTAAAAATGGGAGACTGGAGAGAGAAAAAATGTGTTTCAGGAACTATGGTACACCTTTTATCAGATTTTAGTCTCACCAGTTGTTTTTGAGTTTTTGTCTGCAATTTAGTCCGCTTATTCCTGTAAACCAACCAGTGGTGTCTGGCTGATACCCAGAAGAAACAAGAAGGATGGGTAATATAAAAATCTGGATCAATATTCTAATTCTGAGCACGTATTAAAATCAGCTAGTGACTCCATATTAGCTCGGTTCCAACAGTTGCCTAGCTCATGGAAAGCCTTCTTATTTAGTTTACTTGAGATAACTTTACTTATTCTGTTTTACTTTTGTGGAATATATTGGTGGTGTACTCTTTGTTTAGCAATGCAGAATAAGCTTACTCAATGCTTTCTCAAATTAAACACTTATTAATCTTCCAGATGTCACCTTTTGTCAGGACGCAGAGTTATGAATGGTGCTTGACATACTGATGCCTTCTAATAGAGCTACTCTCTACCCTGAATACAAGAGACCCAAATAATTAGGCAGGAATATCATTGCCCCTATTCAACCTGAAGAAGTTACAAAACATGGACCTTCATCCTGCTACAACCCTTAGGATTAAGAGTTTTCTTATAAAAGGGAGGGAGGGGCCAGGCGTAGTGGCTCACACCTATAACCCAACACTTTGGGAGTCCGAGGCCAGTGGATCACTTGAGGTCAGGAGTTTGAGACCAGCCTGACCAACATGGTGAAACCCCGTCTCTACTAAAAATACAAAATTAGCTGGATGTGGTGGCACACACCCGTAATCTCAGCTACTTGGGAGGCTGAGGCAGAAGAATCACTTGAACCTGGGAGGCAGAGGTTTCAGTGAGCCGAGATCACACCATTGCACCCCAGTCTGGGCAAAAAGAGCAAAACTTTGTCTCAAAATTAAATAAATAAATAAATAAATGGGAGGGAGGAAATCTGTCAGAGGCCTTTGAATCAGAGCAACTCCATCTTGAATGGAGGCTGGGTAAAATAGGGCTGAGACCTACTGGGCTGCTTTCCCAGTCACATTCTAAGTCACAGGATGACATAGGAGGTCAGCACAAGATACAGGTGACAAAGACCTTGTTAATAAAACAGCATGTGGTAAAGAAGCCAGCCAAATCCCACCAAAACCAAGATGGCAAGGAAAGTGACCTTTGGTCATCCTCACTGCTCATTATATGCTAATTATAACACATTAGCATGCTAAAAGACACTCCCACCAGTGCCATGACAGTTTACAAATGCCATGGCAACATCAGGAAGTTACCCTATATGGTCTAAAACTGGGAGAAACCCTCAGTTCTGGGAATTGCCCACCCCTTTTCCAGAAAACTCATGAATATTCCACACTTTGTTTAGCATATAATCAAGAAATAGCCATAAAAATAGGCAACCAGCAGCCCTCGGGGCTGCTCTGCCTATGAAATAGCCATTCTTTATTCCTTTACTTTCTTAGTAAATTTGCTTTCACTTAAAAAAAAATACCCAACATCATTTATCATTAGAGAAATGCAAATCAAAACCACATGAATATCATCTCACACCAGAAAGAGAGAAAATAAGTGTTGGAAGGGGTGTGGAGAAATTGGAACCTTTGTGCACTGTTAATGGGATCGTAAAATGGTGCAGCCTCTTTAAGAAACAGTAAGGCGGTTTCTCAGAAAATTAAAAATAGAATTACCAGTAGGGCACGGTGGCTCACGCCTGTAATCCCAGCACTTTGGGAGTCCGAGGTGGGTGGATCACGAGGTCAAGAGTTCAAGACCAGCTTGACTAACATGGTGAAATGCCAGCTCTACTAAAAATACAAAAATTAGCTGGGCATGGTGGTGCACACTTGTAATCCCAGCTACTAGGGAGGCTGAGGCAGGAGAATCTCTTGAACCTGGGAGGCAGAGGTTGCAGTGAGCAACGATCATGCCATCACACTCCAGCCTGAGTGACGGAGGGAGACTCCGTCTCAAAAAAACAAACAAACAAAAACAAAAATAGAATTACCATATGATCTAGTATTTCCACTTCTGGGTATACGCCCAAAAGAATTGAAAGTAGGCTCTCAGAGAAGTATTTGTATGTAACTTCTTCATAGCAGCATTATTAGCACCCATCTTCATAGCAGCATTATTCACAATAGCTGAAGGGGTGGCCTGCCCCTCCACACCTGTGGGAGTTTCTCGTTAGGTGGAATGAGAGATTTGAGAAAAGAAATGAGACAAAGTATAGAGAAAGAAAAAGTGGGCCCAGGGGACCGGCGCTCAGCATACAGAGGACCCACGCCAGCACCGGTCTCTGAGTTCCCTTAGTATTTATTGATAATTATCTTTACCATCTTAGAAAAAGGGAAGTGGCAGGATAATAGGATCATCTTAGGGAGAAGGTCAGCAGTAAGACATATGAATAAAGATCTCTGTGACATAAGTTTAAGGAAAAGTGCTGTGCCTTGATATGCATATGTAAACATCTCCATAAACCCTGTTAGTGCATAAAGAGCAGCACTGCGCTAGCAAGTCCCACCTTTCGCCCTAAGGCGGTTTTCTCCTTTCTCAGTAAACAGAACATACAATCGGGTTTCACACCAAGATGTTCCATTGCCCAGGGACAGGCAGGAGACGGATGCTTTTCTCTATCTCAACTGCCAAGAGGCCTTCTTTCCCTCTTGTACTAGTCCTCCTCAGCACAGACCCTTCACAGGTGTCAGGTTGGGGGACGATCAGGTCTTTCCCTTCCCACGAGGCCATATTTCAGACTATCACATGGGGAGAAACCTTGGACAATACCTAGCTTTCCTAGGCAGAAGTCCCTGCAACCTTTGGCAGTGTAGTGTCCCTGGGTACTTGAGATTAAGAGAATGGTGATGACTTTTAACCAGTATACTGCCTCCAGGCACTTGTTTAACAAAGCACATCCAGCACAGCCCAAAAATCCATTAAACCTTGAGTCTCCACAGCACATGTCTCTTGCAAGGACAAGGTTGGTGGTAGGGTCACAGATTAACAGCATCTCAAATACAGAACAAAATGGAGTCTCTTATGTCTACTTCTTTCTATATAGACACAGTAACAGGCTGATCTCTCTTTTTTTTCCCCACAATAGCCAAGAGTAAAAGCAATCCAAAGTCCATTGATGGATTCATGGATAGACAAAATGTAGTATATACATACAATGGAATATTACTCAGCCTTAAAAAGAAGGAAATTCTGACACATGCTACAACATGGATAAACCTTGAGAACCTTATGCTAAGTCAAATAAAACAACTACAAAATGACAAATACTGTGTGATTCCACTGATACGAGGCCCCTAGAGTAGTCAGATTCATAGAGACAGAAAATAGAATGGTGGTTGTCAGGAGCTGGGGGAGGAGAAAATGGGAAGTTGTTGTTTAATGGGCATAGAGTTTCAGTTTTGCAAGATGAAGACAGCCCTGAAGATTGACTGCTCAACAATGTGAATGTGACTAACATTACTGAACTGCACGCTTCAAAATTGTTAAGATGGTAAATTTTATATTATGGATTTTACCACAACTTTTAAAAATTATTTTAAAACTTGCTGTCAATAAAGGAAAAGAATATCAGGTGAGATTGGTCTAGATTAAAGAGACTAGGGAGATATTACAACTAAAAGCAATGCATGATCTACAATTGGTTCCTGACTTTAAAAAATATTTTTTATATATATATATTTATATATGTATATATATATATGAGTCCAATTGTCCAACCAAGTACCAAATGTCATTCTTCATTTCTTGCAGGCACTCACATTCTCCACAGAGGCCTACTGGATTGTCTCTCATCACATGGCTCCCTGGATGAAAGGAAAGGTCTCACACTGTGACAACCTTCCCCCAACCCACTATCAAAGATTCTGACAACTCTCCCTTTCCCTAGTACCAACTGGGGGTTGGGGGAAGGTAAGGGGTGATATTGTGATTGGTTATCAGAAAGCTGGCTTGGCCACTAACTCTTGGCAGTCAGGTGGAAGCTACTTTTAGAATTACTGCTGTTTTCAGCATAGCTCAAATTCCTGGGTAAAAGAAAAACTCTTAACCAGACGGGGCAGTTCATGCCTGCAATTCCAACATTATGGAAGGCCAAGGTGAGAGGATTGCTTGAGTTCAGGAGTTTGAGACTAACCTGGGCAACATAGTGATATCCCCTCTGTACAAAAACTTTTTAAAAATTAGCCAGGTATGGTGGCATGTGCCTGTAGTCCCAGCTACTCAGGAGGCTGAGGTGGGAGGATGGCTTGAGCCTGGGAAGTTGAGGCTGCAGTGAGCTGTGATTGTGCCATTGCACTCTGATCTGGGCAACAGAGTAAGATGCTGTCTCAGAAAAAGAGGGGAAATCCCTTGCGTATCACCCTTTTACTTATTACGGCAGTTATTATTCTCTTTTGTTTTGCTTTTTCAGGCTGGTCAACTATGTGTTCATTTGCTCTCTTCTGTATATGGGTGTAGGGGCATGGCTCTGCCATGTTGAACTGTCAACCTTATATGTATTCACATAGGCCACACAGGCAAGACCTAACCATAATTAATCAAAGTCTTGGCAGGACATTCTATGATCCTTGGGGAAATACCACAAGGCCATTTTCAACTCACCTCTTTATCTTCTTGTGAAAGGACACAAAGATAGATGTGTACCCGCCCCCCACCCGCTACACCCTTGTTCTGCTCTCTAATCTTTGCACATACCAGAGATTTCGTAAGTTCTGTGAGTACCTGGTTTTCTGCACGTACCAGAGATTTTGTTTTGCACATACCAGAGATTTTGTAAGTTCTGAGGCAAGGTCACAAGACGTGTTTAAGTAAGATAAACTCTTGCTGCCATAAACCTGCTCTCCCGCCTCAAAGTTTGAACCAAAATATCAGAAATGGCGGGAACCAATCATAGTTAGCCAAATCGCCTTGTTCAAACACTAGCCAATCATATATCTGATTTGTATAATAACTCTATGCCCACTTTTCTTAGACTATATAACACTGCTCGGAGCTCAGTGGGGGAGCTCTCCTGCCCGTCTCGTTTCACGAGGGAGAGTTCCAGGTTCGAACCTGTAATAAAGATCCTTGCTGCTTAGCTTTGACTCTGGACTCTGGTGGTCTTCTTCGGGGAATAAACGGTCTGGGCATAACACTTGGGAGGCTGTCATGAGGCAGTTCTTATCACTTCCCAGGTTCTGATAAGGTATGAGGCGTTCTGCCTCATCTTTCTTAGGGCAGAACTGCAAACCATAAACTTCTTAGTTGCAGATGGACTCAGCTCCTCAGCAACAGGGTGTCTCATTACTCAGGTTGCCATGCCCTTTAGTATTGGTGCTGTCCTGTGGGAGAGCTGGAAATTCTGCTCATTTCCTTTTGTGTCTATGTAAGTAACAAACTGTCTGAATCAAACAAGGATTGCTATTTCTTTACTAATCAAAGCTGCCACGATTTGCCTGAGAATGGGTTCTTATTTTTCCTTGAAGTTCTGTTTCAAAATAGTTTCTTTTTCAAACCTTGTCAACTTGTTTTGGCAACTAGGGATTTGGTTCATACCTGGGAGAGATGACAGTAGTGAGAAGCTGCTTTGAGGAACTGTGGGGATCTGGAAACCTGGTAAAGAGCAGATTTACTCATGGAGTAGGTCTCAAAAGACTCTCACCAAGGCTAGCCTCCAGAGTTTCTGTCCCAACCTTAAACCTCTTCAGCTCCTGACCCAGCCTAGTTTTCTCAGGAATCCATGCCTTTTTAGACCCCTCCTTGAAAAAGGGCTCTCCTGCATCTCCAAGGAAATGATAAGCTTGGTGGGGACATACAAAGAGGACTAAAGAGGGACCATCGACATCAAACCTGCCCCCAAAACACAGACAGGAAGAAGCATGCAAATATATCACTGAGATAATGCAGAAAGTAGATTGAATTTGGAGTTCCTTGACAGATAAGTGTGATGAGTTGGTATTCTCTGGGCAGTGTGGTCAGCCTAGGCGTGAATGGTTCAGGAATGATGGTGAGTTTGAAGTTTCCTTCTACCCACCACAACCAGGACACACAAACCTGGGAAGCCTCCATTTGAGGATGCACACCACTGAGAGAAACCCATGTCTTTCCTTCCCTAAAGAACTGTTCCCCAGTTGTGTCTAGGCTCACTCTCCCTCCTCCCACTCAGTGGCTACCTGCCACAAGTCTTGGCCCAGCCTCAGTGCTTCCCAGATGACCAAACTGGGGTCATTTTAGCTCAAATCAACTTTCACAGCCAGTACATGAGTCAGACCCATGAAATCCTCACAAACTGCCAAATGCCAGCCTTGGGTCTTTAATGCTACCAGAGCTTCATTGTTACCTGGTTCCTACGTAATAACCCACAACCATTACCCCTCTCTGGATCTAGGTCTAACCACTCTGGTATCTTATAGCTCTTTTGTATTAATACTTTCTCTGATTACCTGAAATGATATACCACATAGAAAACTGTACTAAGAATTATTAAAGAATGTGCAAAGAATTAACAAGAGGTCCAAAGAAAACTAAGCACATGAAGAAAAGTCAGTCATTAACTTCAGGAAAAGTAGAAAGAAGAAAAGGAGACAATCATGGTATACTACCATGTTCTGCTGGGAATTATGTTTGCAAACACATAACAATGTTAACATGAATAGTCATCTAACAAAGAATTGTTAGGGCCAGGCACAGTGGCTCACGCCTGTAATCCCAACACTTTGGGAGGCCAAGGTAGGAGGATGGCTTGAGCCCAGGAGCTCGAGATCATCCCATGCAACACAGTGAGACCTCATCTCGACTAAAAATAAAAAAGTAGCCGGGCTTGTGGTATGTGCCTGTGGTCCCAGATACTCGAGAGGTTGAGGCAGGAGGATCGCTTGAGCCCAGGAGGTTGAAGTTGCAGTGAGCCATGATCACACCACTGCATTCCAGCCTGGGTGACAGGGCAAGATCTTGTCGCAAAAAAAGAAAAAGAAAGAAAGAAAAGAAAAAGTAAATCATTTCAATCATATACAAACTATCCTAATTAATAAGAAGGAACACTTCCTAAATGATCTTCTAATGCTAAAATAACCTTGATAGTGAATCCTATTTTTAAAAAATATACCCAAAAAGGAAAAGCCCAGTCTAATGTCCATTAATGTAAATAAATGCAAAAAAAAACCCATACTAATTATTAGCAAATGAAATCCAGTAGTACATAAAAAAGAATAATACAGCATAAGTAGTATTTCCCCAAGATATGAGATTGACTTAACATTATAAAAGTAATTTCTATATATGCAACATTAATGAAGTAAAGGGAAAATCATGATTACCTATGTACATGCAGAAAACTTATTTAATAAAATTCAACATCCTTTCATGATTTTCAAATAATCTTAATTAATCTTAAGATTTTTAGTAGATCCTAGTTGTATGCCTAAGCATATAAGAGAACATTTTTAACTTGGTAAGGGTATCCAGGAAAAAAAAAAGAAAGCTAAAGCAAACATCATACTTAATGGTGGTAAAATGATGAAAGCTTTCCCTGTGAAATCCAGAACAAGACAGGGATGTCTGCTATCATCACTTTTAATCATCACTGTCATCATTGTTCCAAAAGGCCTAACCAGTGTATACAACAAGAGAAAAATATAAAGGTCTGAGGTGTTTACATGGCATTCTCCATGGTTAGAAAAAGAAGGGGAAAAGGTATAAGGAGGTGATTCCATAGGATTTTGGGGAACAGGTGGTATTTGGTTACATAAGTTCTTTAGTGGTGATTTGTGAGATATTGGTGCACTCATCACCCGAGCAGTATACACTGAACTCAATTTGTAGTCTTTTATCCCTCACCCACTTCCCACCCTACACCCCTGAGTCCCCAAAGTCCACTGTATCATTCTTATGCCTTTGCATTCTCATAGCTTAGCTCCCACTTATGAGTGAGAACATACACCTTCTTATATAAAACTTTCTTTAGAGTTAAAACTCTTTCTTTACAGTTAATATGATTATAAAACTCTCTTTATTTAGAGTTAATATGATTATAAATGTTATAATGTCCAGAAAATTTACAGAAAAACTAGTAGTAATAAGAATAGCAAATTTTCTGAACACAGAAGTAAATATTCATGAAAGATCATTTATAAGAAAAGCAAACCTGAAGCTTCATTATAAAAACAAATATTAATTACATCTCATGGGTCAGAAGTAAAATTTTTAAAAATAAAATATATTTAAAAATTTAAAAATATTAAATTGGCAGTGAGAGAGCAATTCACAAATTGTTTTATAATGACAAACACGATCATAAAGGCCCATAACTTTCTGACAATCAGGCTGAAAGTTGCTTGCTCTGGGCCAGGGGTGGTGGCTCATGCCTGTAATCCTAGCACTTTGGGAGGCCTAGGTGGGTGGATCATTTGAGGTCAGGAGTTCCAGACCAGCCTGGCCAACAGTGGTGAAACCCATTTCTACTAAAAATATAAAAATTAGCCAGGCATGGTGGCCCACACCTGTAATCCCACCTACTAGGGAGGCTGAGGCAGGAGAATCGCTTGAAACCTCCAGGCAGAGGTTTCAGTGAACCAAGATCGCATTACTGTACTCCAGCCTGGGAAACAGAGCAAGACTTTGTCTCAAAAAAGAAAAAAAAAAAAGTCGATTATTCTGCAGAACTTGGAGGTGATCCCAATGGTATCTCTGAGAAGCCACCCTGTCAGTCTGAAAAGGATGAATACAATTAAGAAACATGTTCACCAGCCTGGACAACATGGTGAAACCTTGTCTCTACTGCTACAAAAATTAGCTGGGAGTGGTGGTGCGCACCTGTAATCCCAAGAAACTGAGGCATGAGAATCGCTTCAACCTGGGAGACAGAGGTTGCAACAAGCCGAGATTGCGCCACTGCATTCCAGCCTGGGTAACAGAGTAACACTCTGTCTTAAAAAAAAAAAAAAAAAAAAAAAAAAAAAACCACAAAGAAAGAAATATATTCAGAGAAATCCTATGAAGAAATAGAAAGTAAAACATCTAGTATTTCATCATTAGTAGGTAATCATAGAGAAGAATAAAAAGAAGAATGAGGAAGGATATGAGAATTGTTACTAAAGGAAATCTATGTTGTATTTTACTTACTGTTCATTTTGGGGTTTTTTTATTTTTATTTTTTTGTAGAGACAAGGTCTCACTATGTTGCCCAAGATGGTCTCAAACTTCTGGCCTCAAGTGATCCTCCTACATCGGCCTCCCAAAGTACTGGGATTATAGGTATGAGCCACTACACCTGGCCTCCTGTTCATTTGGATTTTCACTTCTCTGTTTTATTCTTTGTGCCTTCATTTTACTTTAATATTCTCTAAAATTCTATTTTGAGTTAATACTATGTTTTTGAGTGCATCTCTTTGTATAACATGTTAGTGGTTGCTCTGTACATAAGTTATCAAAGTCTGTTCATCTTTTTCGGTCTAATTTCTCTCTGTTGTTTAGGTTGGATAATTTTTATTATTCTCTTCTAGTTCACTTATTTTTTCTGTCCCCTCCATTATGCTGCTGAACCCATCCACTGAGGTTTTTATTTCAGTTATTATATTTTTCAGTTCTAAAATTTCCATTTAGTTCTTCTTTTATCATCTATTTCTTTGCTTATGCTTTCCACTTTTCATGCATTCCAAAAATGCTTATAATTGCTTGTTGAAGCATTTTTACAGTAGCTAACTTAAAATCTCTGTTAGAGAATTCTAATATCTCTGTCATCACCATGTTGGCATCTGTTGATTGTCATTTTTTCATTCTGTTTGAGATCTTCTGGTATGATGAGTAGCTTTTCATTAAAACCTGGATATGTTCATATTATATTCTGCTACTCTGGATCCTATTTAAACCTTCTGTTCTAGTTGGATTTCTCTGATACCATTCAGGCAGAAGTGGGAACAGAGAAAGAAGGAATTACTGCCAGGTGCAGGCAGAAGTCCAGGTTCCCTGCAGAGCCTCCATTGCCACCTGAAGAAGGGAGCTCATTGTTACTGCTGCGTAAGCAGGGAAGTTCTGGCTCCCCTGACACCACAGTGAGGATGGCCACATTACCACTGGGTAGAGGTCTAAGTCCAGTCTTCTCATATAATCTCCCCTGCTGGGAAGGGAAGTATTAACAAAAGATCATGAGATTTGAGGAAGAAGAAAAAAGAGTTTTATTTCCTATAAAAGGTTACAGTCTGCAGGTTGGGAAATGAAACATCCAGCCAAAATGAAAAGCAGCTCCTTCAGAGACAAAGGGGAGAAGCTGGGATTTATGCCCAACAAGATGAGCTATATGTACATATTCAGTAGCTTACAGGAGAATCTATGAATATTTGAGAGAACCCTAATGCATGCAAAGAGAATAAACATATATGTTATATATGTTCCATGTTCATTTTGGGGTGGAGATTTAATATTAAAGTGAAGTGGAACTTGGCTCTTTATATATAACAAGGTGAAACAGAACACAAAGGCATCTTGTGCACAGCCTGTGTAGACTAGGTGCAATCAGTCTGTGGTCGGAGGTCAGTATCACGATGGAATGTTTAGTAAGGCTGGTCAGTAGTCATGGTGAAACCACGATAAAAGGGGAGGTCAGACACAACATCAAGAGGTCTCTTGAGGTTGAGGGAGAAATCTTCCAGTTTTTCAGGAATTTGTTTCTGTTTAATTGTAGGAAAGAAAGTTTTGAGGCATTTAACAGGGTAAGGGAGTGTTGAGGTGTGACTGACCTCTTGCCTTGCCAAAGCCATAGAATCCAGTTTTCAAAGTTTTCTGGGGTCTCTTTTGCAACAAGAAGTCCATTCCATTTCACCTGGGGGCTTAGGGACTTTATTTTTATTTCACACTTTCCAGCTTTAGGCTGAAATCTGCCATAGGCAGCATTGATGGCTAAATGTTTTGCCTTGTTCCATGTCGTTCCCAGGATGGTGTGGATACCTGCCCCAGGTCTATCTAGTCTCTCAGTGGGACTCATATGGCTAGGAGACTTACAACCAGTTGAATATTTTAGGCCAGGCAAAGAAGGAGGCAGACAGCTATTAAGACCCTTTGAACCTTTGAGACTAGAAAAACAATAATAACAGAAAAGTTGGGAAGGTCAGTTTATGTTTATGTTGTCTGTCATTTCTATGCATTGTGCTACCATAACTTTGGTTTTAGCTACAGACTTGAAGTAGCTGGTTATGGATCTTATGAGTACTTTGATTATCAAAAATAGGAACAAGATAGTGATATGATAATGACAAGGATTTGTAAGATGGATTGGAAGTAATTTCTAATTCTGCAATGAGTCAACTGAAAATGTCATTAAGGGGATCTGTGGTTTGTACCTCCTGTAACCAGGCAGCCTATTGGGTGATCTTACCTACACGGGTTGTTATATCTCCTGTAGTATTGATATAAGTGCAACAAGTGGTGTGGGCTATCATGCAAATTCCCCCTTGTTTAGCAATGAGAAAACCTAGTGCAATTTGATTGTCTAAAACCACTTGAGAGAGAGAATTTAAGTACTTTTGTTGTGTCACAATACTTATTGCAGTATTTTCAGCAATTTGTCCTATGATGGCGGTCATATTTTTTTATCATATCTCTGTTAGCGTATACTCCATAGCTGAGAAAAATTATACCCCAAAGACTATGCTACCACATATCCTGATAGCCTCTTGGTAGCTCTCTTTTAGCTTATTGGAAAGCAAGATTTTCTTTATGATTGAGATGGATGGAAAAGACGGCTACATAATGACCTAGAAGGCAAAGCCCTTCAACTTGTCAGCTGTTTATGCATCTGTGTGCCTGTTCTTGAACTGGGGAATCTGACTCGATTCTATACAGGAAAGCGTATCCTCAAGGGGCACAAGTTATACCTCCAAGGGTATGTCCATTTGCATGTTCATTTATGAACAAGATATTTATTATGTGAGCGAACCACAAACTGGTTTTGTTGCAAGCCTTCTAGAAGCCTGCAGAGGCATTCTACCTAACAAACAGGAGCTGCTGTCAGTGTTTGATATTTTTTTCTTTGGGCATTCAGTGGTTATGTACAGTAGCAAGGGTGAGAGTCCCAGAATCTAGGGAGAAAGCTACATAGACATAAAAATCTTAATCTTTTTAAAACTCAGTTTTCTGAGTTGGTGCAGTGGCTCACGCCTGCAATTCCAGCACTTTGGGAGGCCGAGATGGGAGAATTGCTTGAGCCCAAGAGTTTGAGACCAGCCTGGGCAATATACCGAGACCTCATCTCTACAAAAACCTTTAAAAAAAATTAGCCTAACATGGTGGCACACGCATGTAGTCCCAGGCGCTTAATTGTAGGAAAGAAAGTCTTGAGGCAGTTAATGAGGTAGGGGAGTTTTGAGGTGTGACCGACCTCTTACCTTGCCAAAGCCACAGAATCTAGCTTTTAAAGTTTTCTGGGGTCTCTTTTGCAGCAAGGAGTCCATTTCATCTTGCCTGGGGACCTATGGGCTTTATTTTTATTTCGCAAGGGGAAAAGGGGAACCTCATTACTGGTCAGCATGGATAAAAATCTTGTCCCCTATTTGGCCTTCTTTAACACCACCTTGGTGGGGTCTTGAGGCAACTTCTTTTTTTTTTTTTTTTTTTTTTTGAGATGGAGTCTTGCTCTGTGGCCCAGGCTGGAGTGCAGTGGCCGGATCTCAGCTCACTGCAAGCTCCGCCTCCCAGGTTTACGCCATTCTCCTGCCTCAGCTTCCCAAGTAGCTGGGACTACAGGCGCCCACCACCTTGCCCGGCTAGTTTTTTGTATTTTTTAGTAGAGACGGGGTTTCACCGTGTTAGCCAGGATGGTCTCGATCTCCTGACCTTGTGATCCGCTCGTCTCGGCCTCCCAAAGTGCTGGGATTACAGGCTTGAGCCACCGCGCCCGGCCCGAGGCAACTTCTTATAGCTGCTCAATGGTGGAAGTCTAGGCTCCTACTCAGCCTTTGCTGAAGTGGGTGGGGCCATAGTTGTTGGAGAGTGTGTGTGTGTGTGTGTGTGTGTGTGTGTGTGTGTATGTGTTTGTGTGTGTGTGTGTGTGTTTGGTGTTTGAATGGGGTAGAACAGTTACTGTCTAAGAATTTTATGTCCTGCTAAGCTGTCCCCTTCCTGATCCTGGTCCTATGAATAGAGAAAGCAGACTTTTGCTGGGGTTTTTAAAATCTGCATCCATTGGCATTTCCAGATTGCCCGCTTCTTCAGTTCCAAGTCTGGGATACAAAAGGAAAAAAAAAAAAAATCTTACGACTGTGTTGTACCTTGAGTCTTGAGATCCCTAGCTGGTCTGCCTTTGGTCTGCCTTTCATAGTATTATATTAGTTTTATATATAATGCTTTGGGGTTTTAGTTGTACTTTAGCAGGATGAATAGGGAATATTACATTTACTCCATCTTCCTGGAAGCAGAAGTGTGTGTAATATTTTGAATAAATACCATAAACTACTCCATGCATTAATAAAATATGCAATTTCTCATTCACCAGTGTAAATGGCTTGATTCACCATTATAGAACCGTACATAAGTACAACAAGGAAGTTTTATTTAGGGAAACTCAAGCAAAAATAAAAAGGCAATTTGTCAAATGTAAAAAGATATTTGCCTGCAAATGTAAGAAGTATAGGCCAAGCGCAGTGGCTCATGCCTGTAATCCCTGCATTTTGGGAGGCCGAGACAGATGGATCATCTGAGGTCAGGGCTTGAGACCAGCCTGGCTAACATGATGAAACCCCGTCTCTACTAAAAATACAAAAAATTAGCTAAGCATGGTGGCACGCACCTATAATCCCAGCTACAGTGGCATGCACCTGTAATCCCAGCTACTCAGGAGGCTGAGGCAGAAGAATCACTTGAACCCAGGAGGCAGAGGTTGCAGTGAGCCGAGATCCTGCCACTGCACTCCAGCCTGAGCAACAACAGCAAAACTCCGTCTCAAAAAAAAGAAGTACAATAAACACTTTCTATGTTCCAAACCTCTTGCCAAGCACTGTAGTAGCTCTCATAACCTATAGTATTTTGAGGAGCCCAAATTGCTTTCCAAAGTATTTCTACTTTCAAAAGTATTAAGTTTTTTGACTTAATTTCCATACAGCAATGCAAATAAGCAACTGCTACACACAACAAAATAGACGAATCTAGAAACATGATGAGGGTCTATGGCCATACCACCTTGAACGTGCCCGGTCTCGTCTGATCTCGGAAGCTAAGTAGGGTCGGGCCTGGTTAGTACCTGGATGGGAACACAAGGAGGAATGAGAAAATCAGTCACTTATTATTCCATTAATATAAAGTTGAAAAAACAAAACAATCATAATATTAGAAGTCACCTTAAGGCTTTTCTCTGAGGCAAGTGTGAGAGAAGTGACTACAGGAGGCTCTAGAAGGGCTTTATGGAACAGTCCTATTTATAGACGTGTGGTGATTTCATGGTTTTGTTTACTTTGTATTAATTCATAGAGCTGTAAATTTATGATTTGGGTACTTTTTTGAAAATACACTGTTTTATCTAAAGATGTATTTTTTAAAAAAGATGCACACTATTCAGCATTCAAGGTTAAATAAGAAAATACATTATGTGAATTTATTCTATACACTTAAAATGAATATTTTGTCTTTTTTCATGAAAACACAATGAGGTACCAAATTACAGCCATAAAATTGGCAAAAATTTTTAAAGTTGTACAATGCCAAATATCGGGGACATGATACACTGCTGGTAGATGTGTAAGTTGGTACAAATACTTTGGAAAACCACTGCACAAAACTAGTAAAACTGGAGACATGAATCCACTAAATACTTAGCAGTTTGACTCCTAGGTATGTCCCCTGGAGAAATACATGCTGAAGTGCCACAGTATATATATATAAGACGTGAATATCTGTTTTTTCTGGGTTTCAGTTAGTATGAACAATGAACCAAAACTAGAAACACTACAAATATCCATCAATATTAAAATGAATAAATAAATCATCCTATATTCATTAAATGGAATAGTAAGCCACAACAAAAACAAAATGGATAAATCTTACAAATGTATTATTGAACAAAAGAAGCAAAACAAAACAAACACTTCAATATAACTATATGAAACTAATCAAAATAGGAAAACTAAATTATAGCACCCAGGCGTTCATATATAAGTGATAAAGATATAAAGAAGAGTGAGAAAATTATTATTATAAAAATCAGGTAAATGGAGGGGGCATGCACAGTGGCTCACACCTGTAATTCCAGCACTTTGGGAAGCTGAGGTGGTTGGATCACTTGAGGTCAGGAGTTCAAGACGAGCCTGGCCAAAATAGTGAAACCCCGTCTCTACTAAAAACACAAAAATTAGCTGGGCGTGGTGGCACATGCCTGTAATCCCAGCTACTCGGGAGGCTGAGAGAGGAGAATCACTTGAACCCGGGAGGTGGAGTTGGCAGTGAGCTGAGATACCCCCACTGCACTCCTGCCTGGGTGAAAGAGCAAGACTGTGTCTCAAAAATAATAATAGTAATAGAAATATTAATAAATAAATAAAAATCAGGTAAATAGAGCTGGGCACAATGGTGCATGCCTACGGTCTCAGCACTTGAGAGGTTGAGGCAGAAGGATCACCTGAGCCCAGGAATTCAAGGCTGTTGCTGCTATGATTATACCTGTGAATGGCTACTGTACTGCAGCCTGGGCAATATAGCAAGACCCTCTTCTCTAAATAAAATAAAAATAAATAAAATAAAAAATCAGGTGAATGGTTAATTCCCAAAGAAAGTGACGGGGTTGTAAAAATCAAAAGAGAGAGAGGGTTTCTGGGATGTTGGCAATGTTTTCCTGACCTTAGTAGTGATTATATGGATTCATTTTATAAGTATTTATTTAAATCTATGTATATTCCTCATAAATTTTCTGCATGTATGTTATATCTCAGTTTAAAAATGTTTAATTAGTGAACAGTAGAAAATTGATATAATCATCACAAGCATACATGCATCCACAATACAATCTTGAACTACATCAAACAAATAGGAAAAAATACATAAATCAACAATTGTAGTTGGAAATGTTTTAGCATACATCTCTAAGATCACATAGACCTGAAAATTGCATGGATATGAATGAGCTAAAAAATTTTTTTTAATTTAAAAAATATAGCCGGGTGTGGTGGCTCACGCCTGTAATCCCGGCACTTTGGGAGGCCGAAGCAGGAGAATCACGAGGTCAGAAGATTGACACTATCCTGGCTAACACAGTGAAACCTAGTCTCTACTAAAACTACAAAAAATTAGCAGAACGTGGTGACACTAGGCTGAAGTCCCAGCTACTTGGGAGGCTCAGGCAGGAGAATCGCTTGAACCCAGGAGGTGGAGGGTGCAGTAAGCCAAGATTATGCCACCGCACTCCAGCTTGGGCGACTGAGCCAGACTCCGTCTCAAAAAAAAAAAAAAAAAAAGAACTTTGTACTAAGTGAAATAAACAAGTCACAAAAAGGCAGCTACTGTATGATTCCACTTCTATGAGATACCTAGAGTAGTCAAATTTATAGAGATGGAAAGCAGAATGGCGGTTGCCAGGGATTAGGGATAGAGGGAGGTGAAGAGTTATTAGTTAATGGGTATAGAGTTTCAGTTTTGAAAGATGAAGAGTTCTGGAGATGGAGAGTGGTGATGACTGCATAACAGTGTGAATGTACCTACCACCACTGAACTGAACACTTTAAAAAGGTTCATATGCCAAATTTTATATTCTGTATATTTTACCACAATTAAAGTTTTTTATAGAAAACAAAAACAAATGTTCTGGCTTCCAGATTCCTATAGATTCATGCCAGTTGCCTAATTTTGAACCTCTCCACACATCCTATAAACAAAACTAAGGAGAACAAATAAAACCATCTATGGCGGCCGGGCGCGGTGGCTCACGCCTGTAATCCCAGCACTTTGGGAGGCCGAGACGGGCGGATCACGAGGTCAGGAGATCGAGACCATCCTGGCTAACATGGTGAAACCCCGTCTCTACTAAAAAATACAAAAAACTAGCCGGGCGAGGTGGCGGGCGCCTATAGTCCCAGCTACTCGGGAGGCTGAGGCAGGAGAATGGCGTGAACCCGGGAGGCGGAGCTTGCAGTGAGCTGAGATCCGGCCACCGCACTCCAGCCTGGGTGACAGAGCGAGACTCCGTCTCAAAAAATAAAAATAAAAAAAAAATAAAAACAAAACCATCTATGGCTACAATATAATTTATAGGCAGAGAAAATTATAAGCTCCATTTTATACAAAAGCAAGTATATGCATCCAAAACCAGCAGATCCAGTTACAGAGCCATGCTCTAGAAGAGAAGCCAAGATGGCACAGAAAGTCTAAACCACCACCAGAAAAAGAGAGTCCCATCTTGAGTGGAGAAATACTGACAATATGTCTGAGGTCTGGTAGATGAAAAAACTGAGACGTATTTTTAAAGGGGGTGAAATTGTTTGAGACTGGAAATGGCAATGTTGCAAAGGCAAGAGGAAAGGGAGGAGGAAAGAGGCGACTTGAAGGGGAGGTACCCCTTCAGGGCTTCATGGTGAAGAAAAAGGAAGCAAGCAGTGCATAGGAGTCCCAGGCTGGGCACAGTCGCTGATTCCTGTAAACCCAACACTATGGGATGCCGAGATGGGCGGATCTCTTGAGCTCAGGAACTCAAGACCAGCCTGGGCAATATGGCGAGACCCCCATCTCTACAAAAATAAAATAAAATACAAAATTTAGCCAGGCGAGGTAGTGCGCACCTGTGGTCCCAGCTACTCAGGAGGAGGCTGAGGCAGGAGGATCGCTTGAGCCCAGGAGACAGAGGTTGCAGTGTGCCGAGATGGCACCACTGCACTCCAGCCTGGGAGACAGAGTCAGACCATGTCTCAAAAAGAAAAAGAAAAAGGAAATTAAGAGTTCCACAGAAATGAAAGAGAATCAGAAAATCACAAGACATCAGCCGGTGCGCCACTCTAAAAAAGGGCTATTTCGGGGGGAAAATGCATTTTGTTCTACCAACAAAAGAGGGCACTCTTGAACTAAGAAAGCTGGTAAGGCACCCAACCTCCTGCCTCATTTGCAGTTGCTGAAACTGGAAAATAAAATATTACAAAATGCACAGAAAATTGCAGACGTATTATATAGAAAAAGTTTAAGTGAAAATCTATATTTTCTAAAAAACAAAAAACATGAAACCGGAAAACTGAAACACAATATTCCAGCCAAAATTAAATAACCTTAAACAATCATTTGGTAACATGAAAAAAACGTGATGAATCAGAAAAATAACTCAGAACAGAAGTGGACAAAGAAAAAAATAACTAAGAAAACAGTTTGTAAAAAAAAAAAAAAAAAAAAAAAAGGAGAAATAGAAGAATAAAAAAAAATTATAAGATGTCCAAAGAGGAAGAGCTTTTACTTAAAATATAATAACTAGTATTGAGGAAAGGTATCAACACAGCCAAAAAAATAAAAATAAAATCAAGAAAGCAAATCAGCTGAGTGCGGTGGCTCACGTCTGTAATCCCAGCACTTTGGGAGGCCAAGGCGGGTGGATCACAAGGTCAGGAGTTCAAGACCAGCCTGGCCATTATTATGAAACCTCATCTCTACTAAAAATACAAAAATTAGCCAGGCGTGGTGGCATGCTCCTGTAGTCCCAGCTACTTGGGAGGCTGAGGCAGGAGAATCGCCTGAACAAAGGAGGCTGAAATTGCAGTAAGCCGAGATGGCACCACTGCACTCCATCCTGGGCAACAGAACAAGACTCCATCAGAAAAAAAAAGGAAAAAAAAGAAAGAAAGAAAGCCATTCAAAGAATCAGACAGAAAGTGGTGTGGAGGCAAAGATCCAACATACATTGCAGTCCCTGAAGAAGAATAAAATAATGGAACCGATGTAATCTTCAAAACTATAATAAAGGAAAACTTGGGTCTACATATCGAAAGGAAACCTAGGAAAATTTATATGAACGATCAAGTCTGAGGTATATCTTAGCGCATCCGTTCGATTTGAAAGAAAAACTCCTCTGGGCCTCAAGCAAAAAGGACAAGAAAATACAAATATACAGGTAACTGTTAGAACAAACACGTGAACATTACTGAACACTGAAAAAACTTTAAAAGTTAAGAGTTAGGTTGATTTTGGATTTTAAGCACTTCCTTGCTTTCTAGCACCACGAGGTGCTCTGCTTCCATTTCTATATTTCCTGCCCACTACTAAAATCAGCCATTTCTCCAAGAAACCCTGGATCCTTTTATTATGGAAAGGGAGCTGAACTTCAGCAGTAAAAGGGCTGGAGAGTGCCCGCGGGTCTCGAACAACCCAGAGAGGTGGTTTGCTGAACTGCGAAGTAACCGCTGAGCTAAAGCCAGCCCAGAGGCTGCTTCCGGATTATATTTTCTTGACTGGTGAGAAAGACCTACGTCACAAAGAGTGAGTCAAAACAACGGTGCTTTAGCATGACTCAGCGACCCAGACTGTCCAACCTGCCACCACCTCCAGACAATTGCAGAGTGTCCATCTGGGGACATACAAGAGTGACAAGTACTTAGCCTTCCTCTGACCCCTGGAGAGCTCTTCCGTGGTTGTGTTCCTGGCTTATTCTCTCCTTCTCAGCAGTCACCTGGTCCACAACTCTCGACAAGCCCCCACCTCCTTTGCCTCCAGTCTCTGAGCTCCCAAAACACCACGCAGGGTCACTTTGTGATCAAATCAACTTTTACAACTAGTGGTTGGGCCAGGGGAGTGGAGTCTTTACAAGGTGTAAATTGTATTTCAGACCTTATCTTAGAACTTCGCTGCTAAACTAGATAAACTTTACAACTCCTGTCCAGGTGAAACTTCCTGTTACGCTTTTTAATTTTTTTTTGTTAGAGACAGATTCTCCCTCCGTCACCCAGGCTGCAGTGCAATGGCCCCATGTAGGCTCAACCCATACGCCCCTCTTAACCTCATGAGTAGCTAGGACTACAGGCACAGGCCACTATACCCAACTTTTTTTTTTCTTTTTTCATTTTTTCTTTTTTGAGATGCAGTACCTACTCTGTCACCCAAGCTGGATTGCAGTGGCACCACCTCAGCTCACTGCAGCCTCCCTCCGGGGTTCAAGTGATTCTCGTGCCTCTCCCTCCCGAGTAGCTGAGACTACAGGCATGCGCTACCACACCCGGCCAATTTCTGTATTTTTTTAATAGAGACGAGGTTTCACCATGTTGGCCAGGCTGGTCTTGAACTCCTGACCTCAAGTGATCTGCTCCCCTCGGCCTTCCAAATGGCTGGGATAACAGGCTTCAGCTACTGTGCCCGGCCTTTTTTGTTGTTGTTGTCAGAGACAGAGTCTTGCTATGTTGCCAAGGTTGACCTGGAACTGGCCTCAAGAGATCCTTCTACTTCGGCCACCCAAAGTGCTAGGATTACCCGTGTGAGCCTCCATGCCTGGCCTAAAAATATTTCCATTTTTAATACCACAGGAACATCCATTCCTTTTATGTACGCTGTAAACAGCTAACCTTTCTTCCCCAAATTCCTACTTTTCTCCAATTAACCACTGTTTATATTTCAATGTGTATCCTTCTAGTCCTTTTCCTCAATCTGTATATTTAACTCTACACAGAACAAAATGTTTTTCTTGGCTTGCTGGGAATCCGGTTGTTGGATATCGTTTACTTAACAGCATGTCTTGGAGATCCTTCCGGTCACTGCATATAAACCTAATTCACTTGTATTGTAACACCTGTATTATATTCAAGTATAAATGTACTAGTTTTAAGTTTCATTATCATAAAGCTGCAGTAATACACATCTTGGTACATATATGTGCACATACACAAGTATGTTGTTAGAATATATGCTGGATTAAAGAATCTGCACACATATTTGGAGAAAGTTATGGGGGAAATACTAGAAACCTTGAGGGTGCCTGAAGCCACAGGATCATCTTTAATAATAAGGATCATCTTTTGTTCCCCAGGTACTCTGAAGGGCAATTCCACCAGAATGTAAATTCCATGACATCTGGGACTTTGATGCATTGCCCCAGAAGATAATACCAGTACCTACAGCATGTTCACCTAAGCACTGGTCAAGCGGATTTTCCTCAACCAGAATGCAAACATTTCCACTGGTTTTAGAAAGACCTAAAAGAAGCTTCTCTTTGAGATTTCTGAGTTATCTGGGATTACTGTGGGCTCTTGAATTTCCATTCCATTTCCTTTCCCAAGACGCCAACTTGAGTACCTCCAAACACCCCATAACTTAGGTCCTTTTGAGACTCAAACCACTTATCAGTCCCAAGAGAGTTTAAAGATTCTGAAATTCAGAATTACCTTTCTGAAGTGACCAGAAGTAAGATCCCACTGTACCAAAAAGGGAAATACATCCTTTGAAGCTAAATTGAACTAGATGGTTTCCTGAAGAATGAGGCTGGGAGTGTCACTCTGTCACCCAGGCTGGAGTGCAGTGGCATGATCTTGGCTCACTGCACCTCTGCCTCCCGGGTTCAAGCGATTCTCCTGCCTCAGCCTCCCAAGTAGCTGGGAGTACAGGCATGTGCCACCACCCCGGCTAATTTTGTATTTTTAGTAGAGACAGGGTTTCTCCATGTTGGTCAGGCTGGTCTTGAACTCCCGACCTCAGGTGATCTGCCCGCTTCAGCCTCCCAAAGTGCTGCGATTACAGGTGTGAGCCACAGCACCCAGTCAGCAACATTTTCTTTAGTGGTGATTATATGGATTATATAGTAGTGAATATATGGATTCATTTTATAAGCATTTATTTAAATCTACATATATATCTTATAAACTTTCTGCATGTGTGTTATGCCTCACAGTTTTAAAATGTTTCATTAGAAAACAGTAGAAAATTGATATAATCATCATAAGCATACATGCATCCACATTACAATCACCAACTATATCAAATAAATAGGAAAAAATACATAAATCAACAAAATTTTTTTGTATTTTTAGTAGAGACGGGGTTTCACCGTGTTAGCCAGGATGATCTCGATCTCCTGACCTCGTGATCTGCTCTCCTCGGCCTCCCAAAGTGCTGGGATTACAGGCGTGAGCCACTGCGTCCGGCCTGTTTTTGGTTTTCAAGCACTTCCTTACTATCTAGCACTATAAGATGCACCGTGTTTCTTGTAGTTGGAACTGTTTTAACATGTAGTTAAATCAACAATTGTAGTTGGAAATGTTTTAACATGCATCTCTAAGAACTGTAGATCACATAGACCTGAAAATAGTATGGATATGAATAAGCTAGAAAACAAATTTTAAAATATGTAGATCCAAAATAATCAGGCATCCTTTTTGAATATACATGTAACACTTACAACAATAGACCATGCCATAAAGGAATAGGCCATAAATAGGAATAGGCCATAAAGGAAGCGTCAATAAATTCCAAAGATCCAATCCCATTCAATGTCCTCTTACTACAGTGCATCCTGGAATTAACATTTGTAAAAATGATAGCTAAAATAAAATCCCACTTGTTTGGAAACTAAATCACGTATTACTAGATCAGACTCTGCTTAAAAAATACTTAGAAGTGAATGAAACACTACATGACAGAATTTGTGTACTACAATTAAGCAATATGTAGAGGCAAACTTACAGTTTTAAATACACTAATGATTAAGAAAGATTAAAATCAAATAAGCTGCCACAGGAGATACAACCTCACACCCTTCAGGATAGCTACTATCAATGACACACACACACACACACACACACACACACACACACACACACACAGAGAGAATAAATGTTAGTGAAGATGTGGAGAAATTGAAGCCCTTCTGAACTATTGGTGGGAATGTAAAATGATATAGCTGCTATGGGAGACCGTATGGCAGTTACTTAAATAGCTAAAAATAGAACTACCATAAAATCCAGCAATTCCACTTCTGGTATATATCCAAAAGAATTGAAAGCAGATACTAGACCAGGCGCGGTGGACCATGCCTGTAATCCCAGCACTTTGGGAGGCTGAGGTGGGCAGATCATGAGGTCAGAAGTTCGATACCAGCCTGGCTGACATGGTGAAACCCCATGTCTACTAAAAATACAAAAATTAGCTGGGTTTGGTGGTACGTGCCTGTAATCCCAGTTACTCAGGAGGCTGAGGCAGGAGAATCGCCTGAACCCGGAAGGTGGAGGTTGCAGTGAGCCAAGATCACGCCAATGTACTCCAGCCTGGACAAGAGAGCAAGATGCCATCTCAAAAAGAAAGCAGAAATTCAAACAGATATTTGTACACTTATGTTCTTAGCAGCATTGTTCATAATAGCCAAAAGGTCAAAAGAACCCAAATGTCCATTGATGGACTATGGCTAAACAAAATATTCCATTTTCATAATATTCCATTGTAGTATTCACATACAATAGAATATTATTTATCCTTTCTAAAAAGGAATAAAATTGTGGTACATGATACAATATGGATGAACCTTAATAACATTGTGCTGGCCAGGCGTGGTGGCTCATGCCTGTAATTCCAACAATTTGGGAGGCCGAGGCGAGAGGATCACCTGAGGTCAGGAGTTTGAGACCAGCCTGATCAGCATGGTGAACCCCATCTCTACTAAACATACAAAAATTAGCCAGACATGGTGGTGGATGCCTGTAATCCCAGCTACTTGGGAGGCTGAGGCAGGAGAATTGCTTGAACCTGGGAGGCGGAGGTTGCAGTGAGCCGAGATCATGCCACTTCACTCCAGCCTGGGCAACAGAGTGAGACTCCCTCTCAGAAAAAAAAAAAAAAACCTGTGCTAAGTGAAATAAACAAGTCACAAAAAGACAAATACTGCATGATTCCACTTCTATGAGATATGTAGTCAAATTTATAGACTGAGGGCAGAATGGCAGTTGCCAGGGATTAGGGATGGAGAGAGATGGAGAGTTATTAGTTAGTGGGTATAGAGTTTCAATTTTGAAATATGAAGAGTTCTGGAGATGGGCAGTGGTGACAGGTGCATAACAGTGCGAATGTACCTACCACCACTGAACTGAACACTTCCAAATGGTTCATATGGCCTGGGGACAGTGGCTCACACCTGTAATCCCAGCTCTTAGGGAGGCAGAGGTGGGAGGATAGCTTGAGCCCAGGAGTTCGAGATCTGCCTGGGCAATATAGACCCCATTCTCCACAAAAAGGAAAAAAAAAAGACCAAAAAAAAAAAAGGTGTAAAATGGTTAATATGCCAAATTTTATGTACTATGTATTTTACCACAATTAAAATTTTTTATGGAAAACAAAAACAAATGTTCTGGCTTCCAGATTCCTATAGAATAAAGCCAGTTACCTAAAGTTGAATCTCTTCACACATCCTATAAACAAACAAAACTAAGGAGAACAAATAAAACCATCTATGGCTACAACATAATTTACAGGCAGAGAAAATTATAAACCCCATTTTATATAAAAGCAGATATATACATCCAAAACCAGCAGATCCAGTTACAGAGCCATGCTCTAGAAGAGAAGCCAAGATGGCACAGAAAGTCTAAATCACCACCAGAAAAAAAGGGTCCCGTCTTGAGTGGAGAAATACTGACAATATGTCTGAGATCTGGTAGATGAAAGAACTGAGATATATTTTAAAAGGTGGTGAAATTGTTGGAGACTGGAAATGGCAATGTTGCAAAGGCAGGAGGAAAGAGGCGACTTGAAGGGGAGGTACCCCTTCAGGGCTTCATGGTGAAGAGAAAGGAAGCAAGCAGTGAATAAGAGTACCAGGCTGGCCGCGGTGGCTCACTCCTGTAAACCCAACATTATGGGAGGCCGAGGTGAGCGGATCTTGAGCTCAGGAATTTGAGACCAGCCTGGGCAACATGGCGAGACCCCATCTCTAGTAAAATAAAATAAAATAATAAAATAAAATACAAAGCTGGGTGAGGTAGTGCACACCTGTGGTCCCAGCTACTCTGGAGGAGGCTGAGGCAGGAGGTATTGCTTGAGCTCAGGAGGCAGAGATTGCAAAGAAAAAAAAAAATTAAGAGTCTCACAGATATAAAAGAAAATCACAAAATCACAAGATATCAGCCTGTGCTCCACTTTCCAAAAAAGGGCTATTTGGGGAAGAAATGCATTTTGTTCTACCAACAAAAGAGGGCACTACAGTCAGGCGCAGTGGCTCATGTCTGTAATCCCAGTACTTTGGGAGGCCGAGGTGGGTAGATCACCTGAGGTCAAGAGTTCGAAACCAGCCTGGCCAACATGGTGAAACCCCGCCTCTACTAAAAATACAAAATTAGCCAGGCATGGTAGTGCATGCCTGTAATCCCAGCTACTTGGGAGGCTTAGGCAGGAGAATCGCTTGAACCGGAGATGCGGAGGTTGCATTGAACCGAGATCACACCATTGCACTCCAGCCTGGGCAACAAGAGCGAAACTGTCTCAAAAACAAACAAACAAACAAAAACAGGGCACTCAAACTAAGAAAGCTGGTAAGGCACCCAAACTACTACTTCATTTGTAATTGCTGAAACTGGAAAATAAAACATTTCAAAATGCACAGAAAATTGCAGACACAGTATATAGCAAAATGTTAAGTGAAAATCAATATTTTTTAAAACACTAACCATGAAACTGGAAAACTGAAACACAGTACTCCAATCTAAATTAGATAACCTTAAGCAATCATTTGGTAACATGAAAAAAATGCCATGAATCAGAAAAATAACTCAGAACAGAAATGGACAAAGAACGAAATAACTAAGAAAACAGTTTGTAAAAAAAGCAGGAGATATGGAAGAAAAAAAAATCTCTGAAAAGAACACTGAATCATAAGATGTCCAAAGAGGAAAAGCTTTTACTTAAAATATAATAACTGGTATTGAGGAAAGGTATTAAAACAGCCAATAAAATAAAAATAAAATCAAGAAAGCAATTCAAAGATCAGAGAGAAAGTGATATAGAGGCAAAGATCCAACATACATTGCAGTCCCTGAAGAAGAATAAAATAATGGAACCGATGTAATCTTCAAAACTATAATAAAAGAAAACTTGGGTCTACATATCGAAAGGAAACCTATGAAAATTTATATGGAATGATCAAGTTTGAGGTATATCTTAGAACATCCATTAGATTTGGAAGAAAAATTCCTGTGGGCCTCAGTAAAAAAAGGCAAGAAGATACAAACATACGGGTAACTGTTAGAACAAACACATGAGGCCGGGCGCGGTGGCTCAAGCCTGTAATCCCAGCACTTTGGGAGGCCGAGACGGGCGGATCACAAGGTCAGGAGATCGAGACCATCCTGGCTAACATGGTGAAACCCCGTCTCTACTAAAAATACAAAAAACTAGCCGGGCGAGGTGGCGGGCGCCTGTAGTCCCAGCTACTCGGGAGGCTGAGGCAGGAGAATGGTGTAAACCCGGGAGGCGGAGCTTGCAGTGAGCTGAGATCCGGCCACTGCACTCCAGCCTGGGCGACAGAGCGAGACTCCGTCTCAAAAAAAAAAAAAAAAAAAAAAAAAAAAGAACAGACACATGAACATACTGAACACGGAAAAAACTTTAAAAGTTGAGTTGGTTGGTTTTGGTTTTTAAGCACTTCCTTACTTTCTAGCACTACGAGATCTAGCACTGCTCCACGTCCGTTTCTATATTTCCTGCCCAGTACTAAATCAGCCATTTCTCCAAGGAGCCCTGGTTTCTTTTTCCATGGAAAGGGACCTGAACTTCAGCAGTGAAAAGGACTGCAGAGCGCCCACGGATCTCGAACCACCCAGAGAGGTAAAAGGACTGCAGAGCGCCCGCGGATCTCGAACCACCCAGAGAGGTAAAAAAGGACTGGAGAGCGCCCGCGGGTCTCGAACAACCCAGAGAGGTTGGTGTAATCCTAGGAGGTGTCGCCGAAGTAACCGCTGAGCTAAAGCCAGCCCAGAGGTTGTTTCCGGATTATATTTTCTTGACTGGTGAGAAAGACCTACGTCACAAAGCGTGAGTCAAAACAAGGGTGCTTTAGCATGACTCAGCGTCCAGGACTGTCCAACACGCCCCCCACCTCCAGACAATTCAGGAGTTGTCCGTCTGGGGACACACAGCAGTGACAAGGACGCAGCCTTTCCTTAAGCCCTGGAGAGCTCTTCCGCAGTTGTGTCTTCCCTCGGCTTATTGTCTCCTTCTCAGCAGTCACCTGCTCCACAACTCTCAAAATGCCCCCACGTCCTTCGCTTCCAGCCTTTGCGCTCCCAAAACAACCACGCAGTATCACTTTGTGATCAAATCAACTTTTACAACTAGTGCTTGGGCCAGGGCAGTGGAGTCTTCACAAGGTGTAAATTGTATTTCAGACCTTATCTTAGAACTTTGCTGCTAAACTAGTTAAACCTTACAACCCCTGCCCAGGTGAAACTTCCTGTTACGCTTTTTTTTTAAAGACACATAATCATCCTCTGTCACCCAGGCTGCAGTGCACTGGCTCCATCTAGGCTCAACCCCTACGCCCCTCTTAGCCTCGCGAGTAGCTAGGACTACAGGCACAGTTCACTATGCCCAACTAATTTTTTTTTTTTTTTTTTTTTTTTGAGGCGGAGTCTCGATCTGTTGCCCAGGCTGGAGTGCAGTGGCACGATCTCGGCTCACTGCAACCTCCGCCTCCCGGGTTCCAGCGATTTCCGGCTAATTTTTGTGTTTTTAATAGAGACGGTTTCACCATGTTGGCCAGGCTGGTCTCAAGCTCCTGACCTCAAGTGACTCGCCCGCCTCGTCCTCCCAAAGTGCTAGGATTACAGGCGTGAGCCACGGCGTCCTGCTTTTTTTTTTTTTTTTTTTTCCTTCTTCTTTTGAGACAGAGTCTTGCTCTGTCGCCAGGCTGGAGAGCAGCGGCACGATCTCCGATTACTGCAACCTCCGCCTCCCGGGTTCAAGCAATTCTCCTGCCTCAGCCTCCCGAGTAGCTGGGACTATAGGCGCGCACCACCACGCCCAGCTAATTTTTGTATGTTTAGTAGAAACGGGGTTTCACCATGTTGGCCAGGATACTCTCGGTCTCTTGACCTCATGATCCACCCGCCTCGGTCTCCCAAAGTGCTGGGATAACAGACGTGAGCCACCGCACCTGGCCAATTTTTTTTTTTCCTTTTTCTGTTTTGAGATGGAGTCTCCACTCTGTTGCTCAGGCTGTATTGCAGTGGCACTACCTCGGCTCGCTGCAGCCTCCGCCTCCTGGGTTCAGGCGATTGTGGTGTCTCAGCCTCCCAAGTAGCAGGGACTACAGGCATGCACACCACACCCTGCTAATTTTTGTATTTTTTAGTAGAGATGAGATTTCACCAAGTTGGCCAGAATGGTCTTGAACTCCTGACCTCAAGTGATCCGCTCCCCTCGGCCTCCCAAGGGGCTGGGATTACAGGTGTGAGCCACCGTGCCCGCCTTTTCTATTTTCTGTAGAGCCAGGATCTTGCTATGCTGCCCAAGTTGACCTGGAACTGGCCTCAAGAGATCCTTCTACCTCGGCCACCCAAAGAGCTAGGATTACCCGTGTGAGCCTCCATGCCTGGCCTAAAAAATTTCCATTTTTAATACCACAGGAACATCTATTCCTTTTATGTACGCTGTAAACAGCTAACCTTTCTTCCCCAAATTTCTACTTTTCTCCAATTAACCACTGTCTATATTTCAATGTGTATCCTTCCAGTCCTTTTCCTCAATCTGTATATTTAACTGTACACAAAACAAAGTTTTTCTTGGCTTGCTGGGAATCCAGTTGTTGGATATTGTTTACGTAACAGCATGTCTTGGAGATCCTTCCGGTCACTGCATATAAACCTAATTCCCTTGCATTGTAAACAGCTGCATTATATTCAAGCATAAATGTACTAGTTTTAAGTTTCATTATCATAAAGCTGCAGTAATACACATCTTGGTACATATATGTGCACATACACAAGTATGTTGTTAGAATATATGCTGGATTAAAGAATCTGCACACATATTTGGAGAAAGTTATGGGGGAAATACCAGAAGCCTTGAGGGTGCCTGAAGCCACAGGATCATCTTTAATAATAAGGATCATCTTTTGTTCCCCAGGTACTCTGAAGGGCAATTCCACCAGAATGTAAATTCCATGACATCTGGGACTTTGATGCATTGCCCCAGAAGATAATACCAGTACCTACAGCATGTTCACCTAAGCACTGGTCAAGCGGATTTTCCTCAACCAGAATGCAAACATTTCCATTGGTTTTAAAAAGACCTGAAAGAGGCCGGGCACGGTAGCTCATACCTGTAATCCCAG
Organism: Macaca fascicularis; assembly: GCF_037993035.2. Classification (NCBI taxonomy): domain Eukaryota; kingdom Metazoa; phylum Chordata; class Mammalia; order Primates; family Cercopithecidae; genus Macaca; species Macaca fascicularis. The sequence goes on along the minus strand of NC_088380.1, from coordinate 147,185,169 downwards.
CACTTTGGGAGGCCGAGGCGGGCAGATCACGAGGTCAGGAAATCAAGACCATCCTGGCTAACATGGTGAAAACCCGTCTCTACTAAAAATACAAAAAAATTAGCCGAGGATACTGGCGGGCACCTGTAATCCCAGCTATTCAGGATGCTGAGTCAGGAGAATCACTTGAACCCAGGAGGTGGAGGTTACAGCGAGCTGAGATCATGCCACTGCACTCTAGCCTGAGTGACAGTGACACTCAAAAAAAAAAAAAAAAAAAAAAAAACTGAACCATGGAAGGAACTCACTGAAACCTCCAGCCTGCCTTGAAAGGGGTAACAAAAGACCTCGTCAACAACAAGACTGTCACCCAAGGGACCTGAAGTGCACATAATCCTGCCAAGAAAAGCACCCACCAATCTGCCCCCATTGCCCAATACTTACTGTATCTAAAACTTTGAGCCAGGCCTTGAGCCCACAGGTGAAGATACATTCATGGTGTTCCCAGTGGTAAGATTCAGCATCACATGTTTACAGTAAGGGAATTTTGTACAAAAGTCCAAAGGGAGGTGTATGATGCTTTGTGGTTCAGATACTACAGAAAGGTGAAGAGCTTGATGGGGCAGAGAATGAATACCAGCTATATGGTGGCAGCCTTGTTAACCCAACGGATCCATTTTTTCAGGGTATAGAACCAGCAAGAGTTACAGGTTTCATCTGCTTGAAGTTAATGTGTTAAAGTTAATAATTCTCCGTGTATGTATGACTATTTTTTTTCCTCTGCATCCCCTGGACTTGGTACAGTACTTGATCCAGTGGATATCAAAGTTTTGTGAGTTTCTGTACTGAGTTTACCAGTCTGTGCCATCTAATTCTCAAATTAGACCAAGGTAGGGAAAACAGCTAGCTGCTTCTCAGTGGATTTCAATGTGGGTAGGGAGGGATTTTGCCTTTCTCAGGGGCATAGACATTTTTAGTTGTCACAATTGTGGAAGAGGGTGCTACTGGCATCTAGCAGGTAAAGGCCACGGATGAAGTTAATCCTAAATCAAAATCAAAATCATAAACACCCTACACTGCACAGCATTGGTTTCTACAACAAATGATAATCTGGCCCAAAATATCAACAGTGCCAAGATTAAGTAATCCTGTGTCTAGCAGACAGTAAGAAACACACTAAGGGCAGGGTGCAATGGCTCACGCCTATAATCCCAGCACTTTGGGAGGCTGAGGCAGGTGGATCACCTGAGCAAGGAGTTCTAGACCAGCCTAGCCAACATGGTGAAACCCCATCTCAACTAAAAATACAAAATTAGCCGCTTGAAGCCAAGAGGCGGAGGTTGCAGTGAGCCAAGACCGCGCCACTGCACTCCAGACTGGGCGATAGAGCAAGACTCTCTCAAAAAAAAAAAAAAAAAAGAAAAAGAAAAAGAAAAACACTAAGTTCAATCCTGAGCTCTACTGTTCCAAAAACAAAAGATCAAAGGAGTCTGAAATGATAGGAATAGTTTTGGTTCAGGCTCCTCTGGACACAGATCCCTTACCAGAGGAAAACATAACTCATGCTAAAAAAAAAAAAAAAAAAAAAAATCCTAGGCAAAAATAAGATTTAAAATGGAAGAATAAAACACTCTATGGAAATCCTCAGCATGAGAAGGAAAAACAAATATTCACAGGCAAAATTATGGAATGTTCCCACCAAATGTAAAACAGGCCCAGTCAATGCCATTTATTATACATGTTGAACAGCTTCTAAGACCCAAGGGCTCCCATAATAAGGTTTTGGGGATTTTTTGTTTTGTTTTGTTTTTCATTTTCTTCTTTGCATCAAACAGGTTCTTCCAAAAGCCTGCTCACAAGGAAGACAAAAACAGAAATCCTCAGGAAAATGAAACAAGAGAACCTGAAACAATCTACACCTGAATGTTAAAAAACTCATCAGACACAAACCACACCAAACACTCATCCCATTTAATTTCCTGTTACATGCTCTGAGGAAGCCAAGAACATCAGGCCCCAGGGCAGCAATGCTCTAGGATTCCAGCTCAGGCCCCCTCTATGTGACAGATTCATGCACACACATCCACACACCATAGAACCAGGCAGAAATACACATGCATGCACAGGTAGCTAGAGAACCATAGGGCGGGATGGGAAAAAGGGCTGGTCAAGGATATGCAATCAACTGGAAACTGGGACCTAGAGAATGCTTCTGTTGCAGGCTGAACATGAGATAAAATTAAAACAAAGGCATAACACAGGATAAAGTTGGGATGCTCAGACAAGAGGCTGGATAGATGGAGAGATAAAGATGCAGGGGGAGTTTTGGGAAAGCAGCCTCAGAAGGGGAGGTTTTTCTTTATTGGAAACTCAGGTGGGCAGGGGTCCTATGACTCCAGCGATATACTGAGGCTGAAGCAATATGCCACAGCATTACCTCTGCAATCTGTGCCCTCTCCCAAAGTAGAGGGAAACCATGAGCCCCACCCTCTATCCCTCCCCATTGACACTCTTAAGAACTTTCCCATCACCCAAAAAGAAATGACCCCCGACTACACACACACACACACACAAAGTTAGGTCCAGCATAGGCCCAAGTTAGGCCAAGCATAGAAAGCCTCAGTAACTCTTCTTGGTGGAACCAAAGCCAGAGAAGCCCATCACAGCTGCCATCTCATCGTCCTCCTCAAATGTCAAGTCCTCCTCAGCCCTCCTTTTCTTCTCCTTCTGTTTCTCTTTCTTGTATGCTTTGGCCTTTTCTTCCTGGAGGGAAAAATCACTCAGAATCAGTTTAGACTCCTCAGCCAAATGTTACTGAAAAAGACATGAGTTTCAAGACTCCTTTCTATCTTTAGGAGAAAGTACTTAAGACAAGTAAAATCTCAAGGACAGAGTAAAAGCCAGAGTAAAAATTATAAAGGATAACAAAAAGAAGTTTTAGCCTCTAGAGAGAAGTTCTCAAGCCTGCACTCTAGTTCATTTTTTTTTTTTTTTTTGAGAGAGTCTTGTTCTGTCGCCTAGGCTGGAGTGCAGTGGCACAATCTCGGCTCATCGCAACCTCCACCTCCTGGGTTCAAGCAATCCTCCCACCTCAGCCTCCCAAGTAGCTGGGACTATAGGCGTGTGCCACTGCACCCAGCTAATTTTTGTATTTGTAGAGACAGGGTCCCACCATGTTGCTGGGGCTGGTCTTGAACTCCTGGTCTCAAGTGATCCATCCACCTTGGCCTCCCAAAGTGTTGGGATTACACGCGTGAGCCACTGCGTCTGGCCCCATGTCATTTCTAGTTCCTGACAGGGTTATGACAGCAAAACCATATAATAGCAACTGACATTCTGGGGCATGCAGTACATGCCAGAAATTGCTCTGAGTACTTCATGCATATTATACTAAGATCTCTAATATGGGGATACTGAGGCACAAAGAGGTTATATAACTTGCCCAAGATTCACAGCCAGTAAGTGGAAGAAACAGAATTCTGACCCAGTCAGCCTGATTTCATGGGCCTCCTTAGGACTAGGTACATTTAGTTAATTCCTCTTGTAGTTAAAAAAAAAAAGTATGGAGGAAGCTATGCATGTTGTGGGGGACAGTGGGTATATGGGAAATCTTTATACCTCCCTCTCGATTTTGTTGCAAACCCAAACTGCTCTAAAGAAAGTTAAGTCTTTTTTTTTTTTTTTTTTTTTTTTTTTTTGAGACGGAGTCTCGCTCTGTAGCCCAGGCTAGAGTGCAGTGGCCAGATCTCAGCTCACTGCAAGCTCCACCTCCCGGGTTCACGCCATTCTCCGGCCTCAGCCTCCCGAGTAGCTGGGACCACAGGCGCCCGCCACCTCGCCCGGCTAGTTTTTTTTTTTTGTATTTCTTAGTAGAGACGGGGTTTCACCGTGTTAGCCAGGATGGTCTCGATCTCCTGACCTCGTGATCCACCCGTCTCGGCCTCCCAAAGTGCTGGGATTACAGGCTTGAGCCACCGCACCCGGCCAAAAAAAAAGTTAAGTCTTTTTAAAAAATTAAATCAAAGAATACAGATGAGAGTCCTCAACTTACGATGCTCTGACAAGATTTTTCAGTTTTACAATGGTGCAAAACTGACATGCATTTGAAACTGTACTTCAAGTATCCATATAACCATTGTTTTTCACATTCAGTACAGTATTCAATAAATTAATGAGATGAATACTTTATTATAGAATAGGTTTTGTGTTAGATAATCTGGGTCAATTGTAGGCTAATGTGTTCTGAGCACATTAAGGTAGGCTAGACTAAACTATGGTAGGTTAGGTGTATTACACATTTTTGACTTAAGATATTTTTAACTTGATGATGGGTTTATCGGTAGGTAACCCTGTCAGAAGTTGAGAAATATCTGTATCGCCAAAATAAATAAATAATAAGGCCCACAGAGTCCAGGACAAAAAAGTCGTTTCAGAGCCATTTCCTTCAGATCATGAGAATCCTAAACAAAGGCAACAAATGTTTCCGCTAATATACAGAACTCAGGAGATACAACTCTGGGGCTGGGAGTAGGAGTGGGATGAGGACAGGGTCTCCCATGATTCATAACATAAAACTCAAATCTGGGGCAGAGGGGAAGACTAGGAGAGGCTTACCTCTTCTCTGAGCTCCTTCATCCTTTCCTCAAAATCATAATCCTTCTGTTTCTCTTCCATCTTCTTCTTGTTGACCTCAAAACGTTTCTTCACCTGATCCAGGGTGGAACGTTCCACACGCATAGACATGCCCAGGTTTCTCTGATCTGGATGGGGTCAACAGTGAAGAAGGCAAGCTCATTAAAACATCCTCAGCCCCTCAAAAAGTATTTTCCTGACTTCTCTGACATCTTCTCATATGACATCTCATAAAACACACAGCACAAATAATTACGGTTAAAAGAAACTCCCTTGGTCAGCTGGGCCCAGGAGCAGCACATGGTTTGGGTGCTGTTAAAAGTCTCATGGCCTCCAGAATAAGGCCTCTTACCCATTGCCTCCAGAAATATTACATAATGAAGTAAAAGATGGCCTGTGCTGAAACAACTGGAGAGTTCTAATAGGGGCATCAAAAAAGAGCCCAATAGAAACTACCTTTCTTACTCCAGCCTTCTTTTGATCAGTAAAAAGAAGAGGAAGAAAAAAAAAAAAACCTACCCTTCCATTCCACCCCACCTCCAAAACCCAATTCCAGCCCTAGTCACAAGCTACCTCCAAGCCTTACGTTTCTTTCCATTAATGTGATCCAGAAAGTTGATGGAGTCCTTCACCACACAGTCACAGACATTGCAGTAATATCTAACAGGAAGAAACAGCACTTGAGTCAAATATGGTTTTAAGGATCTTATCATTTTCAACCAAGAAACACAAATTTTTAGGTAAACTTCTTTTTAGAAGTGTTAAGCCTTCATTTCTATAAAGCCTTGGCTCTCGAGAGAGTATAGCAGTCATCCTCAAAGACAGCCTCAGGATGAGCCCCACCCTCTTGGTATTCCTACTCTGTGTAGTCTCTTCCCAATTTGTACTAGAGTTGGTCTGTGTGGCCAACAGAATATGTCAAAAGTAATATCTTCCAAAATTAGGTTATTTTAAAAACCATGCCTTCTGTCTTTGTTTGGGTTACTTGCTCCGGGGAAGCCAGTTGCTCTATTGTGAGCAGTCTTATAGAAAGGTCTATGGGGCAAAGAACTTAGGCTTCCAAACAACAGGCATGTGAGAGAGCTTGGAAGCAGATCCTCCAGCCCCACTTAAGATTCAAATGAATGCAGACCTACCTTGCCAACTCCTTGATTGCAGCTTCATGAAGAGACCCTGAGCCAGAACCACCTAGGTAAGCCACTCCCACATTCCTTACCCAAAGAAACTGTGAGTGGTGTAGTTTATGCTGCTAAGCTGTGGGTTAATTTGTTAATTTACGTAACAATAGATAACTAATACAGACAGGAATGGACAACAGTGGGTTTACTAAGCAGCTCAGAGAAGTGTCACTCATTGCTATCTGTGTTGCTCTCCTGCTAGAAAACCTAACTGGAGAGAGAAGCAGTGGGGGGCAAAAGGGTGACAAGCTGTTGTGGGACCCTTCTTCCTACAGGTTACAGTCTTGGAAGAACGTGTACAATCAGGCATCCATAACAACTACAGCCTTTGCAGCTAGTCTGGAACCTCACACCCTGCTTCTTCACCATTAACAACTCCTAGGCTCTACCTAATTTCTCCCCTAGAAATCTCCTCAGTAGCACCTTCCTTCATTTCTTCCTCTGACAGATCAAATAATCCCTTTTAAAATATTAATAGTAAATCAGAATTGATAACAAGTATAATGGCAATAAAAAAATTTTTTTTTTTTTTTTTTTGAGAGAGTTTCGCTCTGTGGCTCAGGCTGGAGTGCAGTGGCGCGATCTCTGCTCACTGTAAGCTCCGCCTCCCGGGTTCACACCATTCTCCTGCCTCAGCCTCCAGAGTAGCTGGGACTACAGGCGCCCGCCACCAAGCCCAACTAATTTTTTGTATTTTTAGTAGAGACGGGGTTTCACTTGTTAGCCAGGATGGTCTCAATCTCCTGACCTCGTGATCTGCCCGCCTCGACCTCTCAAAGTGCTGGGATTACAGGCGTGGTGAGCCACCGCACCCAGCCAGCAAAAAAAAAAAAATTTAAAATATGTATTAAGTAGTAGTTGTAGTGCTACTACTAGTAGTTGCAGTGCTAGTATGATTTTTGTCTGTTTTGTTTTTTTAATTGAGACAGGGTCTCACTGTGTTGCCCAGGCTGGTCTTGAATTCCTGGGCTTAAGCAATCCTCCTGCTTTGGACTCCCAAAGTGCTGGGATTACAAGCATAAGCCACCGTGCCCAGCCAATGCTAATAATATGAAGAAGCCCACTGAGTGACCACTCCTAGAGACACTATCATGTCAACTTGAGACCTTGGGAGACACAGAAAAACAAATATAAAGATGGAATTACAGGCAAGAAGAACATAATCCTGGGGCCAAGGACCTTCCTCAATAGTTCCTAAAACCAAAATCGGTGGCTTAATAGATGCATTCTTGGCTGCAGAGAAAAATGATAAGCAACTTACCCTCCCATCTCAGATTGAGGGGTTGTCTTGGTAATGACAATTGTCTTCCCAAGCTTGGATTCCAAGTCCACCTTGTAGTCCCTATGCCGTAAAAGCTCTCGCTTGACAGGCTGCACTGGTTTTCCTGAAACATAATGGGGAAGGAAGTTCCTTCAATATTATAGCTCCTCAACCAGAAAGGAAAAAAAATGCATGAAACCCAAAATTCAGGTCTACTCTCATTTCAAAATGATTCCTGAAAGAAAGGACGCAACAGACACTTAAAGTAGCAGCTGGGGAGAATCTCAACACAGGAAAAAATCATAAGCAATCCCCAATTCTCTACAGCTTTTCTCCACTTCAAAGCCAGCCAATCCAAAAGCAGTATGTTTTATATTCATTGATTAACTGAATTGTGGGGGAGAATTTCTAAAGTGTTAGTAGAAGCAACTTTTTCAAAACAGAAGCAAGGATATTCAAGAATGCTTTCAGGCAGATACCCTAGGCATAACAGAAAGGAACCTTCTGAGAGCTGGGCAAATTTATAAAAGGTGACCAACATTTAGGAAATGCCTGTTACATGTCAAGCACTATTTATTTTACATGTTACATAAAAACTGAAAGAGTTAGTGAATGCAAGGTGGCCTGGAGGTAAAGGGAAAGAAGAATGTACACGTTTGAAACAGATGACAAAACAAGACATTTCTTTATGCAATCTCTTAACCAGGAGAGAAGCACCAAGTCCCTGACGTCCAAGGCACAGAGAAACAGCACTGCTAAGCACTAGCTGAAACAATCACAGATCCTGGAAAGTACCCCGGCTTTTCTCAGACTATATGGGAGGGTCTTGATTGGGCCAGAATGTTCTCTCCCTTAAGAAATTTCAAGGGAAAGAGGGGAGTCACTGACAGCGGTAATGCACAGTAGCAAAATACTCCACACTTCTCTGTCACTACAAAGGATTCCGTTATCTTCTCTGTACTTCAGGAAAGCATTAAACGAGCCAAGCAAAGGGTGGGCAAGGAAGCGGAGTAAAACAGAGCTGAAGAGCATCTCAAAACTACTTACTTCAGCCCACCTCCTCGCTCTCATTTTGTAAATGTAGAAACCTAGGCCGAGGGAAGCAACACTCTGCCAGAGCTTAACCGCGTGGGAAGGCAGCGCACTTCAACTCCCACCCGCTCTCCATCATCGCATCGCCTCTGTGATACCCTTAGCCCTTGATGTAGTTAGCACCCACCATCTTTCTTTTCTCTCTCTTCCGTGAGCCTCTTCTCGGCGAGTTTCTCATATTCATCTTTGTCCCACTTTCGGCGAAAGTCCAAGTTTTTTGTCTGTGGAGGGGAAAAAGCGTCAAGATCCGTCGCCGTGTCCGGACCCCTAAAGAAGCAGGGAACCGCGCCCTCGCGGTCCAGGCAGCTACAGGACCTTTTGAAAGCGAAGCCTCTTTGGACTGCATGAGAAGGCTGGGGTAGCCTCAGGACCCCCAACCCGAGAAACCTCCATGATTCCACTGACCCTTTTCCAAGGCCTATACGGGGGAGTTCTTGAACCTGGACCCTGCGATCTCGAGGAGATATCGGAAAGCCGGTCGGGTGCAGGAGTCTGTCTCTATTCAGGTCTGAAAAACCATTCCCCACCCCGCAAAACCTCCTCTTCAGACACAACACCTACCCCGCTGCCCGACGCCATCTTCACAGCGAAGTGAATGGCGAGCTGAAAAATGCCGTAAAAGGCGGCTTGGAGCCGTAAGGCAAGATGGCCCTCCAATAAGCTTGGAGTCTTGTGTTCCAAACGAGGTAAGGACTGGAGGGCTTCTAAAACAGGCTTGTTGGCCCCGCCTCTGCTCCAAGGAGACAGCGCAGGCGCAAGAGGAGTATGAAGCAACACGGAAGTAAGGGCGCCTGCAAGCGTTTTTTGCCTTGGGTTTCAAAACAAGCATTGAAGGGTCAAGATTTAGTTCAACTATTTTACAAACAAGGAAACTGAGGTTCGAAAAACTGTGGTCTCTGATCTAGTCTAACAACTTTGCGTCCACTGCCAAGAATTCGTAAACCTTTTTTAAGGCCGAAGCGCCATTAGGGGGTCTAGATGCCTCTCATTCACCTGCATGCACTAGCGATATGACCCTAAACTACACTGAAGCGTTTGCAACAGAGGTACCCTTCCCGACGCACATATAAAAAGCATGTTTTGCACTTGTGCTCTTTTCCTTGAAGCAATGCTATCACACTTTACTTCACTCATTTTTCCATCACCTGGGGAACTTTATAGTAGAACATAATTTAATCAGCATTAATTGGATTTGGAAAGGCCAGTCATCAACAACACTCTAGAGTGAAGCACTGTGGCATACCGGCTCACTATATGTTGATTTTTAGCAATAAAACTACCTCTTGGCCAGGCGCGGTGGCTCATGCTTGTAATCCCAGCACTTTGGGAGGCTGAGGTGTGGATTATGAGGTCAGGAGTTCAAGACCAGCCTGGCCAATATGGTGAAACCCTGTCTCTGCTAAAAATACAAAAATTAGCTGGCTACTTGGGAGGCTGAGGAAGGAGAATCTCTTGAACTTGGGTGGCGCAGGTTGCAGTGAGCCGAGATCACGCCACTGCACTCTAGCCTGGGTGACAGAGCAAGACTCCATCTAAAAAAAAAAAAAAAAAAAGGCCGGGCGTGGTGGCTCAAGCCTGTAATCCCAGCACTTTGGGAGGCCGAGACGGGCGGATCACAAGGTTAGGAGATCGAGACCATCCTGGCTAACACGGCGAAACCCCGTCTCTACTAAAAACACAAAAAAATTAGCCGGGCGAGGTGGCGGCGCCTGTGGTCCCAGCTACTCGGGAGGCTGAGGCAGGAGAATGGCGTGAACCCGGGAGGCGGAGCTTGCAGTGAGCTGAGATCTGGCCACTGCACTCCAGCCTGGGCGACAGAGCGAGACTCCGTCTCAAAAAAAAAACAAAAAACAAAAAACTACCTCTTGAGCAGACGGGGAAAGAGGGAGAAACTGGCTGCTCATCACTGAATACAGAAGCATCATCCCAGGGAGGTTACTCCTACCTCACACAATTCTCCAGTATACACTCAAGCATTTTCTACAGTCTATGCAAACCCAGCCCTTGATAACAATAACAAATTACCCAAACTACTACACTTAATATTTTATTTAACATGTTATCCAACCACTTCTAGAACAGCCTCCATGGCATGGCATGGAATAGTTAGAGCAGTGATTCTGGCACAGGAAATGGTCTCCAAAATCTCAAAATATCAGATCTCCACCTTGTCAAGTCATCTATTAAGTTCAATGTTCAAGATTATTAAGCATACAGCCCCACTCTTCTATTGTTAGCAATGCATGGGCTAGAGAGATGTCAAATCAACATGGGTACTGCCATGCCCTTAGGATAGCATCTGTCCTCAAACAAAGCTGAAAGCAGCCATTGCCCCTCTTTGCTGTCTTCCAAAAACTCCCCAGACAGGCCAATGGCTGGTTGTGGACAAATTCACCAGAATCTGGTTCCGTAGCTACAGTAGAAGGCTAAGTATCTGGCTTCTGATCTCAATGGTTCAGAATCCTCAGCCTGAGGTGACTCTCCCAGAGCCTTGCTCACAGCAACAATCTCAGTACCTCTTGACAACATTCGATGGCACTTCAAATTTGCCTCTGCAGCTACAGCATGTCTCTTTCACATACCAGCCATCTGCACCCATGCAGAATAGCTGGTCACACTACCCAAGGAGTCCTCAGGGTCTTCTACAGTTCTGTACCCAGGAAGGATGGAGGAGGCAGAAGGTACTTGTCACCCATCCTGGCCAGTTGCTGTGAAGTCCATCACTCAATTCCAGAGGAACTCAGTTCTAGAGGAAACCTTTTCTACAAAGAGCAGCAGATGGGAATCAGGCAAGGATCAAGACTCAGACAGTCGCTTCTGAATTTCAGCCACAAGATTTTCCCGTTTAATGGCCACCTGAAACATAAGAGAATCCTCATGTGATAAACTAGAAAGTGATACTGGCTCCTTAGCCACTGTTTTTCCAGATTTGTTTTACTCTGCATTTGCTCCATTACTTACACAACCAGAAGGGAGTAGTGTGGGTTGACCTGAAGAATGTATACCCTCAAGACGAAAGGGATTCAAACACCTGATTTATGTCTATTATGTTGATTAGTTTCAAAATACCCATTCGGATTTCATTTGTCTTTCTTCTGGCCACACAGCCAATACTCACAGGCTGCAGTGGTCATCTGGAGTGGGTGCTTGTTCATCTCTACCACTATTAACCATGGAGATAATTTCTCAGCCAGAAGATGCATATTTCTTACAAAATCTGGGAAAGGCAGAAACAATTCGTCCCTTCTATTTCTGCTGCTGCCACTCACCTCCTCTCTGCTGGCCACCGAACGGATCTTGATGATCCCTTCTTTCAGTTCTTGCTCACCAATAATGACCACCAGTGGAATGCCTGTGCTCTCACAATAGTGCAGCTGGGTTAATAGTTTGGGGTTGTTCTTGTATAGCATCTCTGCCTGAAAAGGATCAAGACAGAGTAAAGGACTTAGAAGCAAACACAGCAACAAACCTCAGGAACATGGATATCCAAGGAAGTCAGAGATAAATGGCTAGTCCTCCCACCCTAAAAAGCCACTCTAGTAGCTAGTAGACTAAAAAGGTCTTGAGTTCCACCCTAGACATAAGGAAGACACAGCCCTGGGTCCTAAATTCCACACATACCCAGATGGCTCAGATATCAGCTCCACCATACCTTGATTCCAGCATCCCAAAGCTCTGTAATAAGTTTCAACCGTTCTTGGAGAAAGTTCTTCTGTGGTGTGGCCACAAACACTTGAGTCTCTGTAGTCCGCACCTTCTCACCTTTGGTCTAATAAGAGTGAAGAAAGTGAAACTAATAAAAACCTCCTTTCCACCAGCAATTCCAAAAATCAAGACAAAAAGAATCATCAGAAAACCACTCCAACTACACCTCCAGAAACAGGAGGGATTTTAGGCCTCCAGCCCCATCTCACACCTACTTAGGACCTACCTTCATCCTCTGCTCCACAATGTAGAAGATGCGTTCAACCCCAATGCTGAGTCCCACACATGGCACCTTGTGGCCCTTGGGGTCAAACATGCCCACCAGCCCGTCATAGCGCCCACCAGCAGCCACACTGCCTACATTCAGGGGCTCCTCCCCAGCCTGAGTTGGGGTCTGCAGCAGCACTGCTTCATAGATCACTCCTGTATAGTAGTCTAGGCCCCGAGCCAGGCTGAGGTCAAATGAGATCTGTGGGGACAAGGCTACAGTCAGTCCCAAACTAGACTCAGGACCCTGAGAGCCCTAGAGCTCAGCAGGAGGTCCATCTGCAATTCAGCTTACCTTCTCAGCAATTCCAAATAAATTCAGGTATTCAAATAGCAGCTTCAGGTCTTCCAGGCCCTCCAGGGCCTGCTTGTTCTGGGATAGTCTGGGATCCTGAAACATTTGCTCTACCAGGGATACCCCACCTGGAGAGAAATAAAGTATCTGCTGTTCATTCAGATGTGTTTCATTTAAAATTATCCCCGATGTGCTCTAGCTAGTCTTCCTCATTTTCTTAAAAAAAAAAAAAAAAAAAGATGATCCCAGTCTCACATGACAAGATCCTCCTCCTTTAGCTCTAGCTTTGCCATCTGAAGACATAAAGTCCTTACAATAAGTAAAAGAGAAATTAAATTCAGGACAGGCCCTGGAGCTTAGCATATCTACAGAAAAGGGTTGTTTCAGAGGTAGAATTTGAGCACATGTCACCTTCAGCCTGGTTCTATCACAGCTCTGAAAACCCTGGTTCTTACCATGACATTGGACATAATCCCCAATTCGATCAGCCACCTCAGGAGCCAGGCCTTTCTTCGCCACCATCTCATGTCTCACATCTTTCCAAGCCATCTGCATAAACACCCAAACATTAGCCCAGCCCCAAGATCTTTCTTTCTCAAACTGGAAAAGAACAACTCACTTCCATTCAGTATATACATCACAAGTAGCTAACTGTATTCTCCGCAAAGTCAGAGACAGCTTAAGAAATCCAGTCACGGCCGGGCGTGGTGGCTCAAGCCTGTAATCCCAGCACTTTGGGAGGCCAAGATAGGAGAATCAGGAGGTCAGGAGATTGAGACCATCCTGGCTAACACGGTGAAACCCCGTCTCTACTAAAAAAATACAAAAAAACTAGCCGGCCGAGGTGGCGGGCGCCTGTAGTCCCAGCTACTCGGGAGGCTGAGGCAGGAGAATGGCGTAAACCCAGGAGGCGGAACTTGCAGTGAGCCAAGATCCGGCCACTGCACTCCAGCCTGGGCGACAGAGCGAGACGCCGTCTCAAAAAAAAAAAAAAAAAAAGAAATCCAGTCACAATCCCACTGTATAGCATGACTCAGATCTTCCTTCATATGCCTCCTTACCTTCCTCCCCAAAATAGCCCACTTCCAGCCACAATATCCTTATTTTTCACTAGTGGTATGGATTTGAGGGCAGGGCAGAAACTAGATAGGGTCTACAGAAGCATGTCTTCTTTGTTACCTTGTCTAGTTTATCTATGGAGGAGCAGATGGCACGGAACTTGCTTTCAGGAACACCACAGGCAGCAAACATCCCATCCACAATCCGCCGGTCATTTACCTGAGAACTCAATGTCAGTGACCCAAGTGCTTGTCATTGCCCTTCCACGCAAAACAATGACAGTACCTACTTTCCTGACATATAAAAAGGATGGAAATTTCACAGGAAGAGTACAGACATACAGGAAATACAACAGCTTTACTAGGAAAGTCCTAGAGTTGCAGGCTTAAGGGTTGGAGTCACCCAAGTTTGGGACTTGCATAAACAGTATTAGGCCAAATCCAGACTTCTCCCACAGTTCTCAGCCCTGGCCTCACCTTAATGAGAAAGTCTCCCAACTGCAATCCACTTAGGATTTCACACATGATCTTCAAACACTCTGCATCAGGGATCATAGGGTCAAACTGACCAGCAATGTCAAAATCCTACAGCAAAGAAAAAGATGGGAAAAAACTTCCATTATCCAGCCAATTTCAAGGTTGTGGCCCCTAGAACTATCAAACTGTGCTGCTTCCATCAGGTCACTTACACACTGGCAGAACTCCCTGTAGCGGCCTTGGACTATGCTTGGGCTCTCTCGCCGCCACACCTTTCCAACATGATAACGTTTCATCTTCTTCACCTTACTCATGGCCAAATAACGAGCAAAGGGAACCTCACATAAATCGGTTAAGGAAGAGGGATACTGCATCCAAAGCTTAGGCCCAGTATACAGACATTAGGGAGGACTGGGCCTTTATCAACTGGATCTCATCCACTAGGGTGAGAACAAGGACCTTCCCTTTTTTCCAGTATCCCCAAGGTCTAGCAGTGCTTGGAATTCAATATATATTGAAATCCCAAATGAAGGAATCTCACCTAGCATAACTGTAAGTTCAGCAGAAAGCAAGGGAAGTAGAGACAGAAGTGATCTAAGAACTAACTTCAGGTCTGGGCCATTTCTGCCCATTCAGATCAATTCCGAACCATCTAAAATAGTCAAGCTTCAGAACTTGGATTTGCCTAACAACTTCTAAGCTACTGTTTCTGAAAGTGCAGGGAAAGGACTACATGCATCTTAATTACCCACGATGCTTGTTTAAAATGCAGATTGTAGGCCAGATGCGGTGGCTCACACCTGTAACCCCAGCACTTTAGGAGGCCAAGGTGGGAGGATCACTTGAAACGAGGAGTTTACAATCAGCCTGGGCAACAAAGACACCCATCTCCACAAAATCTTTTTTTTTTTTTTGAGACAGAGTTTTGCTTTTGTTACTCAGGCTGGAGTGCAATGGCACAATCTCAGTTCACTGCAACCTCTGCCTCCTGGGTTCAAGTGATTCTCCTGCCTCAGCCTCCCTAGTAGCTGGGATTACAGGCGCCCACCACCATGCCTGGCTAACTTTTTAGGTCAAAAGAGATCTGTGGGGACAAGGCTATAGTCAGTCCCAAACTAGACTCAGAACCTGAGAGCCCCAGAGCTCAGCAAGACCTCAGTAGAGATGGGGTTTCACTATGTTGGCCAGGCTGGTCTTGAACTCCTGACCTCTGGTGATCCACCTGCCTTGGCCTCCCCAACTGCTGGGATTACAGGTGTTCGCCACCATGCCTGGCCAAAAAAACAATTTTAAAATACAAATTATTGAGCCCCATTCCAGCTACAGAATTAGCTAAGAATCTCTGAGACTGGAGCCAAATGTCTGTGCGTCTGCAAGCTCCCCCAAAGGATTATGATACACATTAGAGTTAAATGATAGGGCTCCGGGCTAGGCTCCTGTAGCAGAACTGCCTTCTGGGAGAAACTAGAAGTATAGGCTGCTGCCAATGGACCTCTAAGATCCCAAAGTCACTCTCTCTACTTTCGTCAGAGAAAGCCCTCTGGATTTGGAAAGAGACAGGTGAGTCTCCAGTATTCAAAAGGATACAGTAAGGTCATAGCGGAGGGACAACAGCTCTCCACCTTGATCCTTCAGATCATACATGAGCCCAGAGTCCTCTCCATACTTCTCAGTCAGTGTTTCCTATAGGGGTCAAACAGAATGAGCCACAGTTCAAAGGATGACTTCAAAACACAAATGAGAAGCCCTTTGAGACACTTAAGGCCAGTGAAGAAGTGAATGAGGTTGCATGTACTCTTTCTTCTCCCCTTACCTTCAGCTCAAATGCTGGGGTATCCATCCCCTTTGCTCCATGACGTTTAAAGCAGCTGATAACCAAATCAAGAATTTTCTCCCTCACAACCATATGCTGAGGACTAAGATCCCTGGTACCCTGGAAACCGAAAGCAGCCCCAGTGAAAACAAAAACAAAAAATAAGTCCATTTCAGACAAGGAGTTAAAGGACACTTATTATGTAATCTCAGGTCTGGAGCTGAAATCTACTGAGTTCAAATGACTGTGAGCCCCACCTAGTATCTCAAGAATAGTACATATTTTTAAAATGTAAAGGACATTAAAAGGGGTCAGAGAGACATGCAAGGCAGAGGTCAGTCCTCCAAGGCACTCTAATGGGATAGGGTAGGCAAAAGGTATTACCTTTGGGATCTTGATAATAAAATTTGGTTTCTCTTGATGTGCTTTCAGTTGGGATGTTAACACTGCCTCTGCAACCTGGCAGAAGAATGAATGTGAGAAGTGGCTCCTCTGGACACTGGCCAGACCTGTGGCATTTCTGACCCCATTGACCATCAACCTGCAAAGACTCTTCACCCTGAGCAACAGGAAGCCAAAGCACCATTTCATCTATCCCAATCTCAGTCCCACCCCAAAGAACCCATGTTGTATCTACAATTACACGTGTAATATATATGAGGTCCGGTCTTCACCACACAAGATTCCTCATTGTATATGGATTTTTTTTTTTTTTTTTTTTTTTTTTTTGAGACAGAGTCTCAGTCTGTTGCCCAGGCTGGAATGCAGTGGCACGATCTCGGTTCACTGCAACCTCCACATCCCGGTTCAAGCAATTCTCCTGCCTTAGCCTCCCGAGTAGCTGGGACTACAGGCGTGCCACCGCCACGCCCAGCTAACTCCTGTACTTTTAGTAGAGATGGGGTTTCACCATGTTGGCCAGGCTGATCTTGAACTCCTGACCTCGTGATCCACCCACCTCGGCCTCCCAAAGTGCTGGGATTACAGACATGAGACACTGCGCTCAGCCGGATTTTTAATATTCTCAAATACTTTAAGAATCTGAGAATAATGAAGGCACTGAACAACCCACTACTACCACCACCAACCATTCAGGGGTAGGGATTGTGATGATCTTCTCCAGGTCACGGTTCCTACTGAAACAGCAAAAATAATTTTTTTTTTTCCAGATGGAGTCTTGCTCTGTCGCTCAGGCTGGAGTGCAGTGGCACGATCTCAACTCCTGCAACCTCTGCCTCCCGCGTTCAAGCGATTCTGTCTCAGCCTCCCGAGTACCTCGGATTACAGGCGTATGCCACCATGCCCGGATAATTTTTGTATTTTTAGTAGAGATGGGGTTTCGCCCCTGGCCAGGCTGATCTTGAACTCCTGACCTCGTGATCCACCCACCTCGGCCTCCCGAAGTGATGGGATTACACGCATGAGCCACTGCACCCGGCCAAAAAAATAAGAATTTTTAATAAGGTAACACTAGTTATCAGGTTTAGAAATAGGAAAACTAACTTGAAGACAGGGGAACCAGCTCAAGGACACAGAACAAGCCTGTGGAATGAAAAGATACGGATTTCTTGAATGAACTAAAAAACTCAGACTGGTAAGATACTGTGATTGAATATTAATAAAAGACCTGAGCCGTATTGTTCACAATAGCGCAAAGCATCTGCTAAGAGGGCATCAGAATCTTTCCGAAGTAAGGCAAAACTTAATCAGTGGCATTACCAGCAAGCTGTATGCCCTTCCAAAAATAGAGGATGTGGTGGTTCCATACTATGGCGATTATCTGTCCCAAGGGAAGTCCAAGTTCAAGTCCACAATCCCTTATCTGCAATTCCAAAATCCCAAACTCTCTGACATCTGAAAATTTTTTCTGAGATTCATTTCGAGGTAAATTCTAAGGCGAACTCAGTCTACTTCTGATCTTTAGTCATCTCATTTATTAGGAATATTCATACATTTTGCTTAAAAATATTACTGTTTGAGTCCAAGAATTTCAGGAAAAATGTGGATATGAATTAAAATACTCCCTTACTACATATCCATGTATAACTCATTCATTTAATCTTGCAGCCTCCGTTTCCTCAACTGCAGAATGGAAATAAAAACTCCAACCTCTCAAGATTGCTCCAAGGATTAAATGACCAGGCATCCAAATCGCTTAGTTCAGTGTCAGTACATAGTGTGCACTCGATAAAAACCGATTGTAACACTACTGGAATACACGCTGCGAGTCTAGCTTTCAGATCTGGAGGCCCTGCTGGGACAGACCAGAGTTAATTACGTCTCGCTCACCTGGCTTTGGCAACGGACCGCCCCGGTGCAAGAAGCGCAGGGCGGTCGCAGGAGCTGGCTGAGCAGCGCAGCCCAGGCCCTCCTGGGAAGAAGTCCGAGCAGGGGCATCGCGCGGCAGGACGCCAGCTTTCAGGGACAGGAACAAAAGGCCTGGGAAGGAGGCGGGTCGGACTCCAGGAAGGGTGGAGGGCACGCGAAGGCTGAACCCGGGGACCACGCAAAACTCGGGCGTTTGCGCACCTCACCAGTCACGGAGGCTGAGGTGGGATCCTCCCAAGCTCCCTTAGTAGCCAGCTTCGGCACTTCCGGCAGGAGCCGGAAATAATTTTTGTGCTCGGCGGAGGCTCTCTAGGCGTGCGACCCGGCGACTCGATAGCCGGAAGTCATCCTTGCGGAGGCTGGGGCCGCCGTCGCTGGTCTAGGCAGCAGTGGGTTCAAGTGGACAGCCGGGATGGCAGAGCGTGCGGCGCTAGAGGAGCTGGTGAAACTTCAGGGAGAGCGCGTGCGAGGCCTCAAGCAGCAGAAGGCCAGCGCCGAGCTGGTAAGACTTAGGCAGCAGGGGAGGGCCAAGGCAAAGCCTGGGAGGACGTAAAGCCAGGGTGTTCGGGACATAGGATAGGGATGTGAGGGAAACGACCAGGCTTGTAGGGAGGAGAGTGGACTGCGTGGGGAGGTATCCGGGGTGGGTCCCGAGAGAAACAAAGCTAGGCCTGAGCAGAGAGATCCTGATGAGGGAGGAATATTGAATGAATGGCGGGGGAGGCAGGAGACTGACAGATGGTTAGCTCAGCGCCTTCTTTCCCTCCACAGATCGAGGAGGAGGTGGGAAAACTCCTGAAACTGAAGGCACAGCTGGGTCCTGATGAAAGCAAACAGAAGTTTGTGCTCAAAACCCCCAAGGTAATATCATTCCTGTAGGGAGCCACTGAGAAAGTCTCTAACTCTACTCACGGGGCGCTTATGTCTGCCTCCTTAAACCAGGTCATTGAGGAGGATCTGAAATACTGCAGAGGAGAGGACAGTCGCTCTGGGCGCTGGGCTGGACTGGACTGGACTCTACCTGAGTCATTCTGGGATGGCAAAGTGATGGCAGAAGCTAGGCCAGCTGGGTGATCGGGGAGTCAGCCTGCTGCTGCTACTCCTTCGTTCATTCAGTAAATGTGTATTTAGCACTGTGTCTCTAGCACTATACAAAGCACTGAATATATACCATGGTGGACAATATAGCCTCCCCTCATGGAGCTTACATTCTACTGAAGGAGAGAGACTTAGAACAAATAATCCCACACAGATTTTTTTTTTTTTTTTTTTTTAAACGGAGTATCCTGTATTGCACAGGCTGGAGTGCAGTGGCACATCTTGGCTCACTGCAGCCGCTGTCTCCTGGGTTCAAGTGATTCTCCTGCTTCAGCCTCCTGAGTAGCTGGGACTACAGGTGCCCACCACCACGCCCAGCTAATTTTTGTATTTTTAGTAGAGACAGGATTTCCCCATATTGGCCAGGATGGTCTTGAACTCCTGACCTCAAGTGATCCGCCCGTCTCAGTCTCCCAAAGTGCTGGGATTACAGACGTGTGCCACCGCACCTGGCCACCACACATGGTTATGTAATTACATATTGTGAAAAATGATATAAAGACTTTAAGGTTGCTCTGAGAAAAATAAGGGAGAACTGGGGAGTCTGAGAAAGGCTAACTGAGGAAGTGATATACTAACCGATCTAGTGAATGAGTAGGAGATAGCCAGAGGACAAGTGTGACAAAGATAAGTCCAGGTAGAGTATGGAAACCCTAAAGTGGGAAAGAACTTTGGTAGTTTTGAGGAACTAGAGGATGATCTACATGGCTAGAACTAAGTAAAGGAGAGTAGAGTGGAATGAGGTTGGAGATTCTGAGCTCATCCTCCAGTTCAGTTCCACTTTCTCTAAGTTCTATAAACAGAACTGTTTACCCTTTCATCTAGGTTCTCTCGGCACTTCATACATATTTCTGTTATTGCACCAACTTTAAGTAGTTATTTTTGTGGTTTATATACCCTGAGACAGACTAGGTGCCTAAATAGATATAGTCAGCCCTCCATATCCCAAGGTCCCACATTCACAGATTCAACCACCTGTGGAGATCAAAACCATTCAGGGGAAAAGAAACAATTAAGAAAAAAAATCTGGCTGAATGTGGTGGCTTACACCTGTAATCCCAGCACTTTTTTTTTTTTTTTTGAGACGGAGTCTCACGCTGTTGCCCAGGCTGGAGTGCAGTGGCGCGATCTCGGCTCACTGCAAGCTCCGCCTCCCGGGTTCCCGCCATTCTCCTGCCTCAGCCTCCTACTGAGCTCCGAACAATGTTATATAGTCTAAGGAAAGTAGGCATAGAATCATTATACAAATTAGAGGTATGATTGGCTGGAGTTTGAACAAAGCGATTTGGCAAACTATGATTGGTTCCCGCCATTTCTGATATTTCAGTACAACCCTTGAGGCGGAAGAGCAGTTTTACACAAAGGCAGTTAATTATATTGCATCAGGTTGCACGACCAGTTTATGGCTATCTTGCTTAAACACACCTTGTGACCTGGCTATCTTACTTAAACATTCCTTGTGACCTGGCCTCAGAAAGAGAAACATGTACTTACAGAACTTACGAAACCTCTGGTACGTGCAAAGATTAGAGAGCAGAACAAGGGTGTAGCGGGTGGGGGGCGGGTACACATCTATCTTTGCGCCCGCCACCGCGCCCGGCTAATTTTTTGTATTTTTAGTAGAGACGGGGTTTCACTGTGGTCTTGATCTCCTGACCTTGTGATCCGCCCGCCTCGGCCTCCCAAAGTGCTGGGATTACAGGCTTGAGCCACCGCGCCCGGCCAATCCCAGCACTTTGAGAGGCCACAAGGGGAGGATCATTTGAGCCCAGGAGTTTGAGACCAGCCTGAGCAACATAGTGAGTCCCTATCTCTACAAAAAAAAAAAAAAAAAAAAAAAAAAAACCTTTTAAAATCTAACAATAAAAATTTCAAATAAAAAAATATAGTATAACAACTATTTACACAGCCTTTACATTGTCTAAGGTATTATAAATACTCTAGAGACTATTTAAAGTGTATAGGAGGATGTGCATATATTTTTATATCAAGGGCTTGAGCATCCATGGATTTTTGGTATCCACACGGGGCCTAGAACAAATCTCCTGCGGATACTGAGGGATGACTCTATTTAATAAATGTATTTGAAATTGAATTCCAAAGGAGAGGGGAGATGTCTGTTTTCCTTGTGTTAAGGTTAATTCTTTGGGCTCCTAAATTCATTGAGCTGTTTCTTTCTACATATAACTCATATTCGGAGGTTAAAGAGACAGTGTAAAATCCCAAAGTGGTGATGATCAGTGATTATTCAAACTATTAGATGAAAAGCTTACTGTGGAATTTATGATGGATCAGTCTGTCCTCACCAGTGATGAGTTTTAACATCACTAAAGTAGGACAACTAGACATGTTCCTGCTGATGTGATGCAACAAGAAGTACACAGCACCACCTGTGAAGTACTCTTGCCAAGTAAATTGAATTTGAATCTAATCAGATCTTTGGACTAACTATCAGTTTACAGGAAATACTAGAGATGGAGGAACATGTTAAATGACACATTAAGCATATTGTTTACCAAATCTAGAATGTGAAAAAATTTTTTAGGACAAATGAACCAATTTTCCTAGTTAATAAATGACCTTTTTAAAATAAAAAAAAAAGTGGGGGAGGGAAGGAAACTATTGTAGATTAAATAGACATATCAGCTGATTACAACGCATAGACTTCATTTTGAAGTTGATTCAAATAAATCAACCATAAAAAGATATTATCGAGGCAACAGGGAAAAACTGACCATGGCTTAGCATTAGATAATATTAAGGAGTTGCTGTTAGTTTTGTTAGTTATAATAAAGATAGAGTCTTTGGGGTTTTTTAAATGTCCTTATGTGTTAGAGATTCATATTGAAGTATTTATGGATGAAATGATATGACGTCTGGGATTTATTTCAAAATATTTAAGAAAAACATGTAAGGGCTTAAATAAGAATAGCAGATATTAATGGTTGTTGGAGCTGGGTAATGGATAAATGGTGACCTGTAATACTATTCTCTATATTGTGTCTTTGAAATTTTCCATATTATAGCATTAAAATAAGATTATGCTAGAGAGTTAATACCCATTTTAGTATTAACAATAGAAAACTCAGTATTGTGAGACAAGACTCTTTCAAGGGATCTTCATGGTCAAAACTATTTCTATAGTAATTCATTTGTTTTGTTTGAGACGGAGTCTTGCTGTGTTGCCCAGGCTGGAGTGCAGTGGCGTGATCCTAGCTCACTGCAACCTCCGCCTCCTGGGTTCAAGCGATTGTCCTGCCTCAGCCTTCCGAGTAGCTGGGACTACAGGCATGTGCCACTGCACCCAGCTAACTTTTGTATTTTTAGTAGAGACGGGGTTTCACCGTGTTGGCCGTGCTGGTCTTGAACTCCTGGCCTCAAGTGATCCACCCACCTTGGCCTCCTAAAGTGCTGGGATTACAGGCATGAACCACTGTGCCTAGCCCTTCTATAATAATTCTAAGATGTTATCTGCCTTTTCTATTGTGTTAACATTTGCACCAAAGGCACAAAAGCACTGATGAGTAGAACTGCTGGTGCCTCAGCATAAATTAAGACAGTGACACTAAACTGTACTAATAGCCAGTATGTTCTTCACTGCCATGCACTCACAGCAAGTAAATAAATAAATAAAGTTTAGTTTTACTTAACAATGTCATTGATAAAATGGTAAAACTTTGTTCGTTTGTTTGTTTTGGGGTTTTTTGTAGACAGAATCTCACTCTGTTGCCCAGGCTGGAGTTCAGTGTCACGATCTTGGCTCACTGCAGCCTCCACTTCCCGGGTTCAAGCAATTCTTGTGCCTCAGCCTCCTGAGTATCTGGGATTACAGGCGGGTACCACCACACCCAGCTAATTTCTTGTATTTTACAAAAAACACAAGAAATCTACAACATGTTTCACCATGT
Organism: Macaca fascicularis; assembly: GCF_037993035.2. Classification (NCBI taxonomy): domain Eukaryota; kingdom Metazoa; phylum Chordata; class Mammalia; order Primates; family Cercopithecidae; genus Macaca; species Macaca fascicularis. Next base: position 147,162,078 of record NC_088380.1, on the reverse strand, counting down.
TGCCCAGGCTGGTTTTGAACTCTTGAACTCAGGCAATCTGTCCACCTTGGCCTCCCAAAGTGCTAGGCGTGAGCCACCATGCCTGGCCAAAAAACTTACTAATTTTATTGAATCTTGACCCTTGAGGACCCTATTTTTAAATATTTGCTATGACAAAATGGGAAGCACATATAAAGCACTTCTGCACCCCAAGGTAGGGAAAATGCTTATGCCATTGTTCAAGTTGCAAGCTGATCTAGCTACTTTTTTCATAGAACATCTTGTTTTATTTGAATTAACAACTGAAAGATAAATTATGGTTTTTCAAATTTAAATATTTGGCAGACATTTTTACAACAATGAACGAAGTGAGCCTTGTCACCTCAAGGAAGACATCTGACAGTGCCTGTAGGCAGTGATAAAATTCAAATATTCAGGTGAAAGTTAGAATTTTAGAAAACTTGGGCTGGTGGTGACTCATGCCTATAATCCCAATGCTCTGGGAGGCCAAGGCGGGCGGATCACCTGAGGTTGGGAGTTTGAGACCAGCCTGACCAACACAGAGAAACGCCATCTCTACTAAAAATTAGCCGGGCGTGGTGGCGCGTGCCTGTAATGCCAGCTACTAGGGAGGCTGAGGTACAAGAATCGCTTGAACCCGAGAAGTGGAGGTTGCCGTGAGCCGAGATCGTGCCATTGCACTCCAGCCTAGGCAACAAGAAACTCCATCTCAAAAAAAAAGAATTTTAGAAAACTTGTATCTTCCATCATAAGCTTGACAGCTTCCCAATAATTAAAGAGTTTTCTGCTGGGTGTGGTGGCTTACGCCTGTTATCCCAGCACTTTGGGAGACCAAGGTGGGCAGATCACTGAGGTCAGGAGTTTCAGACCAGCCTAGCCAACATGGTGAAACCCTGTCTCTACTAAAAATACAGAAATTAGCCAGGTATGGTAGCGCATGTCTGTAATCCCAGCTCCCTGGGAGGCTGAGGCAGAAGAATCGTTTGAACCTGGGAGGTGGAGGTTGCAGTGAGCCGAGAACATGCCACTGTACTCCAGTCTGGGTGACAGAGCGAGACTCTGTGTCAAAAACAAACAAAAAACCAGGCTGGGCAAGGTGGCTTACGCCTATAATCCCAGCACTTTGGGAAGCTGAGGCAAGCGGATCATGAGGTCACGAGATCGAGACCATCCTGGCTAACATGGTGAAACTCCATCTGTACTAAATATACAAAAAATTAACCAGGCATGGTGGCACACACCTGTATGTAGTCCCAGCTACTCAGGAGGCTGAGGCTGAGGCAGGAGAATCATTTGAACCCGGGAGGCAGAGGTTGCAGTGAGCCAAGATCGCGCCACTGCACTCTAGCCTGGGTGACAGAGCGAGACTCCATCTCAAAAAAAAAAAAAAAAAAAAAAAGACTTTCTTGATGAGATCTGAGGTGATGTAAATAAATAAGGCTTCCTGATATTGTATAATGAAATGTATCAACATTTGAAAGACCTGTTATAAAGTTTCACAGGGTTCGCCAGGATGGTCTTGATCTCCTGACCTTGTGATCTGCCCACCTCGGCCTCCCAAAATGCTGGGATTACAGGCGTGAGCCACCATGCCCGACTGGTTGGTTTTTTTTTTGTTTTTTGTTTTTTTGTTTTGAGATGGAGTCTTGCTCTGTCGCTCAGTCTGGAGTGCAGTGGCGCAATCTCAGCTCACTGTAACCTCCGCCTCCCAGGTTCAAGTAATTCTCCCTGCCTTCAGCCTCCCGAGTAGCTGGGATTACAGGCACCCGCCACCACTATTTGTTTATTTTTTTTGAGACAGAGTCTCACTCTGTTGCCCAGGCTGGAGTGCAATGGCACGATCTCGGCTCACTGCAACCACCTCCACCTCCCAGGTTCAAGGATTCTCGTGCATCAGCCTCCCAAGTAGCTGGGACTACAAGGGGCGAGGCGTCACACCCGGCTAATTTCTGTATTGTTTAGTAGAGATGGGGTTTCACCATGTTGGCCAGGCTGGTCTCGAACCCCTGACCTCAGGCAATCCATCTGCCTCGGCCTCCCAAAGTGCTGGAATTACAGGCATGAGCCACTGTGCCCAGCCTCAGGTTGGTGTTTGTTATTAGGCCAGGAAATGTTCTGTTATCCCAGAAAGAGTTTTTAGGAAAATGACTTAAAGAAAAGAGTTCTAAGAATTTTAGAAAATAGACCCCAAGCTTAAAAGGGAATGGAGTTTGTAAGGCAGATAGCAAATGGTGTGGGAATTAATAGGGAATTATTTGTACTTGTTTTAAAACTCAGTGGCCTGTAGGAAAATCTGTTTAGAGCAGGATTTGCTTTTTCATTATTGAAGTCATCCTTTTATATTTTCAAAATGTATTGTTCTTGGTTTTCAAACCTCATTTCTGGTTCTCTGGCTGATTTCAACTCCAAGGGCACAAGAGACTATAGTCCCCGGCAGATGGCTGTTCGTGAGAAGGTGTTTGACGTAATCATCCGTTGCTTCAAGCGCCATGGTGCAGAAGTCATTGATACACCTGTATTTGAACTAAAGGTGAGGAAAGGGCAAGAAGAAACTACAATTGTAGATGAGTGGGCATTTGAATAACAAAGAAGATGACAACAAGAGAGTGAGGGTCCAAAGGGCCCACTCCTGTTGTGGACACAGACCAGTCTTCTCCAATAACAAGCGGGACAAGAATGGCTTGGAGGGAGAGGCCCTGTCTTTTATTATGTTGGTTGTGGCCAGCAGCTTCCAAAAGAGAGCCATTCTTTGGAGTGGTCTGGGTCCTGTCTACATTGTATTGCAGGGCGTTTGTACTTGGGATGTTTTCTAGATTCGTCCAAACCATACATACATAAATATGCAACCACTCTCCTATTGATGGACTCTGAGGTTGTTACTAGTTCTTTGCTATTAAAAACCAGATTGCAACTGGGCACACCTGTAGTTCCAGCTTTTCAGGAGGCTGAAGCAGAAAGATCACTGGATCCCAGGAGTTCAAGGCTGTAGTGTGCTATAGTGGTGCCTGTGAATAGCCACCATACTCCAGTCTGGGCAATGTAGCAAGACCCTGTCTCTAAAACCAACCAACCAACCAAGATTGCATTACTACCTGCTTCAAACCCAGTGATTCCCACTGCACTTATAGTACAACCCAAACTCTTTACTCAGGTTTACAGAGCCCTAGGTGATCTGGCCACTGCCTCTCCTACCTCATCTCATGCTAATGCTATTTTTCCTCTTGCGCACTATGCTACTCTGGTCTTCTTCCAACTCTTGGAACATAGTCAGTGTGTTTGTACCTCTGGACCTTTGTTCTTGCTCTTCCCTTTTCCTGAACTCCCTTTCCTTAGCTCTTTGCATGATTTATTTCAGATTATACTAGAGACTGCAGATTTTAATTCCTTTTTTCAAAAAACATAAATACAAATAGAGACAGAGGTCTTGCTATGTTGCCCGGGCTGCTTGCAAACCCCTGGCCTCAAGTGGTCCTCCTTCCTCAGCCTCCCAAAGTGCTGACATTACAGGCATGAGCCACCATGTCCAGCCAGCCAGATTTTAATTTCAGAGCTCAGCTAAAATGCCACTCCTCAAGTAGTCTTCTCCAACCACCTATTTAAAGTAGCTGTTCTCCCTCTATCACAATGAGCTGGTTTATTGCCTTTAGTCTATAAACCTGTCTGAAATTATCTGTTGTTTCCTTCATCAATGTAGTACCTGTCTCTTTTTATTGATATATAATTGTACATATTTATGAGACTGTTTTTACCTATTGTATTAGTTTGCTAGGGCTACCACAACAAAGTACCATAGACTGGGTAGCCTAAACAACAGAAATGTATGTTCTCACAGTTCCAGAGGTTGGACGTTGACATAACATGCTGGCAGGCCTAGTTCTTTCAGAGGCCCATAAAGGAAGGATCTGTTCCAGGCCTCTCTTCATGGCTTGTAGATGGCCATCGTCTCCCTTTGTCTTTTTCTTTTTTTTTTTTTAAATTGAGACAGAGTCTCGCTCTGTTGCCTGGGCTGGAGTGCAGTGGCACAACCTTATCTCACTGCAGCCTGCACCTCCCAGGTTCAAGCGATTCTCCTGCCTCAGTCTCCTAAGTAGCTGGGATTACACGCGTGCGCCACCACGCCTGGCTAATTTTTCTATTTTTAGTAGAGACGGGGTTTCACCATGTTGGCCAGGCTGGTCTTGAACTCCTGGCCTCAAGTGATTCACCCACCCTAGCCTCCCAAAGTGTTGGAATTACAGGCATAAGCCACCGCGCCCAGCCTCCCTTTGTCTTTACATCGTCTTTCCTCTGTCCTGTCTAAATTTTATCTTCTTACAACAACATATTAGATTAGAGCCCAACTTGGAGACCTCGTGTTAGCTTAATCATCTCTTTAAAGATCCTATCACCAAATGTAGTCATGTTCAGAGGTTACTGGGATTTAGGACTTAAACAAATGAATTGGGGAGGGTCGGGCAGGGGGATACAGTTCAGCCCATAACACTAGTGTGTGACTGTTTCTGATACTACGTACTGGGAAGTTTCAGGCTTTTTAATCTTTGCCAACCTGGTGAGCAAAATATGCTATTACCAATTATAGACATCACAGGGCAAGGACTGCTGTAATGCCCTTAAGACGTTCCTCAGTTTTTACTTTTGACATTATTCGAATCTCAGGCATCATAAAAACATTTATGTTTGTTGGTCTGATAACCCATTCCTAGTAGTTTATCATCAAGAAAAACACTTTTTTTAAAAAAAGAGCTATATACCTAAATATTATATATTGAAATGTTATGGGGCTTTTTTTTTTTTTTTTTTTTTTGAGATAGAGTTTCATTCTTGTCACCCAGGCTGCAGTGCAATGGTGCAATCTCTGCTCACTGCATCCTCTGCCTCCCAGGTTCAAGTGATTCTCCTGCCTAAGCCTCCAAATAGCTGGGATTACAGATGCCCACCACCTCCCCCAGCTCATTGTTGTGTTTTTAGTAGAGACAGGGTTTCACCATGTTGGCCAAGCTGGTCACGAACTCCTGACCTCAGGTGATCCATCCGCCTCCGCCTCCCAAAGTGCTGGGATTACAGGTGTGAGCCACCATGCCTGGCCTAAAACATTTTTTTCTAAAATTAGAATAACCTAAACATCTAACAGTATAACATTAGGGAGGAAGTAAGTACAGAGCTTCTTCTCACTGGAATTTATGCATCTTTTAAAAATACTTCAGGCCGGGCGCTGTGGTTCACGCCTGTAATCCCAGCACTTTGGGATGCTGAGGCGGGCAGATCACGAGGTCAAGAGATCGAGACCATCCTGGCCAACATAGTGAAACCTTGTCTCTACTAAAAATACAAAACTTAGCTGGGCATGGTGGCACCTGCCCGTAGTCTCAGCCACTCGGGAGGCTGAGGCAGGAGAATCGCTTGAACCCGGGATGCAGAGGTTGCAGTGAGCCGAGATCACGCCACTGCACTCCAGCCTGGCGACAGAGTGAGACACCATCTCAAAAAAAAAAAAAAAAAAAAATCATGCTGAGAAGTTGAGTCTGAAGAAAAAAAGATTTTTAAGAGAAAAATATGTAACAAAAATTCTACAGCTCTGTTACAAAATCAAAATACAAAAAACACAAAATTGATGTTTCCTTTCAATGATAACTACATCAGACACCTAAGAATTGGGATAAAGAGCAGAGGGAAATGTAGACAAGTTGGAATCAGTCATGTTTGTTTTTAAAATTTCCTTTTAAATTGTTATATTTATTACTATGACCACATTTATTTATGTTTTCTCTAGGAAACACTGATGGGAAAGTATGGGGAAGATTCCAAGCTTATCTATGACCTGAAGGACCAGGGCGGGGAGCTCCTGTCCCTTCGCTATGACCTCACTGTATCTTTCTAAACTTGGGCACTTGAGACTTTGGATGGATTGGCACTCACTTGGCTCAGGTTTAAGAATGGTAGGGTAGGTAGGATCAAATATGAGGCCTCTGGCGATTAGGGGAATTATTTCTCTAAACCAGGAGTGGGACTTTGGCTAAACAGAGCATACACACCCTTAGAAATCTTCTGAATCCTGAGTGAGACCTCAGCTTGATGTCAGGGCCCAGTTCCAACTCTACAGTCATCCCCTGGCTCCAGAATACCTCTCGCGTGCCCTGTCCAGTGGACAAAATTCGCCTTAATGGACCAGCAACACATTTCCCTTGTCTCCAAGCTACACAGAGAATCATCTGCTTAGAAATCCCATATGGGGGCCTTTTTCTGGTCTGTGGCCAACCTGCCCAGCCCCTTGCCATGCTCAGAAAAGTCCAGTCGGCCGGGCGCGGTGGCTCAAGCCTGTAATCCCAGCACTTTGGGAGGCCGAGACGGGCGGATCACGAGGTCAGGAGATCGAGACCATCCTGGCTAACACGGTGAAACCCCGTCTCTACTAAAAATACAAAAAAAAACTAGCCGGGCGAGGTGGCGGGCGCCTGTAGTCCCAGCTACTCGGGAGGCTGAGGCAGGAGAATGGCGTGAACCTGGGAGGCGGAGCTTGCAGTGAGCTGAGATCGGGCCACTGCACTCCAGCCTGGGCGACAGAGCAAGACTCCGTCTCAAAAAAAAAAAAAAAAAAAAAAAGAAAAGTCCAGTCAACACTACAAAAGAGAAAGGTGCCTTAATCTTTTTTGAGCCTTCAGCTGCCTCATGTGGTAGCACAGCTGGTGCTTTCTGATGTTTGTAAGTGCTATTAATCTTATGGGTGGCAGTTTTACCCACATAGGGAGGGGTTAGACCCCAACTTCTGTTGGTGATGATAATCAACTTGCAGACAGTGATAGGAGGGGCTTTCTCCTTAACTCTTTGTCATCAGGTTCCTTTTGCTCGGTATTTGGCAATGAATAAACTGACCAACATTAAACGCTACCACATAGCAAAGGTATATCGGCGGGATAACCCAGCCATGACCCGCGGCCGATACCGGGAATTCTACCAGTGTGTGAGTGTCGGGAAACCGTGGGGCAGGATGGGTTACTTGGGGCTTTCTCAAGCCAGCAGAATCTATTGAGTACTCAACAGTGTCCTGAGCAAATTGGATGACCCAGATAATGCTCTTAGGTTTCTATGGTGTTTTTTTTGTTTGTTTTTTGTTTTTTTGAGGAGTCTCGCTCTGTTGCCCAAGCTGGAGTGCAGTGGTGCAGTCTCGGCTCACTGTAACCTCTGCCTCCTGGGTTCAAATGATTCTCCTGCCTCAGCCTCCTGAGTAGCTGGGATTACAGGCACCTGCCACCACGCCCAGTTAATTTTTTGTATTTTGAGTAGAGACAGGGTTTCACCATGTTGGCCAGGCTGGTCTCAAACTCCTGATCTCGTGATCCGCCTGCCTCGGCCTCCCAAAGTGCAGGTGGTGTTAGCCACCGCGCCCAGCCTCTTCTATGGTGTTTTCATGCAGATTTAACAATGTCCCTGTGGTGGAGGAGGAGAATAAAGTCTCTCCATTTTACATATGAGTCAACTTGATACCCGCAGATGAAGAGATCATAGGGGTAAGAAAGGCAAAGTCAGGACTAGAACTCTTGGTCCAGTGCTCTTTATTTTAAACCACAGTGATAGGATCACAGCAGAGAATAAGGAAATTAGCTTTGATACATCAAATCATCCAGACTGATGCCAGGGCTTCTGGATGAATAGGGAAAATGGCTAAGCACTAAAGCCATATAATCACCCCACCCAGTAGGAGGAGTTAAGATGATGAAGTAGAAAATGAAGGAATAGCCCAGTAGATAGAAAGGAAACCAAAACTGGTGAGAAGCCCAAGGATGCTGGGGTTTACCTCTGGGCTGATGATAAGAAAATGAAAGAGAAAGTCTATGCTTGAGTGCAACCAGGCCTTCCTAGAGGACAGAGCTCCCAGAGTCCCCCCTTCAGAAAGGTGAATCCCTGAAGACCTCTGGCTAACCCTCTCCCTGCAGGATTTTGACATTGCTGGGAACTTTGATCCCATGATCCCTGATGCAGAGTGCCTGAAGATCATGTGCGAGATCCTGAGTTCACTTCAGATAGGCGACTTCCTGGTCAAGGTCAGTGCTGACAAGGCTGGGAGGGCAAAGTTGGGCCTGGCCTCTCACAAGATCCTTGTGCAGAGGGACCAGTAGCCCAAGTGACCATGACTATCGCAGGTCATGTAAGAAAAGAGATTCCCTCCGCACTATGCATTGATTCCTTGCAGGTAAATGATCGACGTATTCTAGATGGGATGTTTGCCATCTGTGGTGTTTCTGACAGCAAGTTCCGTACCATCTGCTCCTCAGTAGACAAGCTGGACAAGGTAACAACCCAAGTACTTGACTTCTTTTCCCAGATCCCACCCTGCCTTGGGAAATGGAAAACAAGATTGAGAGAGAGAGGTGCATGCCTTTATACCCACCAGAGGAAGGTTAGCCCTAGGATGTAGGCTCATGGGCAGCTACTGCTCCAAGACTGTTCCCTGAGGACAGTACATACCTGCTCTGTGGTGCAGAAGCTGCCCAGAGGTCCCTGACTGGTGTCTGTCTGCCTAGGTGTCCTGGGAAGAGGTGAAGAATGAGATGGTGGGAGAGAAGGGCCTTGCACCCGAGGTGGCTGACCGCATTGGGGACTATGTCCAGCAGCATGGTGAGGAACAGAACCAAGCCTCCTCAGCAGCCATCCAACTGCCCTCAGTCCTAAAGTTGAAACTGTTCTGTGTATGTACATAGGAGAGTGAGTGTGTGTATGTATATGTACACACACATGTATGGGCAACTAGAGTCCAGGCAAGAAGATCAACCCCCCTTACCTTTTTTGTTTGCTTGTCAGCCTCACTCACAAGTCTGTCTCCCCAGGTGGGGTATCCCTAGTGGAACAGCTGCTCCAGGATCCTAAACTATCCCAAAACAAGCAGGCCTTGGAGGGCCTGGGAGACCTGAAACTGCTCTTTGAGTATCTGACCCTATTTGGCATTGATGACAAAGTGAGTCAAGTTGGGGATGGGATCCCTTCTGAGCTCTGGGGCTTCAGATCCCTCATCTTAATCTGGCACTGACCATGTTCTTATCTCCACAGATCTCCTTTGACCTTAGCCTTGCTCGAGGGCTGGATTACTACACTGGGGTGATCTATGAGGCAGTGCTGCTACAGACCCCAGCCCAGGCAGGGGAAGAGCCCCTGGGTGTGGGCAGTGTGGCTGCTGGAGGGCGCTATGATGGGCTAGTGGGCATGTTCGACCCCAAAGGGCGCAAGGTGCCATGTGTGGGGCTCAGCATTGGGGTGGAGCGGATTTTCTCCATCGTGGAACAGAGACTAGAGGTAGGTCCTACGGGGTGGGTAGAAGACAGTCTGAGCAGGTGGTGGCACCTAAGCTATCTGATCTCCAAGGGAGTGAGTGGTGCTGCTTTGGGTAGGGAACATCTCACAGAAATGGAGAAAAGATTATTGCTCTTTTTCACAGATTTCTACCCCATTATAGGTCAGTTTTATGGATCTTTAATCCATCTTTCTCCACTAAATCCTCTGCTCTGGGTCTCTGCTTCCTTCAGGGCTGTCACAAACATGGGCTGCTGTATCCAAGACTTAGATCTTCCTCATGATACAGAATACTTAACATTTTAGTGCCTTGTGCCAGGCACTGTGCTTGGTGCTTTTCATGCATTATCAAAATATAATTCTTACCACAGCCTTGTGAGAGTAGCTAATTTTATTAATTGCATTTTCCAGATGAGAAAACTGAAGCATTATAGATCAAATAATTTGCTTAAGGCCATGAAACTTGTAAGTGGTAGAGTCAGAATTTGAATCCACGCGGTCTGACTCCAAAGTCTTGCCACTAACCACATTGCAATATTGTCTCTAAATGGGAAGCATGTGTCTGACGCCCTGGGATCCCTCACATGGCTACCGTGACTCTCTAACACCTAGAGTAACACCAAGGAAGCCTCTCGTGGCCTCAAGCCCTCCTTTGTTGCTGCTGGTCTTAAGTGGCTGGTTGCATTTCATCCTCTGGGAAATGCTCTGGCAACCTCCCCACGGTCTATGCCTTTTCTCTAGGGTGGAAACCACCCGTTTCCCAGTTGAGATCATTCTTCCAGTAGGCATCTTACATTGTAAGAACTATGAAAATAGTTTTCCTGAAAAAGACAAGGGAAGCAGCAGCAGCATTCTCCTTTCCCCATACCCATATACACGCCTGTGCCCTGTAACTGAAGTGCGAGAGGCACAGTGTCATAAATGGGTAGATAGTAAGTGGGGACTAAAACTGCCAAGGGTGATCTAGTTGGGGTAGGCTCATAGTAGTACTTCTGTGTGAATGCTTTGATGGACCCTTAAGGTACTACATGGACCAGTCTGGGCAACATGGTGAGATCCTATCTCTACAGATTAAAAAAAAAAAAAAAAAAAAAAAAAAGCTGCAGTGATCATGCCACTGCACTTCAGCCTGGGTGACAGAGACCCTGTCTCAAAAAAAAAAAAAAGTACTACATGGAGATAAGCTTGAAGTTACTGTAAAAAAGCTACCTTTACTCTTACCCTAAGTTAGTTATTCTGACACATCCTATGTACAAGTTAGTTCAGTCCTCATATCTACTAAAAGCTACCTTATGCCTAAGGTGCTAGATGAGAAGACAGGGCCCCTGCCCTGGTAGAGCTGAGTTGGGCCTGGTCTCAAGATCCTGACTAGAGCCTGCTTTGTTTGCTCCTTGAAGGTGTTAGCCCAGCTCTCTGACTCTTATCTGCCCCTTCCCCAGGCTTTGGAGGAGAAAGTACGGACCACGGAGACACAGGTACTTGTGGCATCTGCACAGAAGAAGCTGCTAGAAGAAAGACTAAAGCTTGTCTCAGAACTGTGGGATGCTGGGATCAAGGTATGGGAGGCAAGCCCCAGGGTGGCAGCAAACTTGGGTGTGCTGGGCACAAACTGAATAAAAGCTCACCCATAATGGATCCTGCCATTACTTCTCAAAAGTGGAGCTAAGAACAAGGTGCCAGCTTGCACACCCTCTGTCCCTGAGGACAGCAGAAGCCAGCCTTCCTCTTCTGCTCTTGTCCCCTGCAGGCTGAGCTGCTGTACAAGAAGAACCCAAAGCTTTTGAACCAGTTGCAGTACTGTGAGGAGGCAGGCATCCCACTGGTGGCTATCATTGGCGAGCAGGAACTCAAGGATGGGGTCATCAAGCTCCGTTCAGTGACTAGCAGAGAAGAGGTAAGGGAAGCGGGCAGGAAGGCTAAGGGACAGAGAATGTATGCCATTTTGGCAGGCCCATGCCCATTCAAGACCTGAGAAAAAGCCTGGCATTGATATTAATACAACCATAAAAGACTTGAGAGCTTAACCTGTTACTGTAGTCTTAGTAGGGTGAGATCTCCGTCCCTGCATATACCCTATGTTTTGTTGGCTCCCCCAAGAGGCACACTCTAGCCTGAGGTGTTTAATTAGGTTCCTGCTCCCAGCTGAGACTGATGCCTAGAGGGCTAGAGGAAACTAGGCACTCGGGCAGCAGTGGAATGGAAGATGCTTATACCACCTTCTTCTCCCATCCTGGCCAGGTGAATGTCCGAAGAGAAGACCTTGTGGAGGAAATCAAAAGGAGAACAGGCCAGCCCCTCCGCATCTGCTGAACTGAGCAATCTATCAGAGGAAAGGAAGTGGGACTGGTACTATTTGAGGTTAAGACAAACTGCATATGTACTTCAACTGCTTTGCACTTTTCCGTTTCAGCAGGAAGACCTGAAGACTGGTCAGAACAGAGACTTTAATTTTTATTATGGTTATTTTATTGATTATTACTGGCAAAAATGGCCAGATACTACACCTTTTTCATACAAGGCCCTGGGGGCTTAGTCCAGTCTGTGCTCCTGGGCTACAAGGACCCAGCCTGAGATGGTCTCATCTACAGGGCCTCGCACCAGTTGGAGCAGATGCCTCCCTATCAATTGCCAAAGGTCCAATAAAATGCCTCAACCTCAACCAGAGCCTGCGTGTCACTGATGCCTAGCCCCACCTTCCCCGGCAGACCAATGTAGGGATGGAAAAGGGAGAAAGACAGTAACCTTGTGACCCAGAGGTTCTTGTCTCCAGCGTCCACCCTGCGGCTTGGGAGCTCCTCCTCCTCGGGAGGCAGTCCCCGTAGGTACTCACCCACTAATTTGCAGCTTTCACCTGAGGGTCTGAGCGAAGCCCGGGCGGCGCACGTGCAGTGGATACCTCCACCCCCTTGGGAGGCGGGGTCGCGCTCAGAGCCAATGAGAGCTTGCGGGGTGGAGGGGTAGGGAAGCTTCCAGAGGCTGGTGGGGAGGAAGTTATAAAGAGGGTAGGAGGGGGCCAGCGGGAGGGCCATGCAGTCCAAGCGGGATTGTGAGGTAAGCGGCTGGCGACTTGGGGGCCGGCGCCGGAGCGGGGGTCGGCTTTAGTGACCCCAGTACCCACAGAAGAGGTGGGGGGCGGACTTGGCGATCCGCCATTCCAACCTTCCTTTCCCTCTCAGCTGTGGTGTGAGAGGGTGAATCCAGAGAACAAGGCGGCGCTGGAGGCGTGGGTCAGGGAGACAGGCATCCGCCTGGTGCAGGTGAACGGGCAGAGGAAGTATGGCGGGCCACCCCCAGGTACGGTAGTCCCAGCCCCTCTGCCTGTCCGGCTACACCAACCCCCTTTGGGGGAGGGGCTGCCCCAGCCTTCACTGTCAGGAACTGCAAACTACCCGGATTTATATCCCCCAGCAAAGGAGGAACTGTGGCTCCACGCCCACCCGCCCCGTCGAGGGAGGGGGCCAATCTCAAGGTGTACCTACTCTGCGCCAGCCCCTTCGTTAGCGCAGTCACCTAATTATGCCAACCACCCAGGGTACGGGTGTAAGCCCATTTCACAAACCTTGGTTCACATCGCTTCCCACCCTCGCGCGCTGGGTCCGTGGGCTCAGAATTCGAAAGCGTCGCCTGACGGTGGCCTTGCATACCCCCTTCCCACAGGCTGGGTGGGCAGCCCGCCGCCAGCTGGGTCAGAGGTATTCATCGGGCGGCTGCCTCAGGACGTGTACGAGCACCAGCTTATCCCGCTGTTCCAGCGCGTGGGCCGCCTCTACGAGTTCCGCCTGATGATGACCTTCAGCGGCCTGAACCGCGGCTTCGCCTATGCCCGCTATAGCTCGCGGCGCGGCGCGCAGGCCGCCATCGCCACGCTGCACAACCATCCGCTGCGGCCGTCCTGCCCGCTGCTCGTGTGCCGCAGCACCGAGAAGTGTGAGCTGAGCGTTGACGGCCTGCCGCTGAATCTGACCCGCAGCGCGCTGCTGCTCGCGCTGCAGCCGCTGGGTCCCGGCCTGCAGGAGGCGCGGCTGCTGCCCAGCCCCGGACCGGCGCCTGGGCAGATCGCTCTGCTCAAATTCAGCTCTCACCGGGCCGCTGCCATGGCCAAAAAGGCCCTGGTGGAAGGTAGGCTGTGGCCGGGGGCTGGTTGGGGCCAAACGCGTTCTGCCAGGCACTTTACACTGAGCATAGCTGTTAAAGTTACAAGATCTTAGAGTCAAACATGCCAGAATTTGCAACCCTTTACTATTTGATCTCAGAGTTTTAAAACTTCCAATGGTGCTACCACCACCACTTACCTAAATTGGTAACACTTCCCGAGCATTATCTCCTGACTTAATCCTCAACATTCCCCTACACCCACACCGCATAATAGGCACAGGACCCTCGAGCTGTGAGGAAACTGTTAGAGAAATTGATTTGCTCAAGGGAACCCAACTGAGCCTTTTACTATAGTATTTGTTTCCTCAGACGGTTGTGAGAATTAAGTAACATAATGGGTGTATGGTATTTAGCATACTGACTGACTTACAGCAACTTTTGGCAGTAAAGATTAGCCATTATGATGGTTATGAGGCAGACAAAGCCTGCATTAACCAGTACTTCTCCAAGGAAACTTGTAAGGTAGCAGTTGTGTTATACTCCCTTTGCAAATAGTGGAGCCTGAAGGCTTGTCTTTTCTTACCCATGGTCACACTACCAGGAAATGCGAAGGCTACACATTACAGGACTGTGAGCTCCAAAGGGCTCACAACCTGGAGGCTTGGGCCCAGGGTTTGGACCTGCCCTTATCTTTACCTTTTTCCTGCAGGGCAGTCACACCTCTGTGGAGAGCAGGTGGCTGTGGAGTGGCTCAAGCCAGACCTGAAGCAGCGACTCCGCCAGCAGCTTGTGGGTCCCTCCTTGCGGCCCCCACAACCAGAGGGCAGCCAGTTGGCCTTGGCAAGGGACAAGTTAGGGTCCCAAGGGGCTCGGGCTACCCTGCAGTTGCTGTGCCAACGAATGAAGCTGGGCAGCCCTGTGTTCCTCACTAAGTGTTTGGGCATAGGACCTGCTGGCTGGCACCGCTTCTGGTATCAGGTGGTGATTCCTGGGCATCCGGTGCCTTTCAGTGGCCTCATCTGGGTTGTGCTGACCCTAGATGGCCAGGATGGGCATGAGGTGGCCAAGGATGCTGTGTCTGTTCGGCTGCTGCAGGCACTCAGTGAGTCTGGGGCCAGCCTCCTGTGGTCTGCTGGGGCTGAGGCAGGTACCATGGTTAAACAGTGACTCCATTCTCTCTCCACAGGCAGCCTGAATGGGCAGGCAGAGCCTGTGTCAGGCCCCAGCCCAGCAGGCCTGGGTGGCCACTATCTGACTCCCAAAGGTGGGGAGAGGCATGGGCCCAGGCCATCAGCCTCCCTGCTGGGACAGGGACCTACGGCACCTGGGGCAGCTTAGGTTTGGCTTAAGTTGTGGTGAGGGGCCTTGCTCTCCCCCTCCCAGCCCAGGGTCCAAGCTACCCTGTGGTCTTCCATGGCCATTCCTTGTCCCACACCCACCCGATCATACCTTCCCCCCTCTGCCACAGCTTAGCATGAATCTTCTTTATTGTCCTGATTTGTCTTTGTTGGTTTTTATTTGCGGGGAGGGGCAGCTGAGCCACAGGGGTCAGAAATTCTGCCCTTTGGCTCCACCACATGGCATTCTGGTTTTGGTTTCTGTGTAGTTTTGGGTCTTTCTATGCTGGTTGTATTTATATTAAACCCCTGGTTAGTATATACTTGTGTCTGTGCTATCTTGCCCTAGCTTAGAGTTTGTCTTATACTGATAGAGTGAATAGCTGCTACGGGGCAAGTACTTCCTCATATCAGCGCTTTGAATGCATCTTCTTGTGCTACACTGTAGGGTATTATAAATATATATCCAGTCCAGGCATGTTGGCTTTTGCCTGTAGTCCCAGCACTTTGGGAGGCTGAGACGGGTGGATCACCTGAGGTCAGGAGTTCGAGACCAGCCTGGCCAGCATGGAGAAACCCTGTCTCTACTAAAAATACAAAAATTAGCCTGGCGTGGTGACGGACACCTGTAATCCCAGCTACTTGGGAGGCTGAGGCAGGAGAATCACTTGAAACCCAGGAGGCGGAGGTTGCAGTGAGCCGAGATCATGCCATTGCACTCGAGCCTGGGCAACAGGAGCGAAACCCTGTCTCAAAAAAAAAAAAAAAATTCATATCCAGCCAGGCACGGTGGCTCATGCCTGTAATCCCAGCATTTTGGGAGGCCAAGGCAGGAGGATCACTTGATTCTAGGAGTTCAAGACCAGCTTGGTCAACATAGTGAAACTCCTAGTCTCTACCAAAAAAAAAAAAAAAATCACAAAAATTAGTCGAGCATGGTGGCACATGCCAAGTCTCAGCTACCAGGCAGGCTGAGGTGGATCACTTGAGCCGGGGAGGTCAAGGATGCAGTGAGCCATGATCAACCCACTGCACTCCAGCCTGGGTGACAGAGTGAGATCCTATCTCAAAAAAATGTTTTTTGGCAGGTGTGGTGGCTCGTGCCTGTAATCCCAGCACTTTGGGAAGCAGAGGCAGGTGGATCATTTGAGTCCAGGAGTTGTAGACCAGCCTGGACAACACAGACCCCTGTTTCTACCAAAAAAATTTAAAAATTAGCCTGGTGTGGTAGTGCACACCTGCAGTCCCACCTATTCCAGAGGCTGAGGTGGAAGGACACCCTGAGCCTGGGCACATTGAGGCTGCAGTGAGCCATGATCAAGCCAGTGCACTCCAGCCTGGATGACAGCAAAACCCTGTCTTTTAAAAAAAAATATCTTCTCTGGGGATGCAGCTCAATAAGCAAGACTCTTGCCTGGTGAGGACCTGTCTTGAGATTCAATTCATTCCCTCAGTCACTGTCATCCCCAGTCTCCTCCTCTTCTTCCTGAGCCATGGAGTCTTCTCCCTCTTCCCTCAGTCCTGCGAAGAAGTCATCAGTGCTCCAAGTCTTGCTGCTCAGAGCCCGCAGTGGTCCTCCCTTTTTTTTGCGCCGACGGTAGTCATCCACCACCACAGCTCGCAGCTGGGCCATGTCCCAAAACTTGAGGCGCTGGTCATGGCCGCTACTGGCCAGGAAGCGGCCACAGTGGGAAAGGGCCAGCTCCTCCACAGGCTCCCCAGGGTGCTGGCCCACACTGCCCACCACTCGGTTCGGTAGGATGTTCACAGCCCTGGGCAGGGAAACAACAGTGTTGAGTACTGGCTAACTGGGTCTGCCCTTCCTGTGACCTAAGGGCTGTCCAGGCTTCCCTCACCTGATGACTCCATCGGTGGAGCCAGTACACAGCAGACTCTCAGTGACTGGAACCATGCAGTCGATAGATTCAGCTCTCACGGCAAAGCGGTCACTTGTGGCCCCAAAGCCATTCCAGTTGAAGAGGTAGATGGTACCTTCACTGGAGCCACAGGCCACCTTCTTCCCACACTGCAGGTAAATAGGGAAAATGATGTGGAAGCTGCCTTAGACTAAGCCCCCAGCATACACCCCTCCATCCCACCATACCCAGCTATACTTTCATAAGGGTGACAGAGGTCAGATCCCCAGACTGAGGCTCTGAGAGCAGCTCAAATCGACGCCTCTTAACATTGAAGATTCCAAGGCAGCCATCCCCACTGTAGAGAGTAGAGCAATAGGCTTAGACACAAGGTCCATGTGAGGAAGACATTTCACAGGGAGAGGAGGGGAGGCAAGGCAGATTTGAGGTTGTACCTGGCTGTCAGCAGCAGCTTCTTGGCTGGATCCAGAGCCATGTCTGCGATGTACTCTTCATGTTGCCTCATATCCATTAAGGGGCCTTCCTTCCGCTGGTCCCAGAGACGGATACCACCCGTGTCATCCCCAGTGGCCAGAACATTCTCATCCACCAGCAGAAGACTGTTGATGGGGGCACTAGAGACACAGATGTAGAACTTCTTGGAGCATCTCTGTCCCAATGGGGACCTCCTGGTCCTTACCCTTCACCTCCATGCACATACACAGAATTGGCTGTTCTCCTTACCCATGAGCCTTGGAAACACGTCTTTCTAGTTGGCCCTGCTCCACATCTAGAACATGGATGGCTTTGTCCTTGGAGACAGTAACAAGCTCTGGGGAAAAGGTGCCCAGGTCATGGTGCTGCTCACTGCTCCCTTCCACCACATTGCTGGTTGTCTTCCCCAGTACTCACTCTGCCCATCTTCAGAGAAGGCCACAGCTCGGCAGGCCTTGAGATGGTGACCCGATGACCATAGCTCCTTGGTTTCTCCCTCTTGGCAAGAGTAGGAAAAGCTGGGGAGAGGGGAAGGAGAGTAAATGACTCCAGACCCATCCTGGGTTGCACTGAGTGCAGAGACCAACTAGACAGAGCAGCCTTCCCACCTACCTAGGAGTTCCTGCTTCTACACCTCCAAGCCCAAAGTTTACCATCTCATTTCTCCATTTTCAGTGAGTTTGAAATGTTAGGTCTTGCTTTTTTCAATATATATTAATTCAAGGTATATTTGCTCAACATTTCTTTGTGATCCCACCCAACCCCTCTTTATCATCTTTGAAAGCCCCAGCCTGGACAACGATTGGGTCTGGACCACTGTGAAGGAAATATTTCTTACATCAATGACAAAAAACCAGCCCCAGAAGTTAGAAATGTAAAAATCAGTACGGTAGAGCAGGCTCTTGCACTTCAGGTCTGCAGGAGCTACAGAAAGCCACAATTACAGTACATTGAGAGTACGTGCTAAAAAAGAGGCAGGATCAAAATGGAGGTGGGGAAGAGGCACCAGCCTGTAAACAACTTTGAGGTGAGTACTGTTTACAGAATACTCCCAGTGCCTGCCTCAGAGCAGATCCTCAAAAAGGGCAGAATGAATACATGCTTAATTGCCAGTGAGTTCCAGGTGGGCAGAACTGAGCCTGCTCATTTTCTCCGTCCCAGTGCCGAACATGAAAAAGTAGCTTAATAAACATTCACAGATTGAATGAATACTTGGGAAGGGAGAAGAGAGTCCTGGAAAGCTAAGGTGGTGACATGTGGGTTGGATCATACAAGAGTAGAGTTTACCTGGCCGAGAGCAAGGGCCAGATACTGGAGGCAGCAGAGATAAGGAATGAGGAGGGTTCCTTGTAGCAGGAGAGTAGCATGACTGAATCGGGAAAGATGGGCTGGGGTGGGCATGAGACCACGTGAGCCAAGTAGAAGTTTGAATTTAATCCTCTGAAAAGGAACCTTTTCACAATAGTCATGGCTGAGGGTGGGGAAGGGAAGAACCAAGAATTTTCCTCCAGAACCTTTTTTAAGACAAGGGAAGCAACAAAGTTGTGTGGAATGTGAAGAAAGGTGGATGTCTAGGGCAACTCCCAAGTGCCTGGCACCATAAATATGGATAGTAGTAGAAGGGAACTGTAAAATTGCACTGTACTGCAAATTTGTCCCCTCTGCAAGAGTAGGTATAATTCCCCTTCAAAGATGAAAATACAGAAGTTAACACGCTCAAGGCCATTACAGCTAACGGAGGGGTTGAGGTTTAAGTTCATTAAGTAAATCTGATAAGCACAGCATCTTCAAGTTTTCCACTGCCTCTAACTTGTATCTTTTGTTCAAAGTCAAACACGTGCCGGGCGCGGTGGCTCAAGCCTGTAATCCCAGCACTTTGGGAGGCCGAGGTGGGTGGATCACGAGGTCAGGAGATCGAGACCATCCTGGCTAACACGTGAAACCCCGTCTCTACTAAAAAAATACAAAAATTGCCGGGAGCGGTGGCGGGCGCCTGTAGTCCCAGCTACTCGGGAGGCTGAGGCAGGAGAATGGCGTGAACCCGGGAGGTGGAGCTTGCAGTGAGCTGAGATCCGGCCACTGCACTCCAGCCTGGGGGACAGAGCGAGACTCCGTCTCAAAAAAAAAAAAACAAAGTCAAACACGTATTGAGCACCTACCCTAAACTAGAGGCTGGAGATAAAATAGAGAACAAAACCGACGACAGATTACACTCCAGAACAGTGTTTTTTCACATTCTAGTCATATAACAGACTGGAAAGCTACAATCAGCATTTTGTGTACATGCACACAATAATAGAATAAAATCAGAAATTGTATCAGCATATATAATGTAAAAGGTATTTCTCTGAGAGGCAAGGTCAAAGACATTTGAAAAACATTAGTGAAGGAGACAGCATTCAAATAATTACACAAACGGATATATGGTTACCAACCATTCATTACTAAGGGAAAGGTACCATGTCACCTGGTGTCATGGCAGCATCTAATAGGTAACCAATTTTAGTCTGGGGATAGAGGAAGAGGGAAGAGATCCTGGGAACTCAGAGATAGTAGGTAAAAGTGAGGAGAAAGGAGTTTTCCGGACAGAATAGCATGTGCAAAGGGGCTGAGGTTTCGAGATTTTTTTATTTTTATTTTTCTGAGACGGAGTTCTGCTCTTGTTGCCCGCTGGAGTGCAATGGCACCATCTCGGCTCACTGCCTCGCAGGTTCAAGCGATTCTCCTGCCTCAGCCTCCCGAGAAACTGGGATTACATGCGCCCGCCACCACACCCAGCTAATTTTTCTATTTTTAGTAGAGACGGGATTTCACCATGTTGGCCAGGCTGTTCTCCCACTCCTGACCTCAGGTGATACCCCACCTGGTCTCCCAAAGTGCTGGGATTACAGGTGTGAGCCACCACGCCTGCCCCAAGATATATTTTTAAAAGGTATGGATGAATGAGCACAGATGGTCAGGGCGTTGAAAGCGGGATTGAGGAATTTGTACTAAATCCTAAAAGCAGACCATTGAAGGGTTTTAATCAAGGGAGTGTCTGCTCAGATTTATGTTGTTTTCTTTTTTGTTTTTTTGTTTTTAAATGGAGTCTCTGTCGCCAGCCTGGACTGCAGTGGCGCGATCTCAGCTCACTGCAACCTCTGCCTCCTGCGTTCAAGTGATTCTCCTGCCTCAGCCTCCCAAGTAGCTGGGACTACAGGCGTGTGCCACCATGCCCAGCTAATTTTTGTATTTTTAGTAGAGACGGGGTTTCACCATGTTGGCCAGGCTGGCCTCGATCTCTTGACCTCATGGTCAGCCCGCCTCAGCCTCCCAAAGTGCTGGGATTACAGGCGTGAGCCACCGCACCTGGCCTATGTTGTTTTCTTTTTGAGTCTCACTCTGTCGTCCAAGCTGGAGTGCAGTGGCGCGATCTTGGCTCACTGCAACCTTCACTGCCCGAGTTCTGCTGCCTCAGCCTCCCGCGTAGCTGGGATTACAGGCCCGCGCCACCACACCCGGCTAATTTTTGTATTTTTAGTAGAGACGGGGTTTCACCATGTTGGACAGGCTGGTCTCGAGCTCCAGCCTCTCAGGTGACCCGCCCACTTCGGCCTCCTAAAGTGCTGGGATTACAGGCGTGAGCCAAGATTTGTGGTTTGAAAAATCAATTAAAGGAGTCTGCTGAGCCTATTTCGGGCACAATATAATAATCCGGTAGGAGGCCGGGCGCAGTGGTTTACGCCTGTAATCCCAGCACTCTGGGTGGTCGAGGCAGGTGGATCACGAGGTCAGAAGTTCAAGACCAGTCTGGCCAAGATGGTTAAACCCCGTCTCTACTACAAATACAAAAAAAATTAGCCGGGCATGGTGGCGGGCGCCTGTAATCCCAGCTACTCAGGAGGCTGAGGCAGAGATTTGCTTCAATCTGGGTTGCAGTGAGCCCAGATCGCGCCACTGCACTTCAGCCTGGGCGACAGAGCGAGACTCCGTCTCGAAAATAAATAGGTAAGTAAATAAATAATAATTCGCTGGGAAATAACAAGGCCTTAAAGGGCTTTTTGTCCTACTACGGTCTCTGGGCTCTGTCACGACATTCCAGTTCTTTCAACAGATTGGTGTGATAATAAGAGCTGAATGTTACTGAATGAATCGGACCCAATCAATCACGCAAAATTTGTCTCCCTGCAACTTTCTCTCCTCTCTCCTGTTCCCAGCTCCATCCCCGGGGAGCTTCCAGACCCAGCGCCCCCGGCCCTGCCTCGCACTCACACGAACACGTCCCCGTCCACGTCCCCTGCAGCCAGTAGGTCACGGGCCGGATGGAACGCCAGCCCACTGGCCGGAGCTTCCAGCACGATGTCTTCCGGAGTGTCCCGGATCCGGGTAGGGGCTTCTATGGAGTCTGGGTCGTCCTCGTCGCTCCCATCCTCAGCGGGCCTCTCCTCACAAGTGCGGTCCATGCTGACTACTGCGAGCCACGCCGCCGCAGGGCAGTCAGCCTCGGAACCACCCTCGGAACCAGTCCCAGGCACCGGAGGAGCAGCCTGGGACTCTGCTTCCGCCTCAGGAGGCGGGGCCGGAAGTGTCGCCGGGACGTTCTCCCTCTTACAGGAGAGGTCGGTTGGCCGGTGCTGGTGTGGGTGGAGCGCAGCGAAGGAACCGCGCTTGAGAGATCTGCTACTTCCTTGTCCGGCTGTGGCCCAGTTTGGCCTAGGTAAACTGTGCGACCGTCAATTCCCTCCCTAGTCACGACACGTAAAGTTGGGAACTGCGTGTAAGTTTTTACTCTCCTACTTCAGACAGGCTTAATGCCCTTGGGATAGGAGAGAGGGACGCTAGTCCTTCGTGGCTTGGTGAAACTCAAGATCAAGTCAAGCGACAGCCAGGGCTGTCAGGAAGCCGCAAAATCCCACGCTGCGCGATGACATACAGGAGTCTCCGACAGCAGGCAGCTCAAGCAGCTGCTATCCACGCCCCTAACATCTTTGTGGCCAGTTTGCTGTGCCAGTTCCTACAATTTGTCTACAGAAACTCAATGAGCTGGACAAGCAGTGCTCAGTTCCCAAGAATTTTTTGTTTTGTTTTGCTTTGTTTTAAGACAGGGTCTTGCTCTGTCGCGCAGGCTGGAGTGCAGTGGCACGATCACCTCTGGGCTCAAGCGATCCTCTGGAGTAGCTGAAACTACAGGCATGTGGTACCACGCTTTTTTTTTTTTTTTTTTTTTTTTTTTGAGACAGAGTCTCGCCCTGGCTGGAGTGCAAATGACTCGATCTCGGCTCAGTGCAACCTCCTTCTCCCAGGTTCAAGCGATTTTCCTGCCTCAGCCTACCGAGTAGATGGGACTACAGGTGCATGCCACCACGCCCAGCTAATTTTTTGTATCTTTAGTAGAGATAGGGTTTCACCATGTTGGCCAGGGTGGTCTCAAACTCCTAACCTTGTGATTCGCCCGCCTCGGCCTCCCAAAGTGCTGGGACTACAGGTGTGAGCCACCGCGCCTGGCCAATTTTTGTATGTTTTATAGAAACTTAACTCTCACTGTGTTGCCCAGCCTGGCCTTGAAGTCTTGACCTGTCTTCCCGCCTCAGCCTCCCAAAGTGCTAGGATTATAGGCGTGAGCCACTGCGCCCAGCCTCTTCTTTTTTTAAATCAAGGTTTTGCTGTCACCCAGGCTGGGAATGCAGTGGTGTAATCATAGCTCACCACAGCCTTGAACTCTTCGGTTCGATCCTCCTGCATAGCTATAGGCTCACGAACTCCTGGCCTCAAGCGACTCTCCTGCTTTGGCCTCCCAAAGCACTGAGACTGTGGACATGAGTCATCGAGCCTGGCCTCAGAAACTGAATTTTAAACCAACAGTCAACCCCCAGGTCTTGCTTTTAGTGACTCTCCAGATGTCGTCTTCTGTGCCATGTCTCTGTGACCATTTTTAATAATTGGGACTGCTGCCTACATCCATGGAACCATGGTGTCATTTGTCTGAAATTAGCCATTCTAGGTGCTAGTGCAGCAAGGCCCAATTTCAGCCTCTTATGTGCAATGCACAATGCTGGCTTCCTCAAAAATACCTGTCCTACCAAGGTGAATACAGTCAAAGACAAGGCAATGGCTAAGGTGACTTTCTAGCTTTCTTGGATGTGGTGAGGCCACAAATCTTGGGCTCAGGGTAGACAGTGGCAGCCTGGCATCCAGCCAGGAAGCAGTAGTGACACCTAATGATGCGCACCAGACCAAAGTGCTGGTAAGGAGCAGAAAGGAAGAACAGGGAAAGGAATGGTGTGATTCAAAGGCCAACAGACTATTCTGGGGCTTGGCAAATGTTTCAGGGTGATGAAGGGCACCAAACCCTTCTGGCCTAGGATAGGAATTCCTGTACCTGCAGGGCCACACTATATCAGCTCTAAACCCGAAGCACTTCCCTAAGGTTACACCTTTAGCCAAGGAGGCAGTGATTTGTACTCAACATTAATAAAGCTCATAGGAAGACATAAACTCATAAAAGGTTTTGGTTCTCACCCGTAAGTGATTTTCATTAGATGCCTTCATCCAGAGCCCAGTCCTTCACAGCCTGGGGATCAGATTAGCAGCCCATTAGGCTGACTGCAGGATCCAGGAAATCTTTGTCCAGGGACTAGGCCTGAAGATGGGCCTGAATGAGTCTTACATTTGAAACCAATCATCCTTACATTCCTCTATCCACCTCTTGCCCATCAGTGAGGATCATTATTCCCTTCTCTACTGGGCACACTGGCTAGAAAGCATCCTTCATGTCTAGCAATCTAGAACCACAGCTCAGGAAAGGACTGATGGCTTTCTGCATGTGATTCTATGTAACCAGTGGAATTAGTGTTCTTGGTGCTTCAAGGGCACTGGAGGGGGCATGCTCAACAGAGAAGCTAGCAAGTTAACCAATTTTAATGGAACCAAGTAATTACACAATAAAATTTTATATTCATCCACCAAAAAACATCTTGCAACCTTTGGAAATTGTATAAAGAAAACAGTGGGAAGCATATCCTTGTGGAGGGTCTCCGGTTGTAACTGGTGATTAGTATTTTGGTCTTTTGACTTCAACCCTGCAATGGAAGGAGAAATGGGTCAGCATAAGATCAATACACTAAGCAATTCCCACCAGTCCCCCAGAGGAAGAATAATGCCACTCACCCATCAGCTTCCATCTTCTTCCTCTTCTCAATGATCTGCAAAAGGAACAGGATAGTCTATCACCAAGCTGCCCATCTAAGCTCACCTGAGGCCCAAGGCTGACCTCTCATTTCCATGGCTCTCCAGCCCCTTGCCTGTTCCTGAATCTGTAGGCTAATG
Source organism: Macaca fascicularis (assembly GCF_037993035.2). Taxonomy (NCBI): domain Eukaryota; kingdom Metazoa; phylum Chordata; class Mammalia; order Primates; family Cercopithecidae; genus Macaca; species Macaca fascicularis. The sequence continues at coordinate 147,137,708 of NC_088380.1, read as the reverse complement.
TCTTCTCCCAGCTGAAACCCTCCCACCCAAGGGACCATCCTACTTACTGCACTAATCTTCTTCCACTGGCGATCAAGCTCTGCTTTGTCATTGGTTTCCTTGAAGCGCCTGGTTTTCCGCCCTTCAGACATTTTGATACCATACTGGAATGCAGCCCTGAAAAAAAGCACAGTTGGCAAAGAATGCTTCAGAGACTGCATAGCAGTGGTGAGGTTTTCCCAGGGTCCTGTGGGCAAAGAACTTAATTGGGAATATCTCAGCCAGACCATACCCTCTAACCTTATGTGCACTATTCCACCAAATCCCCACAACCCTCCTCACACCTTGCCCATATTCAGTACCGACTCACTTGGGCAAAGCCTCTTTGTTGTTCATATACTCGCTGTATTCTTCCTGGGTATCAAAGTCCCAACGGCCTAAGGGCCCCTTCTTGTTACCCTGTTGCAGGACAGAATGGGGGGACGGGGAAGGAAGAGATGTCAGGGAAAATGGAATTTCAGCCCTTGATTGAAGCCAGACTCTCCCATAATCCCAGGTTCCACAATTCATAAATCATACCCTGATATGTAATAATAAATGCCTATTACATACTATGTGACAGGCATTATTCTGTACACTAAATGCATTATCTCATTTAATTCTCATTAAAAAATCTATGAAGAGGGAACTACACTTCTCTCCATTTCCTGATGAGGAAATTGAGGCATAAACAGTAAAAGAACTTGGCAAGTTCACAAAACTAATAAATGGTAGAGGCAGGATTAAACAAGGCTCCAAGATTAAACTATGCTATTTCAATACAAAGAACTCAGGGGACGAATAGAGATTTCTTCACTATTAGTGGCATTAGTGGTTTTTTCTTTTTAATTTTGCTTAAGACTTAGAGGAAAACTTCAATCCCGGCTAGAATAAAATTTAGTTATTTTCCAAAGACTGCAATTTTTTCTGCCCTTTCTACTTATGCATTGATGCTTGCTTACTGCCTACCATGGGAATCAAAGCGTGGCACTTTGCTATAGGAAATAAAAAATAGATTTTTGACCCTATGTCATTTGATCTTGTGCAAAGACTCTGAAATAGTTAAGCTGCTCATGACCCTCAATGCTGCTGTTTCTACTGCTGCAACTGGAGGAGGGTGGAGCCCAGTAAATGAGACAGATTTTTTAGGAGTGGGGAAGGAGATATATGTAAAAAAATATAATAATAATAACTACCCAGGCCGGGCGCGGTGGCTCAAGCCTGTAATCCCAGCACTTTGGGAGGCCGAGATGGGCAGATCACGAGGTCAGGAGATCGAGACCATCCTGGCTAACACGGTGAAACCCCGTCTCTACTAAGAAATACAAAAAATAGCCGGGCGAGGTGGCAGCGCCTGTAGTCCCAGCTACTCGGGAGGCTGAGGCCGGAGAATGGCGTGAACCCAGGAGGCGGAGCTTGCAGTGAGCTGAGATCCGGCCACTGCAACCCAGCCTGGGCTACAGAGCGAGACTCCGTCTCAAAAAAAAAAAAAAAAAAAAAAAAAATAATAATAATAATAATAACAACAACTACCCAAAGGCGCCCACCATCCTTCTAACTACATACCTGGTCCATTTTGCTATAATCCACCTCCTCATCACTGTCCACAGCCATGTCATCCATCCTAAGGAGAAGCAGGAGTTAAACAGTTAAACACCCTGACCCTATGCTTCATCTGGAAACCTACCCGACTAAGAGGCTATCTGCATAGGAATGACCACCCCCTTGACCTCCCACTCAAAGCCTAATAAAATAGTTCATCCAAGTAAGAAGTAGCCTTGGGCCAGGTGCAGTGGCTCACTCCTGTAATCCCCACACTTTCAGAGGCTGAGGCAGGCAGATTACTTGAGGTCAGGAGTTCAAGACCAGCCTGGCCAACATGGTGAAACTGCATCTCTACTAAAAATACAAAAACTAGCCAGGTGTGGTGATGCATGCCTATAATCCCAGCTACTTGGGAGGATGCAGCAGGAGAACTGCTTGAACCCGGGAGGTGGTGGTTGCAGTGAGCCGAGATTACGCCATTGCATTCCAGCCTGGGCAACAGAGTGAGACTCTGTCTCAAAAAAAAAGAAAAAAAAAAAAAAGTAGCCCTGGAACTTAGCAAATCAAATTTCCATTTCACCCCCAACTTGTTCCCCAATCATCCAGCCTCCTTCCTTAACCAGGTTTCACATACGTGGCTGGGTAGCACTCTGCATAACTGTTGGACATGCCAAAGAAATCTCCCAGCTGCTTTTTGTCTTCTGGTTTCTTCAGCATATGCTATGTTAAAGAAAACACTAGACAGGATTCCACCTATTGCTGCAAAGCTTCAGCGAGGAGGGACCAAGGGCTAGAAGCCCCAACATGAAAATTCTGAGAGGGCTGTGAGCTGTTACGGGTGCTCTAGGAAGGAACAAGGGATGGTTTCATTCTGTCAAAATTCAGCATAAAAGGGAAGGAGTGGGGTGGGGTAGGAGGGAGCAGGCAGGCAGAGGGGGTTGGAGTAAACAGATCAGTTCTCTAGAACCCAGGAACACATTAAAATAAAGGATATGATTCTGTGCCTTCCCAGCCAGTAGACCCAGCAAACTTTTCATTGATGGACTTGATCAACTCCTTGGCAGACCCAGGTCCTAGGAGAAAAAGAGAACTCTGCCCAGACCTTGAACTGAGGCTCTCACAACCTCCTCCCCACAACACACTTAAGAAACATTTTTTTTTTTTTTGAGACAGAGTCTCGCTCTGTCGCCCAGGCTGGAGTGCAGTGGTACGATCTTCACTGACTGCAAGCTCCGCCTCCTGGGTTTACGCCATTCTCCTGCCTCATCCTTCCGTGTAGCTGGGACTACAGGCGCCCGCCACCACGCCCGGCTAATTTTTGTATTTTTAGTAGAGACGGGGTTTCACCGTGTTAGCCAAGATGGTCTTGATCTCCTGACCTCGTGATCCGCCCGTCTCGGCCCCCCCGTGCTGGGATTACAGGCGTGAGCCACCGCGCCCGGCCTAAGAAACATTTTTTAAGGCATAGAACCCGTTTGTCTGACAAAGTCTTAAACAAACTCCAATAAATAATGAGTTACTCTGGTTGAGATTAGGGTAGGGTATCCAGAACATTCCATACTTGACCTCTACCTCACCTCCTCAGAACCCCAGGGCCACAGGAATTATATCTAAGACCAAATATGCCCTGCCATGGCCCAGGAAGGTGGAGGGAACTCCACCTATTCCATAAAGCAAGACACGGTTCTTAGGAGAACCCAGAACCAGTAAGTCCCCAAATCCTACCATTGCCAGCTCTGAGCCCTAGGTCAGACTCTCAGCCCAGGGGAAAGCAGGACTGCTAGAGCAACTGTGAGATGCTGTGGATACAACTCACCTTTGTCAACATCCATGGGCTGGAAAGAACACAAAATGTAAGGTTAGTGTTACCATGAGAGATTCGTACTCATCCCTCCCTCAAGTTTGAATCAATTCCTTACCCAACCTTGCTCACATTTCCAGAGAGGGGCAACTCCATCATCTGGTACTAAGGGCCCACATCTCACCTCATCATCTACTTTTGGCTTCTCAAAGTAGCTGTGTCTCTTCTTTTCCTCTTCTCTCTCCCGGTCCCGCTCTCGCTCTCGTTCTCGATCTCGTTCTCTCTCTCGCTCTCGGTCACGGTCTCTGTCTCTCTCCCGATCACGCTCCCGTTCCCGATATCTCTCCCGCTCCTTGTCCCGAGGTGTCTTGGTTGTGGAGGGTACGTAATCCCCAATGTCTTCAAAAATACTGGGAAAATGGAGATCACTAGCTGGCCAAATTCACACACACAGCTTCGCTTCCCCTGACCATTTCTCCAGATTCTCATGTCAATGCCTCCCTAAAATGCCAGATGCAAGAAATGCAGAGACCCCCTCCCTCTGATCAGATGCCAGGGGCTAGGATACATACTTCATGTCAGCCTCAGGAGGTTTCTTCTCTTCTAGCTTCCCTGAAATTTAAAGAGGGGAGTCAGGAACATACTCCTCAGTTAATTTCCACTGAACTTCACCATCCTCTCCAGCTCTTAATGCCCTTTTAAACATCTTCTGTTTAAAATGTGGGTCAAGGCTGAGTGCGCTGGCTCACGCCTGTAATCCCAGCACTTCGGGAGGCTGAGGCGAATCTTCAACTTGGGGTCAGGAGTTCAAGACCAGCCTGGCTAATATGGTGAAACCCCATCTCTAATAAAAGTACAAAAAAATTAGCCAGGTGTGATGGCAGGCACCTGTAATCCCAGCTACTCAAGAGGCTGAGGCAAGAGAATTGCTTAAACCCAGGAGGCAGAGGTTGCAGCAAGTCAAGATGGCATCACTGCACTCCAGCCTAGGCAACAGAACGAGACTCATCTCAAAATAAATAAATAAATATAATAAAAATAAGGCCAGGAGCAGTGGCTCATGCCTGTAATCCCAGGACTCTGGGAGGCCGATGTGGGCAGATCACGAGGTCAGGAGTTCGAGGCCAGCCAGGCCAATATGGTGAAACCCCATCTCTACTAAAAATAAAAAAAGTAGCCAGGCATGGCGACGCGTGCTTATAGTCCCAGCTACTTGGGAGGCTGAGGCAGAAGAGTCACTTGAACCCAGGAGGCAGAGGTTGCAGTGAGCCAAGATTACACCACTGTACTCCAGCCTGGGTGACAGAGCGAGACTCTGTCTCAAAAATAAATAAATAAAATAAAATAAAATGTGGGTCAAGTGTTAGAGCCTTTTTAGAATTTGTCTAGGTTTTCTGGTTTTCACCAAAATATATCTTTAAAAAAATAAATAAATAAATGGGACATAAGCTACCCACTCTCCATCCCTCATGCTTCAGACCTGACCATTGCTTCTTAGGTAGATTAAGGAGACAGAATCTGGCTGTAACTGTCTCCTTGCCAATGCTCCAGTACTCCCATTTTTCTCTGCTTCCCAGGAGCCTCTCAATATTCTGGAGATAGAAAGCTCCAGGAGATCTTGGTTTTACCACCAAATGCCCTCTGTAGGTAAGATTTCTCTCTCTAACCCTCCAGGTACCTTTATCCTTCTTCTTAAGCTTCTTGTTACGGGTTCCCTGCCTCAGGTATGAAAGGATCTGGGTAAGCTTGCTAATGACAATGTCATTTGTGGTCAGTGTGGTCTGGGCCTGAAAATAGCAAGAAACAAGAATGTTAAACCACTGAGCAGGAATCTCTTCATTTATTCATTCATTCACTTAACAAACTAAAGACTGAATTACAATACAGTAGGTGAAGGGACGGAAAGGAAGTGCTGTGAAAGGATATTTCAGAGAGATAAAACAGCCCTGCACAAAAGTCCTGCATCAAAAGTGAATCAAGAACATTCAAGAAAGGAGTCTAGAACATTCTAGAAAGGCCAGATGTTGCAGAGGCTCACAGGTACGGTAAAGATTTTGCTCTTTATCCTAAGAATGAGATACCACTAAAAGCTGCTAAACTGTAGTGAGACAAAAATTTACATTTTATTTATTTATTTGGAGACAGTCTTACTCTGTCACCCAGGCTAGAATGCAGTGGCACAATCTTGGCTCACTGCAACCTCTACCTTCTGGGTTCAAGCAATTCTCATGCCTCAGCCTTCCGAGTAACCGGGATGACAGGCACATGCCCCCAGGCCTGGCTAATTTGTAGTAGAGATGGGGTTTTAGAATGTTGGCCCGGCTGGTCTTGAACTCCTAACCTCAAGTGATCCTCACGCCTCAGCCTCCCAAAGTGCTGGGATTACAGGCGTGAGCCACTGCACCCAGCCAAACTGTATATTTTAGAAGGGTAGGGGAGGTAGGGGTAGTTAATAGGTAACAAAAAAGAATGAATGAATAAGGCCTACTATATGATAGCACAACAGGGTGACTATAGGCAGGAATAATTACACATTGTAAAACAACTGAAAGAGTATAAATGGACTGTTTGTAACATAAAAGATAAAATGTTTAAGGGGATGGATACCCCATTTTCCATGATGTGATTATTATGCATTATATGCCTGTATCAAAACATCTCGTGTACCTCATAAATAAATATACCTACAATATACCCACAAAAATGTTTTAAAAAAATTCTTTTTAAAGGATGAATTATATGGCATGTGAAGAACACCTCAATAAAAAGATAAAATAACAAATCAGAGTGGAAGTGCGGAAACCAATTAAAGTGGAAGTGAAGTGCGGAAACCAATTAGAAGCCTTCCTAATAGTTCCAGAGGCCTGGTGCAGTGGCTCATGCCTATAATCCCAGCACTGTGGGAGGCCAAGACGGATGGATCACTTAAGGTGAGGAACCGCCTACTCAACATGGTAAAACCCAGTCTCTACTAAAAATAAAATTAGCCAGGTGTGGTGATGAATGCCTGTAGTCTCAGCTACTTGGAAGGCTGCGGCAGGAGAATTGCTTGAACCTGGGAAGCAGAGGTTGCAGTGAGCCGAGATAGCACCACTGCACTCCATCCTGGGTGACAGAGTGAGAACTGGTCTCAAAAAAAAAAAATAGTAATAGTTCTAGCAAATGATTATAGCTTAGACTGGAATGTTATTGGTGAAGAAGTAGAAAAGTGAATGGATTCAGCTGAGATTTAAGAGGTAAAAGTGAACAGGACTTGGTGACACGGTGGATGAGGGACATGGGGCAGAGGCCAGGCTGATTCCCAGGCTTGAGGCTCACACGATAGGCTCTTAGGATTCCATTCACTCACCTCCATGGTGGGGCAATCAGCCTTGCTGCGGATAAGAGTGGTGGGGATATCTGTGTCAGCATATTCATCATCCAGGTCTACCACATAGGCCATGCGGCCTGGCAGGAACAACTCATTCCGCTCATATGCTTTGCTCTTAAAAAGCATTCGGTAAACATTGCGGCCTACAATAAGAAGAGCAGCAAGTAGCCAAGATCTACAAGAACAGCTGTCACTTATGTGCTTACTCTGTGCTAGCCACCATGCCAAGTGCTATGCAAGCTTTGTTTCACTTAATCTTTACAACAGCCCTGTGAAGCGGACATCATTATCCTTTTTACCAATAAGAATACTATGGCTGAGATTTAAGTAATTTACCTAAAGTCATGTATCTACTAAGTAATGGAGCAAAGAATGGAACCAGGCAGTGTAACTCCAAAGCCTGGGCTCTTGTCCACTCTTCTACATTGCCTCTTCAAGGGCACTATGCACCTATATTGTATTAAGTCTTGAGGAAGAAGGATGAAGTTTAAGGTAATATTGATGATGATGGAAAAAACAGCTATACTACCTGCTCAATATGATAGGCATGTTATAGATTTCATTTTTCTTCATCCCTACAATAGTCATGTGGTAAATAATAACCCGAGTTGATGAACAAACAGAAAGCAAAGTCAGTTGCCTAACATCATACACTTAATGCGGTTTCATCATCAAGGTTTAAACTCAGGTCTCTCCGATTCCAAATTTTGAACTTTTAATCACTAACCATGTTACTTCTTTTAATTCATAAGCCCCAAACTGAAAAATCTTTCAATGTACCTGAGGAGACATAAATGACATATGAAATAATTAAGTCTATGTCTGAGTCCTATTAGAGTATTTTATGGGAGTTAGTTGTTTTGGGGCCAAGAAAGACTCTTACAGCTCTTTGGAAGGTCAAGGCAGGAGGATCACTTGAGCCCAGGAGTTTGAGACCGGCCTGGGCAATATACAGAGAGCCCCATCTCTGCAAAAAATAAAAATTAGCTAGGTATGGTGGCACATGCCTGTGGTGCCAGCTACACAAGAGGCTGAGTCCAGGAGGTCAAGGCTGCAGAGAGCCATGATCACACCACTGCACTCCAGCCTGGGCAATTAAGTGAAACCCTGTCTCAAAAAGAAAGAGAAAAGGAGATTGGGGGAAAGGAGAAGCATATCCTTCCCAGAGCATTAAATTCCCTACATTTCACCTACAATGCAGAGTCACTAGTATAGAAACTGTACTCACCCAGACGTGTTTTAAATTCAATTTTATTTTCAGGATCCTCATCTTTCCTGAAAAGACAAAAAAGTTTTATTTTTGCCAAATGTGCTCCAACTTTAAGTCCCACCTTTCTAAACTCTCAACCCTTCTGTAATATTTACTTACTTGGTTTCTTTCTGGGGCTTTTCCATCAGTTCCTCTTCCTCTTTCTCTTTGCTGGCAATCTCAGCTCGTACCTAACAGGAAAGCAAGCAGCGTTAGGACATTCAATCACTTTATATATTTATTGAACATCCACTACACCACACTGTACCAGGAACTAAGAATATATTAAACATGACAGATATTGTTCTTACCCTAATGGAGCTTACAGCGGATGAGACAGACAAATTAAACAATTTCAACAAAGTGCAATAATTGCTGTGGTAAGTGAAACAGAAGGGCTATGCAAAGGTACAGGAAGTGGGAGGTGAAGGGAGGCACTTAACCACACCTGGGTGATCAGGGAAGGCTTCTCCAAGGAAATAAAATTTGGCCTGATACTTGAAGGATAAGTAGCAATCAGCTTTTCAGAGGGCCCACCTTTAGCCCTTCTTCTACTCAGTCTGAACTCTCAGGAATCTCCCTCCTCATCTTGCCAGACCCATACAAGAGCATTCAGCACGATAGTATGACTCCCCACCTGACCACCAGAACTCACCTTTTGAAGCAGAGCAAAATCCAAGCCTTTTACTAAATGGGTGTGTTCCATGTCACCACCCAAGAATTTGGACTCCTGGATCAACTGTCTTCTCTTCTCTGCAGCTGATTTGTCCCTGTATAATGAAAGAGGCCACATAAGAACAGTATTGGCCAGGTGTGGTGGCTCACGCCTGTAATCCCAGCACTTTGGGAGGTCAAGGCGGGCAGATCACAAGGTCAGGAGTTTGAGACCAGCCTGGCCGAAATGGTGAAACCCTGTCTCTACTAAAAATACAAAACTTAGCCGGGCATGGTGGTGGGCGTCTGTAGTCCAGCCGGCTACTTGGGTGGCTGAGGCAAGAGAATCGCCTGAACGTGGGAGGTGGAAGCTGCAGTGAGTTGAGATCGCGCCACTGCACTCCAGCCTGGGCAACAAGAGCAAGACTCCATCTCCCAAAAATAAAAATAAAAAAGTGAGGGGGGGCAGGTGCAGAGGCTCACACCTGGAATCCCAGCACTTTGGGAGGCCGAAGCGGGGGGATCACAAGGTCAGGAGATCGAGACCAGCCTGGCTAATACGGTGAAACCTTGTCTCTACTAAAAATACAAAAAATTAGCCAGGCGTGGTGGCAGGCGCCTGTAGTCCCACCTACTCGGAAGACTGAGGCAGGAGAATGGCATGAACCTGGGAGGCGGAGCTTGCAGTGAGCCGAGATCGCATCACTGCACTCCAGCCTGGGTGACAAAGCAAGACTCCACCTCAAAAAAAAAAAAAAAAAAAAAAAGAACAGTCATTTGTGGGTGGCAAGTGCTTCCGAAATCGCTTATTGTAGGCTACAGGGCAGGAAAGTAAGAGGAAGAGTTCACATTGTATTTGCATACTCTGGCATGCTGAGGGAACCATGCCCTGGTCCCTCAGTACTCACGCCTCAGCAGTGGGGCCAACAGCCCTGTAGTTAGCTGTGGTGCTGATAAGCTCGGTTTCTTCATAATCTTTGTTCACTCCATCTCTACGTTCCTTGGCACGATCCCGGTACTTCTCTGCTAGCTCTCTCTCTCTCTCAATTTCTTGTTGGCGTAGCTTGGCATAATAACTGTGACCAGAGAAAGGCAAATGTGTAAGGTTCATCAGCTGCTACCTCAAGGTCAACAGAACTGTTCCTGCTTGCTTCCCTACATCTCCATCCTACTCTCTATGGAGAAAAGCTCATGTCTGTCCTGATAGAACTGCTGGCCACCTCTTCATAGTTACTCAAAAATCAGAACTATGCCTTCTTCCAGTTTATATACTTTTCCAGTGGCAACTTGGGACACCCCATCTGCCACTTCAGAATTTTTTAATACCACCCAACTCTACTAATTCTCTACAGATATAAGACTTTTCCACACAAAAATCAGAAAATCTTCTGAATTTTTACCACCTTCTAATTTCAGCTGAAAAGAACGCATTATTTGCTGGTCCACCCTCAGAATAAAGGAAAAGCCAAGTACCAAGTCCAGAAACTTTTGTATCACGTAAATAACGATGATGATATAATAATGATGATGGCAGTCAAGATTTATTGGGTGGTTACCATATGCCAGGCATTGGAGCTAAATGCCTACATGTACTTTCACAGCTGATCTCATGACATCCTGATAAAAGTTATTATTGCTACTATATCTCCATTCTATCCATGGATTAGAGAGGCTAAGCAAATGCCTAGGTTATCCACCAAGAAACTAGTGAAGATGAGATTAAAATATAGATAGGCCTATTCCAAAGCCCTCTATTGCCCTCTAAGTATCACTATGCTTCATTAAGAAAATAGAGAGCCTCAAGACAAAATCTTAGTTTCTGGCCTCACAATTAGCCCCTACTTCTTTCCCCTAAACACTGTCTATCCTAAAATCTAAAACCTTTCACCCTTCCTTCACCTTTTCTTTTTCCTCCTTCGTGCAGCTGGGTCTTCATCCTCATTGTACTCCCTTGGCATCCTAGAACAGACAAGAAATTCACTGATAGCAAAATATTGCCACAGCCCCAGAAACCCCAAGAAGTCTCCTTGAGGATTTTTAGAAAGACTTAGAATACTGACCAAAGTAACAGTTTCAATCAAGCAGAAATCCTTATCAGTATTTGTAGGTGGGCAGTTCTCAAACTTTAGAGAGCAGCATAAATACCTGAGGGACTATTAAAAGTCATTCTACTTCAGTAGAAAGAAATAGGAAGGAGCAAGAAAAAAGCTGGGAGACAGGCTGGATCACGGAAAGACTTACTCATGGTGACGTGACTTAGAAGGTGGTGCAGAGGTAGGTGCAGCCCTGGGGGTCATGAGAAGTTTCCTGAAGTCTTCATTGGTGAGTTTTGATCTAGAAGGAAAGGCAAAGATTTTAAATATTAGGACTCAGTAAGAAATGAAAAAGGAACACGTAAAAATCATGATTAAATTAACAGAAATCAGGGAAATACAAATCAAAACAAAGATATGACACTTTTTTTTTTTGAGATGGAGTCTCGCTCTGTCACCCATATTGGCCAGGCTGGTCTTGAACTCCTGACCTTATGATCCGCCCACCTTGGCCTCCCAAAGTGCTGGGATTATAGGGATGAGCCACAGCACCCAGCTTTTTTTTTTTTTTTTTTTTTAAGACAGAGTCTCCCTCTGCTGCCCTGGCTGGAGTGCAGTGGCATGATCTCAGCCCACTACAACCTCTGCCTCCTGGTTCAAGTGATTCTCCTGCCTCAGCCTCACAAGTAGCTGGGATTACAGGTGCCTGCCAACACACCCAGCTAATTTTTGTATTTTTATTAGAGGTGGGGTTTCACCATGTTGGCCAGGCTGGTCTCAAACTCCTGACCTCAGGTGATCTGCCCACCTCGGCCTCCCAAAGTGCTGGGATTATAGGTGTGAGCCATCGCGCCTGACCAGATATGCCACTTTTAATGCATCAGAGTGTTAACTACTAAAAAGTTTGATAAATCAAGTGTGAGTGAGAATTTGGGAGGGGGATACTCTCATATAATGCTGATGAGAATGTAAACCAGTATAACCAATTTGGAGGGCAATTTCGCAGTATTTGTTAAAATTTAAGAATATATCTCCTACAAGTCAGCAACTCCATTTATTTATATTTAGCCAGGCCAATTACTGACATATGTATATAAGAAGGCCTGTAAAGGAAATTCAACTATAGCCTTGAAAATAATCAGTCTGGCCGGGTGCAGTGGCTCACGCCTATAATCCCCGCACTTTGGGAGGCTGAGGTGAGAGGATCACCTGAGGTCAGGAGTTCGAGACCAGCATGGCCAATACGGTGAAATCCCGTCTCTACTAAAAATACAAAAAAATTAGCTGGGCATGGTGGTGGGCGCCTGTAATCCTAGCTACTCGGGAGACTGAGGCAGGAGAATCGCTTGAACCTGGGAGGCGGAGGTTGCAGTGAGCCAAGATCAAGGTATTACACTCCAGCCTGGGCAAAAACAGCAAGACTCTGTCTCAAAAAAATAAAAAAAAGAAAAGAATCAGTCTGAAACAGACTAAGTGTTTATTAGCTGGAGACTAACTAAACTATGATGGTGTTTCCCAAAGAGGGAAAGACAGCACTAACGGTACAAGAGATTATTTTAATTGGTACACTGACAAAGACTGACTCCTCTCTTGATCAAATTAAAGTCAGACTCCTTTGAAGCTCTCTTCTGACTAGGGCTCTTCCTTGGCCTGCTGACCTCGGTTTTAAAAAGGAATTCTAAGTCAGTTCACAGAAAGTTTTCCCACTTTTGATATCCAACTCAGCTCCTCTTCTCCCACCCTTGATATCTAAGCAAGTTCCTCTTCCCCTCAAGGAAGACTTTATTGAAGACTATTGTAACAGGAGTCAAGATCATTGTAATAGAGACTGAACTTAATTCCAAATACAACAGGGACAAGTGAGAATTTACAGAAAATTACTAAAAGCAACTTGGTTAGGTATGGGGGTGGAGCAGGGGTTTATTTCCTTGCTAAAACTGTGCTCAGCAGGCCAAGGATGAATCCCGCTGAAAAATAGGACTCTTTGGGGAACCTGACTAAAGTTTAGCCAAGACGGAATGCTTGTCACTGCTATGAAAGATAATCTCAGAAACACTGAGCAGGGTTTAAAAAGAAGCAAGTTGCAAAAATGATATATACAGCCTAGTATCATTTAACTCAAATATTTTAAGTCACAAAGCAATGTTGTGTTTTCCTCAGATATGCATGTATGCATATAAATGCATTTAAAAAAAGAGTAGGAGGGTCAGGCGCGGTGGCTCACGCCTGTAATCCCAGCACTTTGGGCGGCTGAGGCAGGCAGATCATTTGAGGTCAGGAGTTCGAGACCAGCCTGGCCAACATGGCGAAACCCTGTCTCTACTAATAAGACAAAAATTAGGCAAGCATGGTGGTGCACACCTGTAATCCCAGCTTCTGGGGAAACTGAGGCAGAACTGCTTGAGCCCGGGAGGCAAAGGTTGCAGTGAGCAGAAATAGTGCCATTGAACTCCAGTCTGGGCAACAGGAGGAAAAGATACACAAAAAAAGGTAACTGTGGTTACTTCTAAGAAAAGGACTGAGGCTGGGCATGGTGGCTCATGCCTGCAATCCCAGCACTTTGGGAGACCGAGGCGGGTGGATCACTTCAGGCCAGGAGTTCAAGACCAGCCTGACGAACATAGTGAAACCCTGTCTCTACTAAAAATACAAAAAAAAAAAAAAAGAAGAATCAGTGTGTGGTGGCATATGCCTGTAGTCCCAGCTACTTGGGAGGCTGAGGCAGGAGAATCACTTGAACTCAGAAGGCGGAGGTTGCAGTGAGCCGAGACTGCATCACTCCACTCCAGCCTGGGCAATAGAGTGAGACTCCGTCTCAAAAAAAAAAAAAAAAAGGACTGGAATGGGGGATGTTATCAAAGATGATTTTACCAAACATGAATTGGGGATGTTATCAAAGATGGGCCGGGCACGGTGGCTCATGCCTGTAATCCCACCACTTTGGGAGGCAGAGGCAGATGGATCACCTGAGGTCGGGATTTCAAGACCAGCCTGATCAACATGGAGAAACCCCATCTCTACTAAAAATACAAAATTAGCCGGGCGTGGTGGAACATGCCTGTAATCCCAGCTACTCAGGAGGCTAAGGCAGGAGAATTGCTTGAACCCGGGAGGCGGAGGTTGTGGTGAGCTGAGATCGCGCCATTGCATTCCAGCCTGAGCAACAAGAGTGAAACTCAGTCTCAAAAAAAAACAAAAAAAGATTTTACCCTTATTTCCTATGTTTTAATTTTCTATCGGAAGAAGTAATTCCTATATAATGTGTAATTACACAACACGTATTTTTAAAAAAAACAAAAAATTTAACACCTTTCCTGCAGGAATTTCCCTTCTAATACCCTTATGCACTTGGCCTGATCCAATTAAGGCTCACAGAGATAAAGGGCCAGCGGGTATAATTTTTGACCATCCTTGATGACAAGACATTCAGAATTCTTTGACCATCACCACCACCCCTCTATTCATCGCCCAACTCATTTCCATTGTCCTAGCACAAAATACTCACTGGTGGAAGGAGTGAGGATCATCCACATCGTGGCCATCGGGCGCCAAAGGGTTGGAGAACGGCTCACCTGACAAAAAGAATTGACGTTAATTTAATCAGGCTCTTATGTGTCAGTTCCTATGCAAAAATTTGAGATATAGTAGTGAACAATACAGAACAAAAGGAAGAACAGCGGCAGTGTAAACACAATGTAATAAGTGCTGAAATGGGAAACTACAAGAAGCTGTGGGAGAACAAAGCAAAGGACCCTAATCCTGTGCTGGAAGATCAGAGAAGACTTCCGGAAAATCACGTCTAAAATACTACATAAAAGATGAATACGCGCAACCCAGATTAAGTATGGGGACAATACTGGGGGAAAGCGATCCACAGACAAAAGCTGCCCATCATCACTTGGAGTAGGAATGAGGACTGGGGCCGGAGTTTGGAGCTGTCGGCTTCATCTACGACCCTACGGCTTCGCCGGGCTCAAGCGTCACACATACACACACACACCCGGCTTAAGCTCAGAAGCTACAATAATGCGCCAAATGCCCCAAGTGCCATGGGGAAGAAATAAAGGATGGCCTGAGCCTTACTATCTCGCTCTGGCATTTTGTTATCGTTGTTTCGCTGTCACCAACAATCAAGTCTCCAACTGCAACACCACAGCTACAAGCCCTTTCCCACAGTGCACCTCAGAATCAACCCATACTGCTTTGCGTTCGTAGCCTTTCCGCTTCCTGTTTTTCCCTCTGACCAACCCCGAGCGCAAAGAAATTGACCTCGCAGCGGTCCTACAATACTTTTATATCATTGGCCAAGCTTTACCCCGCCCCTGCGTCATCTGGCCTAAGGCCTAGGCTGAAGGGTCCGCGATTGGTCAGACCGAAGAACTTAGCCCGAAGACCTGGAACTGGGGACTTCGGTATTAGCCAAGATGGCGGCGGCCGCAGCGAGTCGAGGAATAGGGGCAAAGCTGGGCCTGCGTGAGATTCGCATCCACTTATGTCAGCGCTCGCCCGGCAGCCAGGGCGTCAGGTGAGGCGCGGCGTGGTGAGGCGGGCGGGCTTCGGGACGCCGGGGTCACGACCTCGACCTCCCTGAAGTTGAGGGAAGCCGGCGCCCACAGCACGCGCGGCGCTCTCTCCGGCCCCGCAGGGACTTCATTGAGAAACGCTATGTGGAGCTAAAGAAGGCGAATCCCGACCTACCCATCCTAATCCGCGAATGCTCCGATGTGCAGCCCAAGCTCTGGGCCCGCTACGGTAAGTGCGGGACGCCAGGAGCCTGGGGCTCCGGTAGGGGAACAAGGGTTTGAGAAGGGACTGCCCAAGGTCATGCAGAAACCCGTGGAGAAACTGGAACTCGGACTTTAGCCTTGCTGTTGATCTTGTTTCCATGAATAAATTTATATTCGCAGGGTTATATGATGCGTTGTAATTTGGGCAACGTAAGTATGGAGGCTGACCGAATTCTGCGTAGGGATCAGGAACTGACGTTTTTGTAGTTAAGAATGGGCTTCAGATAGGAGAGAAGCTAGTCAGTATAGTTTCTCCAAATAACGTGTAGCCAGTGTCAGTCCAGGTAGTATGTGAGAATCTCAGTAATTTGGAGCACGCAGAGCTGGGTCCTGTGCCGAGTGCTTCCCTGCCTAACTCATTTAACCTTCATTAGTTAGGAGGAAGCGAGTTCTTCTTTTCTCATTGTAGAGATTAGAAAATGGAATCAAAACTTTGTGGAACATATCTAAAGTGTTGCAGCTAGGGTATAACAGGCTTGAGCCTTTACATTTGTTCCCCTTTCCTAGAATGCACTTACCCCTCTAAGACTGGCATGGCAGTGTATTGCAAAATGAAATTTTCCTATTATGTTGCCTAACACATTGTAGGTATACAATAAATATTTATACATACTGAATAACAGGATTTTAATCACAGCTTTTAACTATATGGTGCCCTGGGAATGTCAGGAGGAGGTGGAGGAGAGTGACCACCTTAAGCAGATTGGTTCTCACAGTAGACATCTGTGAGACACAGTAGACATTAGACATGCACTAATCATTGGAGGAGGAAAAAAGCTTCTCCTTCCAAAAGCCAGTAGACTACAGGAGGAGAGAGACACGAGTAACTTTGGTGTATTGTGCTGGGTATTATGTTAGATAGCCTATGGGAGCCTAGAGAATGGGTACCCAGCCGGGCGCGGTGGCTCATGCCTGTAATCCCAGCACTCTGGGAGGCTGAAGCAGGTGAATCACCTGAGGTCAGGAGTTCGAGACCAGCCTGGCCAATATGGTAAAACCCCGTCTCTATTAAAAATACAAAAATTAGCCGGGCGTGGTGGCGGGTGCCTGTAATCCCAGCTACTCAGGAGGCTGAGGCAGGAGAATTGCTTGAACCCAGGAGGTGGAGGTTGCAGTGAGTGGAGATCGCGCCCCTACACTCCTGCCTGAGTGACAGAGCGAGACTCCATCTCAAAAAAAAAAAAAAAAATGGGCACCTAGCCAAGGTATTGCATCAATACATTGCTCACAGTAGTTAGTAATAAATGCCTACAGTATCCCTGAAAGCTTCCCTGAAACAACCCATTGTGGCCATCCAGAATCAGCCAAAATTCTATTTGGACTTGGGCTTCCTAGATGTGTTTGAGACCTATTGTATTAATTCTAGGCATACCAAATATATTTTGATCATATCTCTTTAATACTCTTCCCATCTTAACAAAACTGTAAGATAAAGACAAGATCTTTTATTTTACTTCAGTGGCCTCCACTCTTTCTCCTCAGCATTTGGCCAAGAGAAGAATGTCCCTTTGAACAACTTCAGTGCTGATCAGGTAACCAGAGCCCTGGAGAACGTGCTAAGTGGTAAAGCCTGAAGCCTCCACTGAGGATTAAGAGCAACAGCCCCAGAGCCTGGGCTCTGCTGGACTTAGTATAATGTGAAAAAAATGTGTTCCCCTATTCCTCATAAAGCTTGTGCTGTAAAATACTTTCTCAGGGTGTTCTTGTCCTCATCTACCCTCTACCCCTTACTGTGTAACCACTGAGGCAAAGTAGCTTAATATAAAAATAAAACTTTATTCTGTCTCATCAAAAGCTACCAGCTGCTGAAGCAAAAATGAAGGGTGGGGGGCAGGGATTCTAGGGCCCCAGAATAAGTAGACCAAACTGAGTCCCTTTTGGTCCTCCTGCCTAGATAGTGCTGAGTGAAAGAGGAGGAGCTGGGACCCAAAGGTCTTGGCTTAGGTATGGGAGCAGAGAACATGAGACATCATTATGGTCCTAAATCTCCAAAGGCTCTGCTGTCTCCAAAGGCTCTACTGGACAAAGAAGCTTGATGTTAAGAGAGAGGGGAATGAGTGACATTGAGAAACGAGATCACCCTTGAAGAGCTGTCTGCCGGAGAGCATACACACGATCCTGGAGCTGGGCCTCTTCCTGATGCCTTTCCAGGGCCTGCAGCCCTGACTGCTGCAGGAAGACTTGAACAGCCTAGGGGCAGGGAAGAAAATTCAGCATACCTCATCTGTGTCCTAAGACTCAATTCCCACAGCCTCATGGGTCAGCCCACTTTAGAGGGTGCATTCCCCCACAAAAGGATGAAGGTTCTGACATGGAACCTATATAGGTTAGCCAGGCCCAGAGAACTATAGTTAGGACTGGACTGGAAGGGAGCTACTGTGTGGCTTCAAAACAGGGGTGACTGAGGATGTGGGCCAGAAACCTATACCTCTGGCTGATACAGGAACAGCAGATGCAGCAGCTCCAAACTCTGGCCTACTACTTCAGTGTCAGAAAAGGCTAGTGTGTGCAGTAAGGTGGGAAGCAGGGGCCCTGGCCACAGCCGCTGGCAGTAAGCAGGACCCTTCTCTGCAACATTGCACAAAACTGTGAGCACCTGCAGATAGATACATATATAGTCTACAAAGAATGAAACAAAGATCATAACAATAGCTAAAATATATGACATGGTGGCCACATGCCTAGGCACCATGCCAAGCTCTTCTACATGCATGTTCTCATACTCCTACAACTACCCTATGATGCAAGATTATCCCCAATTATAAGTGAGGAGGCTGAAGCTTAAGGTGGTTAGGTGATTTGTCCAAGGATAAATAATCCAGTTTAAGGGACACATACCTAGACTGGTTGGGCCCTGAGGCCACACACCACCACCTGCTGGCTCTCAACTAAGGGTACATCTGAGGGCTCAGAACTGCTGTCCCATACAATCCGACTACCAGATCTTGGATTCAAGTGACCCCAATACATACCATTACGCTCACCACATTAGATACTGGCAACAGCTGCAAGAGGGGCTCAATCAGATCCAGGGAGAGCAAGGAGGTACAGAAACTAGGACTGTTTGCTGGAAGAGAAGTACCAGGGTGAAAAACTGCTTTCCCCCACCACCCCTGCCAATACTACCCACCTCAGCCTAGGCCATGGGGAAATATCCCCATTATCCAAATGTCCAGGCCTGGGCAGACTATGGTGCGTACCAGTGAGGTTGTTGAGGAGCCAGAGGCCCTCAGGGAGTAGACTGGGCTGTTTCTGGAAAAAGAACTGCAGAAGGATAAATAAGGCTGCCACAACACGCTCATCTCTGAGCTGCATTTGCCCTCCCACAGTCTCCACTGCTGCCTCAGTTAGCAGGTTGCTTAGACATCGAAGCACGGGGCATGCCAGCTGCAAAGACATATTGGGGGGTCAGGTGTAAGAAGGAAGAGGTTACCTGCATTCTGGAGTATCAGGAAACATCTCCCAGAATTTCACCTGACCTCTTCACCTACCAGCTCCAGTCCTGCATCCTCAGTTCTCTGGACAGCCCCAGCCAAGTCCAACAGCAGCAACCCCAGAGTAGACAGAGCCCCATGGCCAATGAGCAGAGGATTGCTGACCTGGCTGGGAAACAGGAAGCAAGCAGTCACTATGTATATAGTCAATTCCACCTTTAAGAAGTGAAGCGGTTCGGCGTTGTGGCTCATGCCTGTAATCCCAGCACTTTGGGAGGCCGAGACCAGCCTGGCCAACATGGCGAAACCCTGTCTCTATTAGAAATACAAAAATTAGCCAGGCATGGTGGCACGCATCTATAGTCCCAGCTACTCAGGAGGCTGAGGCAGGAGAATCGCTTGAACCCGGGAGGCAGAGGTTGCGGTGAGCTGAGATTGCACCACTGCACTCCATCCAGCCTGGGTGACAGAGCAAGACTCTGTCTCAAAAAAAAAAAAAAAACAGCTAAGGTCTGTGGGTCTCCTGGGCTCCAAAAAGAGAGGAGAGTGGAGGGAGGAAAACTCACTGTAGCAATTCCAGACCCAAGTTCAAAGAGTTGAATGTCATGAAAGGGAGCCCCAGGGAAGATCTGTGGTACTTTCCCAATTGCCCCATGTTACCTGCAGATGATGTAATGAAGGCACCAGGCAAACTCCACAGCGACCCCAGGGTTCAGCTTTGGGCCAGGTTGCAACATTTGTAGCATGTGCTGAGGGAGAGTGGAGGCCAAGATGGAGCTGCTGGCAGAAGCAGGGCTGTGAGTAGGCCACGAAGATGCCAGTGGCTCTTACCAAACCCTGATAGCAGGTAGGAAAGTGTCCAGACCCAAAGCCCTGCCCAGATGGGAAAGTGTCCAAACCCAAAGCCCTTCCTAGCCAGACATATGAAGTTAAAATATGCAACAGCTTTGGAAATCATTCAGGCATCCGGGAGCTATACTACTACTGAGTGGGTCACCTCTGGCTGCACATCAAAAGACAATTTTACTCACGGAATGATCTTCTCTGGAGCTTCCTTAGCCTGTAGAAGCTGGGACAAGGCATATCCAAGAGCTTCCAGCACAGCCACATGGGGGGACTGAAAGTAGACAGGGTAAGGATCTGACTGGAAGCTGGGTCATAAGGTCTTCAGAGACTTTCAGCCCCTTGGCACAGAGCAGAAGCTGCAGCTACCTAACCAAAGTAGATGGAGCATGTGGGAAGGAGCAAAGGAAGGGTTGCCCAGGGAGGAAGAAAGGAGTCACCTGAATGCAGGCAGCCAAGGCTGGAACAATGCCCTGTGGCAGGAGCTGCCTTCTCACAGCCTCACTCTCCACGATCAGGTTACCCAGTGTATACAGACACAGCTCCTGAGAACAGGCAACAAAAGCACTGGGCTTGGCCTGTTTCATGCCAGCCTGGGTGTGGGGAGATGGGGAGGGGAGGTGATGGGGACACTGGAGCAGCTATCCTTGACGCTCACAAGAGGGTGGGGAGATGATGGGTGTAGGCATGGCTGTAGGCATAAGGGCAAATATGTTTTCTTCCTCCTACTTGCCAGCTCAAACTGGTCCCAAAAGCACAATTTTAAAATCTAAACCAAGAACAAGATAGGAAGGGACAGGGCTTACTATGAAGTCTGAGCTGTGACCGGAGAGGTAGGTGAGGAGGTAGGAAGTAGCTGGCAGGCAGGCCTCAGCAATGGTGGACTGCTCAGAGTGAGAAAGCTCATGCAGGCACCGAGCCGCCTCAAGCTGCAGCAGAGCCTGGTTGCTGGTCAGGAGCCCGACCAGGGTCCGCATGCTGCCCTCCAGCCTACGTGAATGAGTACCAGAGCCCTGCTTAGCTTGTGGCCCATCCCTCAGAGCCCCAGCTCCCCCCTCCCCCACACCACCCACACTGACTGGATGAAGGTTTGCTGTGTTTCAGGGTGCTGCAAGCCTCGACGAAGGCTAACCAGAGCCCCCTCTCTCTCCTTTTCTTCTGTACCCCGCTGGGCTTGCCGCAGGAACTGCTGCACCTGGAGTTCAGGGCAGGGAAAGGAGAACACATAGTTCCCAGAAAGCAAGTTCTAAGTTTCTCTCTGCCCACTTCACCTGTGAGCCTTCCAATATCATACCACCTCCAGAACTTGTCATTCACACTAATGCAACTAATAAGCATCTACCTTGCAGTGGAGTGGACAGAAAATCAGAAGTGAGTTCTAATACCATACCTGCCACTCACTCCACATGGGACCTGAACCTAAGTTTCCTCACCTGAAAATGAGAATAACAATATCTACCCTGCCTTCATACAAGGTTCTTTCAAGGATATTTAAACCTCTCAGCCTGGCAAAACCTACTCCTCCAGCCATTCTCCCCATGCAACCTACACTCTAACAACAACTAGCACAACATTAGCCTTTTTTTTTTTTAACACTTCCGAGCTTTTGCACATGCTATTCCTTCTGCCTGGATACCCTCTCCAGCTTCCCACTCTTTTCAGATTTCTGCTCCTCATTCTCTCTGGGAAGTTAGCTCTTTCTGAGAGACTTAGGAGTTTCTTTTGTTCCTCATGTTTCCTTCCCTTATGACATGTCTTCTTCACTGGGCTGTGAGCACCTCAAAGAAAGGGACTTCATCTTTATGTACCTCAGTGACCAGCACAGTGTCCTGGCATAAAGTAAGCACACAATGGAATAGTACAACCTAGAAATAAGTTGACAAAATATATGTCAACATAGTATGTACGATAAACTATGTATGTAAACATAATACAAATATAGGGGATACTCAATGCTTGCTGAATAAATCCTTTCATTCACTCATTCAATAAATACTAAGCACTTAACTATATGCCAGATAATGTGCGGGCAACCGGGTTTTCAATGATAACAAATAACACAGGATCTAGGTTTTCCTGCAATTAAAGTCTAGTTGGAGAAAGAACAATAAACAAGCCATTAGATAATGATTAATATTTTACAAGAAACAAGTAGGTGGCCGGGCACAGTGGCTCACGCCTGTAATCCCAGCACTTTGGGAGTCCGAGGCGGGTGGATCACGAGATCAGGTGTTCGAGACCAGCCTGACAAACATGGTGAAACCCCGCCTCTACTAAAAATACAAAAATTAGCCGGGCATGGTGGCGCACGCCTGTAATCCCAGCTACTCAGGAGGCTGAGGCAGGAGAATCGCTTGAACCCGGGAGGCGGATGTTGCAGTGAGCCGAGATCATGCCACTGCACTCCAGCCTGGCGACACAGCGAGACTCTGTCTCAAAAAAACAAAACAAAACAAAAAGAAGGTTCTCAAGACAGAACACCAAAAGAAACCCACATCAGACGTAGCGAATGCCAAGGGCTTGAGACACAAGGGTCCGATATATCGTTGCAGGAACTGAAAAGGGGACAGTGGCTAGGATGAGAAAACTGATAAAATTAGAGTTAGGAAGAGGCTAGACCATGCTATGATTTGCAGGACACAGGAAAGATTTTGGTCTCCATGTGTTTTTAAAGGACGTATTGACGGCGACAAGCATAGATGCAGGGTGACCTTTTAGGAGACTGCAGTAGTATCCAGAGAGGTAGTGGTGGCAGCTTCGATGGTGAAGCATGTAAAGACTCCAAAGCTCTTCAGGAGGTACACAACTAGGACTTGATGATGGAATGATATGGGGTTGAGGGTCAAAGAGTTGTGCAGGATGATTCCCCTGTTTCTGGCTTGACCCACTGAATGCATGGAAGTGTAGAGTGGATTGCGTTCAGGTTTGGGGCAGACCTCGAGTACTCCCGGGAGTCTGGCGCCAGTGGCGTGGACTCCAGCGCACCCTGCCTTGCCCCCTCACCTCGGCCTCCCCGAGGATCGCAGCCACACATCCCTCTCCAGCTTCCTCTGGGGCGTCTTCTCTCAGCAGCCTCTTGCTGACCAGCTGCTGCTCCCTCCGCGCCTTCCGCAGTGCTGGGGGCAGAGGAGCGGGCTGAGCGTGGGAAGGACGACCGGAACCCAGATCCCGCGGCTCCAAGCCTGAAGTCTCAACCTATCTCCGATCGCTATATGCCCCCGCGCTCCCTCGGCCGCCCACACCTGCCTCCTGCTCCCGCCGGCGGCGCCGTAGCTCCTCCACCCCGCAGACTGTGGGCCTAAGGTGGCCCTGCCGTCGGCTCCACATGGTAGAGCAGGAGGAGGAACGCCGCAGGAAACAGCCGCCACAACGCTCCCAGGGGCGTAGACGATGGCACCGACTGCGCAGACTCAGCACAGGGAAGGCCCAGGCGGGGAAGTCGCCAGGAGCGGGGTGGGTGCTGGGTGAGGGCGGGGCTCGGCGAGCGGACGCTGCGCGGGGACGGTGGGCGGGGTGAGGGCTAGAGACGCTGCACCACCAGACCAGAGCCAGAGGCGGCGCTCCGCCTCTGATTGATTTGTCTTATCAATTTTAGGAAAAGAAGTCACTCATCCCTTACCTCAAGTGCCCCAAGCCAGCGGTGTCACAATCTACTCAGCAAACACAACTTCCCCACCCACAATGCGCTCTAGATGAACGTTCAAAACAACCCTGAACTCCGGGAAGCGCCACCATGCCATTTCACCATTAATGCGGATCCCACTGATAAGAGCTGCCAGAAACGCTTGAAGCGTCATTGAATTGTCAACGAAGAGTCAAACTCTGTAAAATATTTGAAGAGACTTATTCTGAGCCAAATATGAGTGACCATGGCCCGTGACACAGCCCTCGGGAGGTCCTGAGAACATGTGCCCAAGGTGGTCCAGTACAGCTTGGTTTTACATATTTTAGGGAGATATGAGACTTCAATCCAAATCATTCAAGAAATACACTGGTTGGGCCGCGCGTTGTGGCTCACGCCTGTAATCCTAGCACTTTGGGAGGCCGAGGCGGATGGATCAATTTAGGTCAGGAGTTTGAGACTGGCCTGGCCAACATGGTGAAAGCCCATCTCTACTAAAAATACAAAAATTAGCCGTAGTGGTGGGTACCTGTAATCCCAGCTACTCCGGAGCCTGAGACAGGAGAATGGTTTGAATCCGTGAGGCGGAGGTTGCAGTGGGCCGAGATCGCGCCATTGCACGCCAGCCTGGGCTACAAGAGCGAAACTCCGTCTCAAAAAAAAGAAAAAGAAAGAAAGAAATGTGGGATATGATGAGGTTTCTCTTCAAATAATTAGATCAGTCTTTTATTCTTTAATTCATAGTACGCCCCACACACACCTTTTTTCCCCCTTTTCTCCTTTTTTTTTCCTTTTTGCCTTCATTAGATGCCCAGGCACGCCACAGTACCAGGCGTTATCTGTACCAGCTCACATTCCTTTCTTTATTTGGAAAGAGGACTAACTTTGTAGTTCATTACAGGCACCCCTTCCCCTTCCTCTCCACTTTCTTTTAAGTGTCCACCTTATCTAAAAAATTCAAGTGTTTAGCCAACCGGGATTAGTTTAGATTGTATGACCCGCAGGACTTGCGTCAGGAATAAAGGCTCTCGTGCCCCTTTGTTCAGGTGTGCTCTCATGGCGACTGGCCAAACAGACACCCCTCTGCACAGAAGTAAAATTGCTTTGCTAAGAATCCTTTGTTCGAGTGTTCAATTTCCCTTAGGATTTTGGGTGTTGTTCCTAACAGAAAGAAGGAAAGAAAGAAGGAAAGGAGGAAAGAAGGAAGGGAAGGGAGGGGATGGGAGGGAGAGAAAGAAAGAAAGACATTGGTTTGTGGGACAACACAAAGGCGGGACAACTCAAAGTGAGGCGGTGGGGGGGCTTCCAGCTTATAGGTAGGTTTTAAATTTTTCTGGTTGACAATTGGTTGAGTTTCTCTAAAGACCTGAGATCAATAGAAAGGAATGTCTGGGTTAAGATGAAGGATTGTGGAGACCCAAGTTCCTATTTGCAGAGGAAACCTTCAAATCCTAGGCTTCAGAGAGAATGGGTTGTAAAATGTTTCTTATCATATTTAAAGTCTGTGTTGATGTTAACGCTGGAGAGGTATAATGAGGCATGTTCAACTCCCACTTCCCGTCATGCCTTGAAACAGTCACTCTGTTAAATTTTAAAAGAGCCCTGGCTGAAGAGGAAGTCCATTCAGATGGTGGGGGTTGGGGGGGGGGCTTAGAATTTTATTTTTGTTTTACAGAATGTTCACCACAATGACCATTATTCTCATTTTATATATGATGAAAATGAGAAAAATATCATTACTTCACTTCTCTGCATAAAACTGAGTTCCCATAATTTTTAGGATAAAATCTTTCACCAAATGTTGAGCGCCACTAGTCTACTAGGCACTAAGGAAACACTAGTGAATAAAAAACCATGTTCCTCACACTCAAAATTGGAATTGTGCCCAACTTAGCTCTACATGGTCTAACCCCTGCATACCTCTCCAATCTGGACTCACCTCTTCTGGGACCTTCTCTTTGTTAACAAGCCCTGCTCTTTTTCTCCTCCCCACTCCCACTCTTGGGGGAGGCTCTTGCACAAGTTGTTTTCTCTGCCTGCACCCTTACCTCTTCTCCCTAAGGAGAAGCATCCTTCCCTTAACAACATTCTCAACATCTCAAGTCCAGTGTCACATACTCAGAACCATTGTACCAATGACCCAGCTTCTTCATAACCCTTTTCACAGCTATCATTAAGTTATAGTGTAATTATTTGATGTTGTCTCCTCCCAGACCCCCTTGGCAGCTCCAGATTAGGGTCCTGGTGGCACCTAAGAATTTTTACAGGAAACCTCTAATTTTTAAAAACCTATATAACTTAGGCAAAGGTTCAATTAAGCACAAATCTAGGAAAAAAGTTATTCTTAAAACCAACTTCTTTCCCTTGACCTTAATTCTACCCCTTGGAATTAATCAATGAAGTCTGCAATCTCTTCCACAAAACAGCACGTTAAAATATCTACAGACCATCATTCTATCCTTAATATCTTCTCTCCCAGTATCCATCCATCCATCCCCTGGACAGCTATTTATTGAGCACCTGCTGTGCACCATGCTCTGGCCAGGGACAGGGCCTGGATCTTGACCCCTTCCTCATGCAACTGTCTGGCTTCTTTTTTTAATTTTTCAATTTTTAAAAAAATTTAATTAAAAAATTTTTATTTTCTTATTTCTCCAAGAAAAACTTTTTATTTATTTATTTATTTATTTATTATTTTGAGCCAGGGTCTTGCTCTGTTGCCCAGGCTGCAGTGCAGTGGTGCAATCATGGCTTATCACAGCCTGGAGCTCAGCCTTAAATGATCCTTTCAGCTTGGCCTCCCAAAGTGCTAGAATTACAGGCATGAGCCACTGCACTTAACCCAGGCTGGCTTCTAAAACCCACACTTGGCCGGGCAAGGTGGCTCATGCCTATAATCCCAGCACTTTGGGAGACGGAGGCGGGTGGATCACCTGAGGTCAGAAGTTCGAGACCAACCTGACCAACATGGTGAAACCCCATCTCTACTAAAAATGCAAAATTAACCAGGTGTGGTGGCACATGCTTGTAATCCCAGCTACTCGGGAGACTGAGGCAGGAGAATCGCTTGAACCCAGGAGGTGGAGGTTGCGGTGAGCTAAGATTGCGTCATTGCACTCCAGCCTGGGCAACAAGAGTGAAACTCCATCTCAAAAAAAAAAAAAAAAGAAAAAGAAAACAACAACAACAACTACAACTAAACCCACACTTACTCCAGGTGGGGAAGATGAAACAAGTTCCCAGCCAAAAGCTATATTCTGCCCAGTGTCTGCTCAGACAGCTACAGCTGCCCAAACTGCCTTTCTGTATCTACCTGTCTGGCAACACTGTTAACCCTGTAAGAACCAGCCCCAGGTCCTGTCTTGTACAGGACTGGCTGTTCCTTTCTCCAGACCATGTTCCTCCCCACCTCCGCCCTCCTCCCCCAACAACACAAGCCTTCTGTAAGAGCCCTCTCCACTATGGACTGAAGTTCTGGGTTCATGTTTGCTCTACCCACCTCCTGGAGCACTTCAGGGATTGTCTTGGTTATGTCTGCATCCCAGGGCTTTCTACCAACCCTAGTACTCGGTAGACAAATGGTAGATATTTGTAGAATCAAGCTGTGAGTTGGAGATCTTTGCAGAACCATCACTGCTCCTCTTAACTTGCACCTCCCCACCCCTAAGATGATGAGGTGTCAGACTTCAGGGGCCTGAGTTCTCTGAATGCAGACTCTGAGAAAGAAGACTAGTCATCAGGACTACACTGAAAAGATGTGGTTCTGTGCCAAAGACTTTACTCACAAACAGGTAATACTATCATCTCCGTTTCACAAAAGGGAGGCCCAAGTCTCACAACCTCAGTGGTAAAGCTGGGATTCCAAGACTGGCTGACTTCAAGTCAGATATACTCACATCTTGGTCTTCAGGGATATCACAGAGGCCTGGCATGGCACCAGGGCATGGCCCAGTGCATTGGGGTATGCCCAACAGGACCCACAGGGGGCAGTGATGAGCCTTCTTGTTTGGACTGGGGACAAATCTGCAGCTACTTCTCAATTAAAGAGGAAGTGGGAATTTAAAAAAGACTTTCGGTCAGGCACGGTGGCTCACACCTGTAATCCCAGCACTTTGAGAGGCTGAGGCGGGTGGATCACTTGAGGTCGGGAGTTCGAGACCAGCCTGACCAACATGGAGAAACCCCATCTCTATTAAAAATACAAAATTAGCCAGGGGTAGTGGCGCATCCCTGTAATTCCAGCTGCTCAGGAAGCTGAGGCAGGAGAATTGCTGGAACCCGGGAGGCGGAGATTGCAGTGAGCCGAGATTGTGCCATTGCACTCCAGCCTGGGCAACAAGAGCGAAACTCCGTCTCAAAAATTAAAAATAAATTAAAAATAAATAAATAATAAGAATACAAATACAAATAAAATAAAAATAAAAAAGACATTCAGGCCAAATGTAGTGGCTCTCATCTGTAATCCCAGCACTTTGAGAGGCCAAGGTGGGCAAATCACCTGAGGTCAGGAGTGCCTGGCCAACAGAGTGAAACCCTGTCTCTCCTAAAACTACAATAATTAGTTGGGCGTGGTGGTGGGCTCCTGTAATCCCAGCTACTTGGGAATCTGAGGCAAGAGAATCGCTTGAACCTGGGAGGCAGAGGTTGCAGTGAACCAAGATCACACCACTGCACTCCAGCCTGGGCAACACAGCAAAACTCGGTCTAAAAAAAAAAAAAAAAAGACTTTCATATAGTTCTTTCCCCAGAGGTCTAGGGATGTGGACCTGTGAGGGCTGTTGTAACTACATAGCTCCTTATCCTCTGGGACATTTGCTGCTTTTTCGTTTTGTTTTGTTTTCTGTTTTTGTTTGTTTTTTGCAAAACTGGTGAGTTACTAATTAATCCTCATTCAACATAGTCCCATCCCTTCCTTCCTAGGGCACAGAGATTGTACTGAGAGGAGGGCAGGAGAGAGCAAGGTGCAAGTGGGAAAACTGGTTCAAAATACCTTGCTTCACAATTCAGGACAGAAAATGGATACTGTAAGTGACCGAGCGACTTGGCCAATGTGTCTCTGTTAAACATCTCCACTTTTAAGAAAGTTATTACTTAATCAAAGGAGCAAGGAAAAAAAAGGAAGGGGGAATTTGTCTTCAGAGCAACTTCCTTTTCTTGAACCTAATTCCATCCCTTGGTGCCAACAGATGAGGTTCACAATCTCTTCCACAAAACATCCAGTTAAATATCTGAGGATAATCAGGGACTTGGATTTGGGTGGCGGGAGATCAACATAAACCAAGACAAGGAAGAAGTCAAAGAAACGAATCAAGTAGAGTCTCTGGGATATAACGTGGTGGTTTGGGGGTTTGCATAGTGCAGAGTATGGTACTGGCCTAAGGCACTGAGGATCATCTTTTTCCCATACCCACCAGAGACGCCTTAGGCGCCTAAGTCATCAGGGCATTCACCGCCTGGGGCGCTTGAGTCATCAGGACACTGCCAGGAGACACAGAACCCTAGATGCCCTGCAGAATCCTTCCTGTTAGGGCTCCCCTCCCTGAAACATCCTTCACTGCTATATTTCCAAGAAAGGAAGGGGGCTGGCTGGGAGGAAGAGAGGTGGGGAGGTGATCAGGGTTCACAGAGGAGGGAACTGAATGACATCCCAGGATTACGTAAACTCTTAGAGACAGTTCACAAGTATTCACAAGTTCACAAGTGTGAAGCCTGGAAGCTGGCGGGTGCCGCTGTTTAGGAAAGAAGCTAGAGCCCTTCCAGAGCCTGTCCGGAGCTCAGAGGCTGGGAAGACTTATCGACCATGGTGAGTGTAGGGTCTTGGGGTCGAACGTGTGCCACTCGGGAGCCACAGGGGTCGGATGGGGCCTCCTAGACCTGTGCTCTCTCCCCAGGAGCGCGCATCCTGCTTGTTGCTGCTGCTGCTGCCGCTGGTGCACGTCTCTGCGACCACGCCAGAACCTTGTGAGCTGGACGATGAAGATTTCCGCTGCGTCTGCAACTTCTCCGAACCTCATCCCGA